>NC_132987.1:123123253-123434617 GCF_048564905.1 Vicugna pacos
TTAGACACTGTGGATAAAGGGTCAGTGACCCTGAAGACATCGCCACAGAAGTTATGCAAACCGAAGGACACAATGAAAAAACAAAAATAAAAGACTTACAGAGCTTTAGTGAGGTGGGTCTAACATGCATGTAATTACAGTACCTGGGGGGGGGAATGTGGAGTCGGGAAGAGCAGAAAGGATTTTAGGAGATAATGGCCAAATATTTCCTGAATTTAATGAAATTATTAAGCATATAGAAAATTTGAAAACCACTAGAAACTAATCTGATCTACTTGGCATTCATACAACATGCCATCCCAACAGCAGAATGCACATCTTTTCAAGTGCATATGGAACATTCACCAAGATAAGTCCCATGCTGGCCAAAACAGGTCTCAGTATAGTTAATACGACTGAAATCATACAGAGAAGGTTATTTGACCACAAAAGAATCAGAAACTGTCAACAGAAAGATATCTAGAAAAATTTCCAATATTAAGAAATTAAACATCACACTTCAGAATAATCCATGAGTCAAAGAAGAAATCAGGATAAAAATTAGGAAATATTTTGAATAAAATAAAAGTGAGCCTTGTGGGATGCAGCTAACATAGTGAATAGAGGGAAGTGCGTAGCTTTAATAACTTAGAGAAGAAGGAAGAACTAAAACCAAAGCTTCTACCTTAAGAAGCAATAAAGAACTTTGGACACAGGTTAAACCCAAAAGTAAGCAGAGGGAAGGAAGTAATCCAGAAGTGCAGAAATCCACCAAACAGGAAACGGGCAAGCGAGAGGGAAGATGAATGAAACCGAGTTTAGTTGTTTGAAAAGATCAGCAAAGCTGGCTTCACCTCGAAGGAAAAAGGGAGAGAAGAAACAAGCTGCCAACGTCAGGAATGACTTTCTTAAAGGCGGATCGGCACAGAGGCTGCAGACGTTCAAATAACGAAGTGGGAAGGCAGACAACGTTGTGCTGACGCGCTCGACAACTTAGATGCCTTAGAGGAGACAGACAAGCAGCTGGGGAGATGTAAACTACAAAAGTAACACAAGGAGCCCCCTATCAATTGAAGATACTAAATTCACAATTAAAAGTCTCCCACGAAGAACACGCTGAGTCCAACAGCTTCACTGTTGAAAGTCCTCAGGGACAGACAGAAAAAGCTGATAGAATCCATAGGCGGAGTATCGAGGTTAGAGGATCCAGAACCCAATTCTCTTTCTACACGGTAGCGGGGAATGGCTGGAAAAGCAGTAAACATACCGCTAACTAAAGCATTAAAAATGAAACAACAGCGAAACTTAACGTATGTGCAAGGTCCAGGCACTAAAAATGACGAATGTTGCTGGGGAGAAAAGCGGTCCTGGTGGCTGCAGACTTGACTCGACAGGCTTGATGTTGTTAAAATGTCAGTCCTTCCGGTTTATCTACAGGCTTGATGCAACTACAACAAAACCCAGCAGACCTTTCTGTAGAAACCAGTGAGCTGATTTTAAAATAGGTTCTACTCCCCTGAAGCAAACAAACGAACAAACAAACAAATGCAAAATGTATTCTAAAATCTATAGGGAAATGTAAAGGATCTAAATTAGCCAACCAATTTTGAAAAAGAAAAACAGAATTGGAAGACTTAACATTGCCTGATTTCAACACCTAATTAAAGCTAAATTAATCAGACAGTGTGTAACTGGTGTAAATAACAAACACAAAAAAGGGGGCAGAACAGAAGGTCCAGAAGTAGGTCCACGTGTACACATGGTCAGTAGACTTCTTGGCAAGGGAAGTTCAGCAGAACGACTCACAGAACATTCAGACGTTAACTTGGAATGGATCACAGAACCAACATGAACGTTACAGCCGGGGCGTATTTAGATGGAAGCAGAGGACAAAGTCCGTATGACCTTGGACTTAGGTAAAGATTTCTTAGAACCACTGAAGAAAAAGTGATAACACGGATCTGATCAAAATGAAAGATGTCAGCTCTCCGAAAAGCACTGTTAGGAAAATGAAAAGGCCGCTGACGGGGAGATTTGTGACACCTGCTCCTGACAAGTTGCTGACGTCCCGAACACATGAAGACTGCTTGCGGCTTAACGAGAAGAACACAATCTGTTTCAGAGCGACGGGCAGAGGTTTTGAACAGGCACATCACTGAAGAAGAGACACAAAAGGCAGGGAAACCGACCCTGCCCTCAGTCACCAGGAAAACGCGAACATCACGAAACAGGACGCACACCTTGTGGCCCAGCAGCCCTGCCCCTGGTGTCTACCCCGGGGTCACATGTCCTATGCCGGGTGCAGTGTTTGTCGTGGCTTTATCTGTAGTCACCAACACCCAAACACACTGCAAGGGTGCACGGCTGAGCTGTGTCCACGCGATACAGCACCGCTCAGCAGCTAAGAAGGCATCAGCTACTGATACAGACAATGAACGAGACCCACGAACAAAGCCAGAGCGGCGGGACCCCTTCCCGGGATGCCGAGCAGCGGCTGCCAGATCCGCGGACAGAGGGCGGTGACGGGACTGGACACAGGGAAGCCCTGGATGGAGGCCGCAGCATGGAGACCTGTTTCAACACCCATCACACTGTACAATTCCACTGGGAGTACATCATACCCTGACAAAGCTGATTTTAAACAGAAGTGGTGGGTGAGACATGGGTCTGAGGGTGGAGGGACAAATGTGAGCAGGGACCAATGCGGACGGGGCACGTGGCATGTGTGGGAGGTGGCTGGGGCCACGGGGGACGAGGCTGAGCCTCCCCAGAGAGAAAGGGGCTCCCTTTTCCCGGACACAGGCCTCTGGAGAGTGAGGGGCCCACAGCGGGGAAGGCAGTGCCTGGTCCCTGGCACGGGCTCGAGGGGGGCTGAGTGTGTCTGATCTTCTACAGGCTGGGGACAGCGTCCACTTTCTGCAACACTCCCGGCCCCTGCACAAGGGTGACGTCTTGGGGTATTTCTGCCCTTGTTAAAACGAGCTATCACTTCGTCCCAGGGCCGTCCTCACCTCAGGGTGGGCTGCTGTGGGGCCCTTCAGTGCACAGAGGCCTGATGTGGGGGCTGGCAGGTCACAGGGAGGCCCTGCAGCTGAGACCCCCATGTCCTTCACACCCCCAGCCAGATCGAGCCCTCCCAGATGGGAGCCTCAGGGCACTGCCCGGGTCACTGGGTCCTGCAGGCCCTGCAGCTGCTCCTTAATGTTTCGTTCACACATCTCAGATGCTCACTCCCAGAATTATCTGTGGCTGGAGGAGCCCACCCCAGCTCAAAACCATGTGTTTCTCCCCAGGAACACCACCACAAGGAAGCAAATCAGGTGAAGTGAGTTTATTCCTCCATGTGCCTGAGGAGGTGCTGACAGGCTGGAAGTCGAGGCCAAGAGACCCAGGCAGAGAAAGGGGGAGGGGGGACAGGTGACCCAGAGGCGATGAAGGCACCTCCTGGGAGGCAGGAGCCCCGAGACACAGAGAGGTCTGGGGGTCCTGGGAGCAGGGGTCAGGTCAGGACAGTGGAGACATAGCAGGACTCTGTCCTGAGTAGGGACAGTCACCAACGCAGGTCAGGACTGGGGAGGCTGTGGACCTAGAGCCCGGCTGGCCCTGGGGGTCGGGCCTGGTCAGCAGCAGAACTTCTAGGCTGAGTCAGGGACGCAGCAGGTGGGGTGGGAGCACCTGGGGCGGCAGAGCAGGGACACGCAGGAGGCCGGGCGGCAGCAGCTGGGCTGGCAGGAGGGGGCAGGGGCACAGCAGGCGGGTCTGCACACGGGGCGGCAGAGCAGGGACACGCAGGAGGCCGGGGGGCAGCAGCTGGGCTGGCAGGAGGGGGCGGGGGCACAGCAGGCGGGTCTGCACACGGGGCGGCAGAGCAGGGACACGGAGGAGGAGGGTCTGCAGCAGGATGAGGGGCAGAGGGTGGGCTCACAGCACACGGGCCTGCAGCAGACAGGTGTGTAGCAGACAGGCCTGCAGCAGACAGGTGTGCAGCACACAGGCCTGCAGCACACGGGCCTGCAGCACACGGGCTCACAGCAGTCCTGCTGGCAGGGGGAGGAGGTGCAGCAGGAGGGCTGGCAGCTAGACTGCAGGCAGCACAAGGCCGTGCAGGAGCTGGTGCAGGCTGATGGGCAGGGGCAGGGCTCACAGCTCGCTGGGGCGCAGAGGAGGCTCAGGCACGGGGCTGGGGCACAGCAGGGGGGCTCACAGCAGCTCTCTGGGCAGTCGTCCACCTGCCAGGAGGAGCCGGTGCAGGAGTCACAGGGACTGGGCAGGCAGACCCGGCTGCTGTAGCTCAGGTCGCTGGAGCAGGTGGACAGGGCGGGCGTGGCCATGGTGGGGGTGGTGGGGCTGGAGGAGGGTGAGTGTGTGAGTGAGAGTGTGTGAGTGTGAATGTGTGAGGTGTTCAGGCTGTCGGCTTTTATACCCCTCCTCTGTGTTGTGTGTTGTGTGTTGTGTGTTTTCACAGCAGAGGCTCCCACACCCTCCCTTCCTTGTTGGTGTTTGGAACCCAGAGAGCTCTCATTAGTGCCAGTTTTTGTTTATTTCTGAAATGTTGCTCAGCTTATAACACTACTGAGTGCATTTCGAGGTCTGTTGATGCAGCCTATGCGACTTTCGGTCCAGAACATAACACCGAGGTGGAAAGGGAACGTGTCTGCAACAGTGTGTCCTAAGTCCATCTGGCCTGGCCGGGGCCTGGGACCGCCGTGCACACACCCGGGGGCCTCCCCACCTGGGCGACCCCGGCGTCACAGTGCCGGGCTGGGGAAGCCCTGTCAAGGAGGGTGCGAGGCCAAACTTTCCTAATGTGATTCCTCAGCTCCCTCTGGTGCAGGGAGCTTCCTTGACGGCGTGGTGCAGGTGGTGAACAGGGGAAGGTGGGACAGCGGGACGGCAGCAGCGCTGTTCCCCTGGGTGGGCAGCACACGCCCCGCCTTCATCCACCCCCTCGGTGAGGCGCAGGTCCGCATCTGTCCGCTGGCCCCCACCGCCGTGCACACTTACTCCAAACCTGCAAAACCGTGCGTGTGAACCAGAGCGCCCTTCCCCTCCCTGCAGAAGCACAGCCACCTCACAAAGCCTCCACAGAGAACCAAAGATTGTTTTATGTTTCCTGTTTGTTTTCTTGATTGTTAATTGAACGTGTCCTCGGGTCACCCCAGCCAGAACCCCCCAAATCCTCCAAGCTTCTCCCTTCCTCCTCAAAAAAATATCCAAGTGGCCATTGAAATGTGGATCTTCTCTGGTCCTTTACTTGCCAAATGTGAATTCAGTCACTGCGCCACA
This sequence comes from Vicugna pacos, assembly GCF_048564905.1. Lineage (NCBI taxonomy): Eukaryota > Metazoa > Chordata > Mammalia > Artiodactyla > Camelidae > Vicugna > Vicugna pacos. Next base: position 123,128,519 of record NC_132987.1, read on the forward strand.
AATCCTGCCTGTGACACATGCCAGCCTTGGGAGTGCAAATTCGACAGGTGGAGCCCGAGCTGCCAGCCTGGGAGAGGCGGGCTCTTGTTTGTTTGCTTTGTTTTTTAATCTTTGGTTTTATGGGGGGGGGCGCGTAATTAGGTGTCTTTCTTTCTTTCTTTGTCTATTTATTTATTTATTTTAATGGAGGTTCTGGGAATTGAACCCAGGACCTCGTGCATGCTAAGCACGTGCTCTACCACTGAGCCACACCCTCCCTGCAAGGCAGGCTCTTGGTACCCGTGATGTGTGTGGTGGCCAGGCATAGCCTCACGTGCATTGGTCCCAGAAGAGCGCCTTGTCGCCCCAGTGGGAGGATTCAGGGAGGGAGGTGGTGTGTGTAACACTCTCGCTCAATCTGGGGGCTCAAATTCTCACCCTTCCTGGCACTTCTGTGTTTCCAACAGTGGGGCTCTGCCCAGGCCTCTCAACTTCTAGGAAATCTATGAAAGGCAAGCCAGGGTTCTAGGATTTCAGTCAAATTGTGAGCTGAGTTGTCTGTCTTTATATTTTGAGTTATAAAAGTAAGGCACCTTTGAGCCTGGCTTCTTGTGCTCAGCTCCTGGCCCCTCTGGAAATACAGGAAGGGACTGCATAGACTAGGAGTGCATGGGGGAGACAGAGAGGATGAAGACGGGGGAGGGGAGGAAAGGGGGATGACTGTGGCCATCTACGACAAGGTAGCTTGAGTCAGATATACTCCTGCTAAGAATAACTTGGAAAGACGGATAAAATACAAACATCTGCTTAAATCTTTGGAAAGCTACTGGACAAAACTGAGAATTGGGGGCAAACATTCTGGAGACGGGGGAACTTCAGAGCAGTGAGCCAGCATTCTCCGATGGCTTTTCCCTTAAGTGCAGCTGATGAATCTTGGCATCGGGTGCGAGGAGGAGAAAAGTGGCAGAAGGCCGCAGCTAGGATACCGAGAAGCCAGCAGACCTTCTGGGGTCTCATGGGGCTGGAGAAAAGTATGTGGGACTTTGTGACTGTGGCGGCAGCGAGGACTCAAGGGGACAAGACTCCAGACAAACAAGAGGCACCAAGATCTCCAGAGTCGGAGGCTGAACCCTGGAGGCGTTTGCCAGGTTTTCACGCTCTGCAGGGCAAGTACTAAGAAGGCCAGCAGGAAGCCATTAAAAAGCCAAGCAGAGTTTTCCAATCTCATTGCCAAGTAGATAAAAGCCAGAGTAGAGACAGGCCAAGGAGGACTAGCTCTCCTCCTCCTCCTCCTCCAGACATGGACCCGAGCTTACAGGGACCGCCTCTCAGCCTGACATCAATAAAAATCTTCTGCCCCCACTCAAGCCATCTGCCGGAGGATGAGGTGAATCTCTCAGAAGAAGAGAAACTCATTCAGAGCACCTACAATTTTTCATACACAATGTCAAACATTCAACCAAGGATGACAGCCATGCCAAGGAATAGTGCCAAGAGACAAAATAGACAATAGAAATGAACCCAGAGGTGACACCGCATGAGAGGAGACACAGATTTTAAATAATTGTGAAGAATATGCTCAAGAAAACAGATGTAATGACGGAGAGCTTTGTCGAAAACTGAAATGTAGAAAAAAGGAGCAAGTAGAAATTCTAGACTGAAAAAAGTAATCATGGTACTTATGAATGGATAGACGGATTTAAAGTAGAATGGACAGCCAGAGAGGGGATTCGTGGTGGAAGATGTGAAGCATCCAGGATGAAGCTGGAGAGGAAAAAGGAGGGGAAATAATTGAATAAATGTGGTAGAATATGGTGAAGAAATTTCGCTTTTTTCCCAGTGGAGTCCCACATGGGAGGAAAGAGAAAGAATGGGGGAATGTTTGAAGAGATAATGGTAAAGAATCTTCCAAAACAAAGACTCAAGCTACAAATCCAAGGAGTAATTTAAACCTTAAGAGAATAAATATTAATGAAGCAACACCTAAGTGCATCATAATGGAACTGATAAAAGCCAGAGATAAAGACTAATTGTTGAAAACAGAGGAAAAATAGGCATTAACTTCAAAGTTGCAGCAATAAGATTTATAGTAGATTTCCCAACAGAAGTGATGAAAATGAGGAGGTAATGGAATGGCATCTTGAAGAATCTGAAAGATAATAACTGCAAACCTGGAATTCGAGCCCACCAAGAATACTGTTCAAAGGTGAAGATGGAGCAAAACATTGCTAGACAAAAACCGAGCAACTTCAACACCAGAAGACCCACTTTAAATTAACATTAAAGGGAAGTCTCCAGACAGGATGACTGAAAGACAGAAAGCAGGAGAAGCTGAAAAGAGAAATAAGAAGGAAAATAGAAGTGAAAGTTGACCTACGTGCACACTCACAATGTTATGACGCCGTATATTACATTCACAGTCCTAGGGCGTCTAAGCTACAGGGAGAAATAAAATGCACGATGACATTGACAGGTGAGAGGGATCAATGGAGCTGGAGTGCTCTGAGATCTCAGCATTGCTCTGGAAGTGCAGGGGTGCTGGCACGGGCTTGAGTAACCCAAGAAAGCATGCTGTAATCTCCAGGGCAACCTCTGAAAGAACAGTAGAAGCCTGGTGTGAGTAATGATGACTAGGAAAGGGGAAGTGAATAATAAAAGTGCTTGATTAATCCGAAGTAGTCAGGAAAAATGTGTAAAAGGAACATATAACAGTTGGGACAAATAGAAAACATATAATCAGATAGTAGATATAAAGCCAATTATCAATAATTAAATTAAAGGTGACATATTAAATATTTCAATTTACATATAGAGATTGTTAGTCTGGATTTTAAAAGAGGAGAAGAAAATCTGTGTGTTGCTTACAAAAGCTACATCCTAAATATAAGGGCCCAGAAAGGCTGGAAGTCAAAGGATGGAAAAGGCTACATGATGCAACACTAACCAAAAAAGCTGGCCTGGCTCATTAACACCAGATAATGGAGATTCTGCAGTAGGAAGTGTTATTTGAGATGAAGAAAGACGTTTCATGAAACTAAAAGGTCAACCCCCCTAGAGAGCTATAATCATTTTAAACATGTAGGTACCTAATAACATAGCTTAAAACACAGAAATCAAAAATCAACAGAACTGAATGTGGAAATAGGGAAAGGTAAAAAAATATCATATTTGGGGATACCTGTCTCAATAATTGATAGGAATGGAGACAAAAATAATCTCAAAATGGGAAAGGCTATTAGAAGTTTGGAGTAAAACACTGAAGCCATAAAAATAAGATTGGAAAATTTCATCACATGAAAACTTTAAAGTCACATGGGATAAAACACCATAAGCAGTCAAAGGACGAACGACAATGTGAGAAACAATTTGTCACACAGGTCACAGCGAAAGAGCCAGTCACAGCGAAAAGAGCCAGTCACACCCAACCACCTCCCACCAGTGGCGAACAAACACTGACAACAGGACAGAAAGTGAGCTAAGGACGCAGCCAGCCAGCCAACTGAGAAAAGACTGTGAATGTTTCGTAAACACAAACATACGCTCAACTCCCCTCAAAATGAGAGAAAACAGATTTAACAGCCAAGTGATTCCATTTTTCACGTTTCAAACTGGAAAAGACAAAAACCGCTGACGCCGAGGTCATGGCTTGGGCAGGGAGCGGGCAGGGCAGCGCGGCGGGCCCCCAGCCGGGATGCGGCAGCTCCCGCAGCTCCGGGGCCGGCTTGCCGCTACGCGCCGAGGTGGGAAGCCCGTGCCTTCGGCCCAGTCCCCGAGCGGCGGTCCTGCAGGTGTTCCTGAACAGGCGTGAGGCCTGTGCAGAAGCACCACAGCATGAGCTCGTTCAAAGCTCCATGACACAGACCACGGGAAACAGATGCCGGGGCCCACCCCCGCCTCCCGGTGTCTGCGGGCAGCGTGGCCCCGGCCCCTCGAGTGTGGTCAGGACCTGTGACACACTTACAGGCACAAAGGATACAGTGAAGGTGACGGGACGTGCATGATCACACGCGTGTGATTATGTTACGCAAGATGGTAGCCCCGGTGCAGGGAGGAGAGCCTGCTCTCCTGTCCTGCTGTGAGCTGCCCGTGAGAGGCAAGTAAGTGAGGGTGGCCTCCACTGACAGCCAGCAAAAGCCGAGCCCTCTCTCCCACCACCGGCAGGAGCTGCATCCTGACAAGGCCCACCTGAGCTTGGCAGGGACCCCTCCCCGGGCTGCACCTTCAGATGAGACCCCGGGTCACAGCCCCGTGGGAGCCCAGCTCAGCTGTGCCTGGGCGCCCCCCGCCCCCGCGCAGGCTGCGAGGCGACACGCGTGCCCCGTTTTAAGCCGGGGGCTTGTGGTGCTTTGTTTCACAGCAGAAGGAAGTGGACGCACAGGCCAACGTGGGATTCCAGGCAGCGGCGGACAGGAGGGGGAATCCTTTACACATTCCCAGGGAAGGAGCTCCCCACTGGGCTGCGTTTAAAAACACAGTGTGTAGAATGTGATGTAGTTTGCATTTTAAAAACTTACACACACAAAGACATTACGTGTACATAGACGTACCAACAGAGAGAGGGAACAGGAACTAGACTTGTAGATCCACAGGTCAATGGGAAGTGACTGAGAGGTAGGTGAGTCAGGCAGAGAGAGAGGCGAGGGGAGGGGGAGGCCGGCCCCGGCATCCGAGGGCTCCTTATGTGTGAACTCGCCCGCTCACTCACATCTGTTTGCGGCCCCAGATCAGCACGCGCCCTGCTCGCGGGGTCAGGGTGGACGTGCGCAGCCGTCCGCACGAGCACTGAGCCTGGCTGATGAGAATGCAGTGAGCAGAGGCCCGCAGAAACCCAGCCCTGTATCTCCTTGGGAGCGATGCTTCACTGTTCACAGCATTTACTATCCAGTGTCTGTGCGACTTTGTACAACACAATCCTGTGGGTCACGGGAATGCGCTGCCCGTGCGCACGTGCGTACATGGTCAGAGACCGCGGCTAAGTGGGTGAGTGGCTGCTTCCTGACAGGAGGCTGGGTCCCGGGGGACGAGGCTGAGGGAGACGCCATCCACAGCTTCGTCCCATGGCTTCCTGTGGGCTGTGCGACCCTGCGGGCAGTCTGTGTCCTGTGGGGAGGCGGGTGGGGTATCCGGCCAGCAGGGTGCTGGGAAAGGCCGACAGGGGCTGCCTTGGAGGAGGAGCCGGGCCATCCAAACACAGGGGGCTGCGCGAGAGGGAGACGTGGGGGCTGTGACCCACTCCGAGTCCAGCATGGGTGCTCCGTGTGGCCCACGCATGGGAACCACGGCCCAGGAGGCTGGCGTTGTTTGCAGCGCACGCGATTTTGCCCTAAATACATGGTCCTGTGGCCTTCCAAGTGCATGGACAGGGGGACAGTGGACACACAGGCAGGAAGCAGAGAGCAGTCCTTTGATGGCCCTGGGACGCCACTGAGTGACCTGACTGCGGGTCCTCCTCACAGGGGGCAGCATCCCTGCGCCCCACGGGATGGGGTGTTTGACGAGAGGGGAACTTCCTAATGCCGCCTGCCGGCGAGGTGAGTGATGGCCCGGGGCCGCCCTGGCAGGTGACAGGACGATGCCCAGCACACCCAAGGGGGTCCGAGGCACCGCCCACCCCGACACCCACCCTCCCCTGCTCCGAGAACCAGGGCTGGAATCACGCCAACCTCCTCCCGCTCCCCTGGGGACACAATGGGACAGACTCCTGAGCCAGACGCTCCCAGGAAGTTTACGAGGTACACACGCCACAGGCCAACAAACGTCCCTATGCCAGCTTGCGAACCGGAACTGGAAGCTTGTAGGGCCTGGAAACACAAGCTGCGAGGGGTATAAAAGCCAACAGCACACAGCACCTTACACACTCACTCAGACACACACTCTCACTCACACACTCACCCTCCTACAGCCCCACCGCCCCCACCATGGCCGCGCCTGCCCTGTCTGTCTGTTCCAGCGACCTGAGCTACGGCAGCCGGGTCTGCCTGGCCGGTCCCTGTGACTCCTGCACCGGCTCCTCCTGGCAGGTGGACGACTGTCCAGAGAGCTGCTGCGAGCCCCCGTGCTGTGAGCCCCGCTGCTGTGAGCCCCACTGCTGCGCCCCGGCCCCTTGCCTGAGCCTCCTCTGCGCCCCAGCGAGCTGTGAGCCCTGCCCCTGCCCATCTGCCTGCACCAGCTCCTGCACGGCCTTGTGCTGCCCGCAGCCTAGCTGCCAGCCCTCCTGCTGCACCTCCTCCCCCTGCCAGCAGGACTGCTGTGCGCCCCTCTGCTGCAGGCCCGTGTGCTGCAGGCCCGTGTGCTGCAGGCCCGTGTGCTGCAGGCCCGTCTGCTGCACGCCTGTCTGCTGCAGGCCCGTGTGCTGCAGGCCCGTGTGCTGTGAGCCCACCCCCTGCCCCTCGTCCTGCTGCAGACCCTCCTCCTCTGTGTCCCTGCTCTGCCGCCCCGTGTGCAGACCCGCCTGCTGTGCCCCCGCCTCCTCCTGCCAGCCCAGCTGCTGCCGCCCAGCCTCCTGCGTGTCCCTGCTCTGCCGCCCCGTGTGCAGACCCGCCTGCTGTGCCCCCGCCCCCTCCTGCCAGCCCAGCTGCTGCCGCCCGGCCTCCTGCGTGTCCCTGCTCTGCCGCCCCAGGTGCTCCCACACCGCCTGCTACTGAGTGATCTTCAGGTCACCCCAAAGCTGGAGAGGTCACTACCATCTGCACCCCTGGATCCTTACTCAGGGCCAGGACAGCTGTGGAGCACTCCCCTGCAGTGGACACTATGTCACCTGGCCACTCACTGTGCATTTCTTGTCCTGGGAATAGCACACTAACTTCTTCAAGCATTGACACCCCCCAGCCCCGGTCACATGCCGCCCCCCTGGCCTGGGTTGGCACTGACCCCAGGGAGGCAGCCAGCCCCCCTCAGGCTGGGACCCTGGTGTGGAGTAAAGGACAAGAAGTCATATACTGGGAAGTGGTTTGTCTTCGCGGCCCCTAGACCCTGGCGTGGCCCTGGCTCCTCCACTGGTTCCTAGCTGCTTTCTTAATTTTTTTTTCCTTCCTCTGTGAGCTGTCAGTCCTTTCCAATAAATTCTCTCCTGATCCATTAAACCAGAGTTCGTTTCTGCTGTTTACAGCAAAGACCCCTGCCTGACCCTCCCCCAGGTAAGAGTGGGCCTGGGTCACTGCCAAGGGCCCTGGAGTTCCTGCCCCTTCAGTGGTGTCCAGGAGCTGCTCCACCACTCTGGATGTGTGTATGTCCAAGGGGAGCACATGTTTTCATGGATGCAAAGGCTGAGTGGCCTAACAGTGGTGCTGCCCTGGGAAGGAGCTGCCCTACAGGGGTGACCCCCAAACCCCGATGGTCTCCAGTTCCCCCACTCCAGAAGGATGAAGACCCTGGCCCCATGCAGGAAAGAGCAAGGCTGGCCTGGGACGGCCACCCTCGGGCATCTGGGAACGTGCACTTGGGGAGGGTCCCGCTGTGGAGTGACAGGGGCCTCACGGGTCTAAACTGTCTGCACACACAGTATGGACAGCTGCGCTCCCTCTGGGAGTCTGGAACTTGGGGGCGGGCCAGGCGGAGGGCGCCCACGTGACCAGCCCCCAATAAAACCCTGGGTGCTGATCTCCCACGAGCTCCCTGCTGGTGGGTCAGTGCTTCCTTGTGACTCCCCGGGGTGGGGGGTGGGGCTCAGGAAGCCTGTGCCCCGTGTCCCCTGGCTTCTCCCCACGCGACTCTCCCTGTGCTGACTTACTCTCTGGGCTGAGTAGTGGGAGACACAGTGAATTACCAAGACTGGAGGAGGCCCCAGGGACCCCACTACCAATCAGATTGGCTGAAGTGCTCAAGTCCGACCACGACAAGCACGGCCCGGAGCGCAGGAAACAAGACCCGCTCAGATGCAGGCGCGATTTCCGGTTTTCAGAGCAGGTGGGTTACACCTGGGAACGCGGCACCTGTGCCCACCCTCCCCCGGCGGCCTCCAGGGCAGGGTCCTCCTGTCTGCACATGAACCCACACCGGCCATCTCACAGCAGCATTAAAAATGACCTAAGCGCCCCTCAGTAGGAGAATGGACAATTGAACCACAGCCTATACCCGCAAGGAAGGTGCGTTTAAACGGCTGAACCAGAGAAACACACCCATGGACGCACCTCAAAAGCATAGCGTGGAGTGAAAAAAAAATCTTGATGCAGATTGATACATACGCAGTAATACACATATACAGGCCAAAACATACAGCGATCCTTTGTCTTCACGGCTGTGAACACCTCTGTTAAACTCCAAAACATCTGCAACACCAGCCTCGGAATGGTGGCTACCCCGACGGAGGGCGGAGGATGGGACGGGGGCACACGGGGACCTCGGCGGCACCTGTGACATTCCGCACATGTGGCAAAACGCTGAGATTCGTTTACACCGATTTGTAGATGCATGAGTACTTATTACGCTATTTTCTAAACTTTCTGAAATGTTTTATAATTTAAAAAACTATCTAAAGGTGGAAAAGATGTTACCCAGACCACGTTCCTGAGCCAGGTTCCGTAAGATAGACTTGTGAAAACGCAAAGATGCTTCCTTTGGAAAATTTAAAGGTGGCCTCTCTAGTTGAAGACACGGAAACCCAAGTACAAACTCTTTGGAAATAAATGAAGAAAGTATTTCAGCTCCGAATGCGTGTGCAGTTTGCGTAAAGCAGCATTCAGGGAGTCAGTCAGCTCCTTAAAGACATACGGTAAAAAAGGAATCAAGGGTAAAAGTAAGTAAAATTTTAATTCAGAAAGTGAGGAAAACTTCTGAAAGAAAGTGAAAGAAATAAATGAATAAAACCAATGACCTAAGAACAAAGGAAGAAATCGTAGGTACAGGCAACACAAAGAAACATTTGTTTTTAAAAGGTCTGTGCAAGAATTCAAAACGTGGCAGATCTAAAGGAGATAAATAAATATTGACTGAAGAGAGAAACTTTTAAACTGTGAGAAAAAGAGCCATGTTTACGTCAACCCAACTGAAACTTTCAGATGAAGAGAGAAATTTTCCAGGAAAAGATCATCGCTGGAATCAGCGCAGGAAAAGATGAAAAGCTTGAACAGCCTGTGGTCACAGAAGAACTTGAGAAGCTAGGGGAACGCTTTCTGGGGCAGCAAGGACCAGATCCAGACGTTGGTGCAACAGCAAATAGGCCGAAGGAGCCTGATGACTCCGCGCCCACACGGCACGTGGTTCGCAATCGCGTCACTGCGGGTTTGCGTGTAGCGAGGGCGCGGGACAACTCGATGTGCGCACGGAAGAAGGACGTTTGACCGCTCGCTCACACCGCTAACTGGAGGTGGGTCTCAGAGCTGAACGTGGAAGGGAAACTGGAGATCGAGAGGAACGCACAGGGCAATGTCTGCATGACGTAGAGACGGGCAAACACTTTGGAAGCAGGATGTAAAAAACACTAAACACAGAAAAAATAATCAATAAATTGGACTTCATTAAAATTAAGAACAAGTCATCAAAAAACACCATGAACACAACACACCCGTTAGAGTGACTCAGATTTGAAAAGCTAACGATGCCACGTGTCAGCGAGGACGTGGAGGAACTGGACCCACGGGGATCTGCAGGCGGGAGGGTAAAATGGCACAACCCCCCGAAACCGGCCGGCAGCCTCCCAAGCGCGCGCCGCGTGGGCCGGCCGCCCCCGGGCTAGTCATCCAGCGAAGTGGAGCACACGGCCAAAGAGCTTCTCACGACTGTTCAGAGGAGCTGCCTTTCCCTGCTAGCCGTATGAGCCCCAGCAGCTAAATGGATAAACCAGTGGTGCTGTATGTACACAGCGGGCTACTCCTCGGTGCAGAAAGGACCCGCCGCCACTGCGTGGAGCCACATGTGCGTGGATCTCCCTCAGCGTCCTGAGGGGGAGCGCCGCACCGAAAGGGTTCACGCTGCCTAATCCAGTTTACATGAGACGCCAGGAAAGACAAATGCTGTCGAGACACAGAGGGGATCTGGAGTTTCCTGGGTTCGGGGTTGTGAGGGGATGGGACTGACTGTGAAAGAGCACATGGGAACCTTGGGGGCGATGGGAAAGTTCTGTACCTTGCTTCTGGAAGCGGCCTCACAGGGGTACACGTTTCCCAACACTCAGCAAATGGAAACTTTAAATAAGGACGATTTACAGTATGTAACTACACCTCTATAAGGCTGGCTTGTAAAATGGACACCATCGAGGGGATGAAGAACACAGCCCAGGCCTGGATGAGCGATTTATGATGCACCTGTCCCAGTCGAGCCGCAGCTGCGAGGGCGGCTCCTGAGGGCTGGCTGCGCCTCGCCTCTCCCAGCTCCGCGCTCAGCCACACCGCACTGGTGCTGGTGGTGGGAACGTCCACACCACAGAAGCTGGTGTGTGCAACCAGTCAGGGCTTTCTTGTTTTCGTTTTACAGACAGCCAGTTATTAAACAGTTACCAGCAAGCCACTGCATAGATACAACAGACAACTCATGTTCAGAATGTATAATAAATGTCTACAAAAAATAAGAAATATGAATACCTCTGTTAAAAACAAAATGAGCAAATGACTTGCACAGCTACCTCACAAGAAAAGATATCTGAATGTCCAACAAGCGGCTTTACTGCACTGGGGACGCACATGAATGCAACAGCACGATATCCCCACACACTTTCCAAAATGGATACAAATACCTCACTTTATAAAGGATACAGAGATCCGGATTGGAATGCGTAAAACTGACTAGTGGAGATGTGACTTTCTTTAGAAAGTTGTTGGGCAGTACATGCTAAACCAAACATATGCCTTTCATGTGACCCAGCATTTCCACTCCTGGGTATACAATGAAGAGAAATTAGCGAACATATCCACCAAAAGCAAAATGTACAAGAATTTTTATAGCAGCATTATTAACATTAGCCAACATTTGGAAATAATCAAAATCTCTGTCATTGAGAAAGAGAACATTAAGTAATATTTAAACCAATGATTGTATCACAGAAAAAGAATGAACTGCAATGTGGGCAGGCACATGGCCCTTTTTGCTGAGCAAAATAAGGCATAAACTGAAGGGTAGGCAAAACTCATCATTGGGGAGAGAAGGTGGAATTGTGACTCCTCCTTGGGGGAAGTGGGTCAACTGAAAGACCACACAAGGGAACATTTAGAATTCTGGAATGTTCTACAGCCTCAACAAAATATTCAGAGGGAAATTTTTTTCCAATCCAGAAGATTATCCCCAGCTAAACCATCCATCAAGTGTAAGGGCAGGGTAAGGCATTTTTAGTTCTGTGGTGCTCAGAAAAATCTATCTTCCATGAACCTATTTTCAGAAAGCTACTGGAGGGTGTGCTCCACCAAAATAAGGGTGTAAACCCACAAAGAAAAAGACGCATCTTTTGGGAAATAATAGATCCAGGATAGGAGAGAGGTGATGGGAAATCCAAAGACAGGAATGAAGGGAACTCCCTGAATGACACCTGTGCATCTGGCCAAGATCACCCAATAGATATTAGCCCACAAATAAAGAGGGCTCCAGGGCAGATGCTTCCAAAAAACAAATAAAGATGGTAGATCACCTGGTAGGTCTGAGCCTCTTGAGTGAGCTTGGAATGAACCAGTCAGAGAGCTTCAGGGTGATTTATCGATAGGTACACAGAAAAATAAACAAACACAAGATGCAATTGTAACTCTAAGAAATGAAAAACACAGGCAAAAGTGAAACATGTATAAACAGAGAAATAAAATCTGGTTTCACTACATAGACTTGGCTACAGATAAACTCACTTGATTAAAATAATAAAGATTTTGAACATGGATTTAACCAAATATTGGGGTATCACTGCCTTCTAAGGATGGGAAGAGGGAACCTTCTCTTTGGGCTGCTGGAAAACAAGAGAAAAGCTTTCTTCTACAGTAGGAAATCAAATCATACCTAAAACTAAAACTCAAAACTAACGCAACATGCATGCTACTTAGTAATTACGAGATAAATAGGAGAACTAAGAACAGTGTCTGGAATGGACACTGGAAGAAACGCATGCAGGGAGGAGCTGGGGACACCCTGCCAGAGCCTCCACTGGAGCAGGGATGCGGGCACTCCTTTGGGCCAAGACACCCATTGCTCAGGGCAGGAGGGACTGAGATGCCTGTGGAGCACCTGCAGGGACAAAACACCCTGAGACTGGAATTCACATCAAAGATGAACAAGCAAACAGATGGAAGGAAGAGCCGAGATTTTACACCCAACTCATCAGCCATTCAACCACCAGAGTCTGCATCTCAGCACTGCTTTCAAGACACAAACAAACCTCCAGGCACCAGCCATGAGAAGCCTAGAGGACAGTGTTACAAACATCTCACAGTAAGTAAACGAGGAAGCATTGTTGTGGAAGGTGCTCTGAGCAATAATAAGGAAGGGGAAGAGCTGTTGAGAATCAGGTGAGGCCCAGCTCCTCCGGGAGGGGTATAAAAGCCCGCATGCCCAGAGCACCTCACCCACCCACTCACCACTCACAGCCCCGTCCAGCTCACCTCCCGGCACAAAGCCCCACCATGGCTGACGCCTGCTGCTCCAGGACTTATGTTATCTCTGCATCCACCCTGTCTGTCTGTTCCAGTGACCCGAACTGTGGCAGCCGCGTCTGCTCACCCACTGCCTGCACTGGCTTCTCCCGGCAGGTGGACGATTGCCAGGAGAGCTACTGCGAGCCCCCCTGCTGCACCCCGGGCCCCTGCCTGAGCCTCCTCTGCGCCCCAGCAAGCTGTGAGCCCTGCCCCTGCCCATCAGCCTGCACCAGCTCCTGCACGGCCTTGTGCAGCCCGCAGTCTAGCTGCCAGCCCTCCTGCTGCACCTCCTCCCCCTGCCAGCAGGACTGCTGTGCGCCCCTCTGCTGCAGGCCCGTGTGCTGCAGGCCCGTGTGCTGCACACCTGTCTGCTGCAGGCCTGTCTGCTGCAGGCCCGTGTGCTTCAGGCCCGTGTGCTGTGAGCCCACCCCCTGCCCCTCGTCCTGCTGCAGACCCTCCTCCTCCGTGTCCCTGCTCTGCCGCCCCGTGTGCAGACCCGCCTGCTGTGCCCCTGCCCCCTCCTGCCAGCCCAGCTGTTGCCGCCCGGCCTCCTGCGTGTCCCTGCTCTGCCACCCCAGGTGCTCCCGCTCGGCCTGCTGTGTCCCCGACTCGGCCTAGAAGTCCTGCTGCTGACCGGGCCCGTCCCCTGAGGGCCAGCCGGGCTCCAGGGATCCCCCTCCCCGCCAGTGCCTTGGAGCTCCTGACCTCCTGGCGTCCTCAGCCCATCCTACCCAGGTCTTGCTCAGCACAGAGGAAAGACCAGCTCCCACCTCCCCCAGCCCAGACCTGGGGGCCAACAGGGTCACAGAACCCCCTTCTTGACCGTGGCCCACAGGAGCCCGGGCTGCTCCACACCTGCTTCCTCGCTCTGGACCATGGCCCTCGCTGGTCACGCTGGGCCCTGCCTGACCCGGGTCCCACCCCGGGCAGTGTTACTCTCCGTGTCTGAGCTCAAATAAAAACTCTGCTCCCCTCACTAGTTCTTCATGCTGATGGGGTGGGGGTGCGGGAGTGAGGCCTGAGTGCCCTTTATGTCACCAGCCTTGGGGGACTTGGGTGCTGCTTGCACACGACCCCTGGAAGCTCCTGTCCACCTCTTTGTTCTGCCATCTGGCCGTCACTCCAGGGCCTGCAGGGCTCCAGAAGGCTGTTCTCGGGCAAGTCCTGTGGGCACCTACTGGGCTCAGATCAAACCCCCGTGTACTGCCCGTGGTGGAGGCAGCTCCTTCCCGGGGCACAGGTGCGGCTGTGCCGGGGGACACCTGGCCAGGACCCAGCAGTGCTGGGGTGGGGACCAGGGGAGACCTCAGCAATTGGCTTGCCCCACGTCCAGACAGTCCTTGCAGATGGCCGGGCATCCTGGACTCCCGCACACATTCACCAACACTGAGGTGCCTGGTCCTCCAGCATGTGCCAGCTGCGGGGGGCCAAAGGCAGAGGAGATGCAGCCCCCGGCCTCCCCTGCTGGGCTGGGCTGGTGGAGAGCAGGTGGGAAAGGGCGACCCCAGGCGGCAGGGTGGACAAAGCCGAGAAGGGTGTGGGAACATGTTCAGACAGGAGACACGGGAACACAGCTGCTCGATGTAGCCAGATGCAGTGTGACACACTCTGACCAAATCCGAGAGCAGATCCTGGAACTGGGACTGCTGAGCAGAGGGTGCAGCCCGTGGGAATGTGCCGATCGCCACAGCACCCACAAGAGGTTCTGGTCTCCTTAACAGCAGTGTAAGTTCACAACAGAGGGGCACACGGTTTTCTATCTTTGACAATTTGATAAACAAAAATCTCATCCCGGTTTCTTTTGCCTAGGCACAGAGCATCCCAAAGTGTGGAGCCACCAGTACGGAGTTACTTACCCCAGTGAACAAGCATTCCAGGTCTCCTTTATGACTATCACGAACACCGCCGCTGCGAGGGTCCTCACCACGCACCTGTGTGCACTAGTGTACGTTCTCACGGCGCCTAAATTTCTAGACATGGGATTTCCAGGCCAGAATATTTACCAATTTTAAATTCTGGAGGATACTGATAAATGCCCTCAAAAGGACTTTTCAAAATTGTGCCTGCTAAGAATGATGTCAGGAAAGCGAGGGAACAGGGAGCTCTAAGGGGCCACCCCGCTCCCCACAGAAACACTGAAGAAACTGGCGAGGCTCCTGCAGTCAACCTCATCTGAACTCTGGACATGGTCAGAGGTTGACAACAGCCAAGAGGATGCCTCATCCAGAAAAGAGCAAGTGCATCCCGGTACGAGCCAGTGCGGCAGGAGCTCTGCGGCATTTCGGTGATGCTCGCCCCCACCCCATCCCCCCACCCTGGTCCCCAGCTCAGTAGCAGTCTTGAAGATGGCAGCCTGTGTCCGGGTGAGGTTCCTGGAGCTGGAGGGAACAGAGTGGACCTTGTTCTGAAAGAAGTGTGGTTGTCCTGACCTGCTGGTGGCTTCTAGAAGGATTCACACTAAGGGCTTGTCTTCATTTCTTGTAAGTCAGAACTCTCTGAAGGCAGAGAGGCAAATACACGGAGAATGTTTGTCAAATCCACCAGTCATTGCTCCTCAGAAAGATATCAGTTGTGGCCAACAGAAGACACAATGCTGGGACGTGAGATGCTTTGAGGAGCAGGGCTTTCAAATCTTCCACAGATTCCTGGGCGTCTAGGAGACCTCGTGCATACTCATGAGGGGGCATGTGCTCCAGAAGGATCTGAGAAGTCCCTATGCACTCACCTCCGGCTCCACTTCCAGGTCTGAGCCAGCAGGAAGTGGAGGTGAAGGCAGAGTTGGAAAGTGCTTAGCTGAGGGTTGAAGGCGTTCCCTCACACACACACAGCCCAGCGACAAAGACCGGAAAAAATGCTTTTTGGCTCCAGTGTTTAAGGAACTCTGTCAGATCACTATCTGAGCGCTAAGCTAATGCAATAGTGACCACACATGACAAAGACTACAGTCATTACAAAACTAGTTTAGAAGAATCGTCGAATAAAACAACAACAACAACATGCCACAACAATCAGCAACAACAAGCTACAGGGAAGGGGGAAAACCGGATGTCCAAAGTCGCCACACTCTCTCAGTGCACTTGAATAATTAAAGGGAACCACAGGAAAAGAACTATGGGAAACTGAGAGAATGATGTCTCACCAAATAAAGAATATCAACAAAGAGAGAAAAATTTTGTTTTTTAAAAAAAGGAACAAAAAGAATGTCTGGAGCTGAAAACTTCAGTGGAGGGGCTCAACAGCACATTTGAGGAGTCAGGAGAAAGATAGTACATGTGAAGATAGGTCAGTTGAAAGACTCCAGTCTGACATTGTATCAGAAAGAATAAAACACCGAGCAATAAACCTACCTAAGGAGGTAACTGTATTGTGGAAACTATAAGACACCGATGAGAGAAAATGAAGACAACACAAGCAGATGGGAGACACACGGCACTCTTGAATTGGAAGGCTCAGTACTGTTAAAATGGCCGTACTTCCCACGGCAACCTACAGAGTCAATGCAATCCCTACCAAGTTGCCAATGACATTTTTCACAGGACTAGAATAAAAATTTTTTGATCTGTATGGAAGCACAAAAGACCCCAAATAGCAAAATCAATCTTAAGAAAGAAGAATGGAGCCCGAGGCATCATGCCCACTGACCTCAGACTACACTACAAAGCTACAGCAATCAAAGCAGTATGGTACTGGCATAAAAACAGACACACAGATCAATGGACCAGGATAGAAAGTCCAGAAAGAAACTCACGCATTTATGGTGAATTGATCTATGACAAAGGAAGCAAGAATATACAATGAAGAAAAGGCAGTTCCTTCAGTAAGTGGTGTTAGGAAAACTGGACAGCTACATGTAAAATAATGAAATTAAAACATTCTCTAACACCCTGGACAAAATAAACACAAAATGGACTAAAGACCTAAATGTAAGACCAGACGCTATACAACTCCTAGAGGAAAACATAGGCAGAACACTCTTTGACATAAATTTCAGCAATATTTTTTTCAAACCAGCTCTTAGAGTAATAGAAATAAAAGCAAAAATAAACAAATGGGATCTAATTAAACTTAAAAGGTTTTGCACAGCAAAGGAAACCATAAACAAAACAAAAAGATAACCTACAGAATGGGAGAAAATATTTGTGAATGACATGACACACAAGGGACTAATTTTCAAAATATACAAACAGCTCATACACCTTAATATTAAAAAAAACCCAATCAAAAAATGGACAGCAGACCTAAACAGACATTTCTCTAAAGAAGACATCCAGACGGCCAACAAGCACATGAAAAGATGCTCAAAACTGCTAATCATCAGGAAAATGCAAATCAAAACCACAATGAGATTTTACCTCACACCTGTCAGAATGGCTGTCATCAAAAAGAACACAAATAATAAATGTTGGCTAGGATGTGGAGAAAAGGGAGCCCTTGTACACTGTTGGTGGGAATGTAAATTGGTGCAGCCACTATGGAAAAGTATGGAGGTTTCTCAAGAAACTAAAATAGAACTACCATATGACCCAGTAATTCCATTCCTGCGTATACACCTAAAAATAATGAAAGCAGTAATTTTAAAAGATGCATGCATCCCAAGGTTCATAGCAGCGTTCTTTACAATTGCCAAATTATGGAAGCAACCTAAGTGCCCATCAACAGATGACTGGATAAAGAAGACGTAGTATATGTACATACAATGGAATGCTACTGAGCCATAAAAAATAACAAAACTTTGCCATTTGCAACAATATGGATGGACCTGGAGGGTATTATGCTAAGTGAAATAAGTCAGACAGAGAAAGACAAATACTGTATGATACCGCTTATACGTGGAATCTAAAAAATGCAAAACACTCGTGACTATAACAAAAAAGAAGCAAACTCACAGATATAGAGAATAAACTAGCGGTTCCCAGTGGGGAGAGGGACGGGGTTCAGGCAATATAGGGGCAAGGAATTAAAAGGTACAAACTATTACATATAAAATAAGTTCCAAGGATATACTGTATGACACAGGGAACATAGCCAATACTTTATAATAACTGTAAATGGAGTATAACCTTTAAAATTGTGAATTACTATACTGTACACCTGTATTGTACACCATACTTGAAAGAAAATAAATAAAAAGGACTAAATAGACATAAAACAACTAACAAGATTAAATCAGTAATTGAACATTTCCCCAAAAAGAAAAGCCCAGGATAAAATGGTTCAATGCTGAATTCTACTAAACATTTATAGAATAATCAACACCAATCCCTTTTTTAAAACCTGCTTTGTCCAGCTATTTTATTTTTAACTTTTATTTATTTTTTTCATTTTTTGAGGGGGGAGGTCATTGGCTTTATTCATTTTTTTAACAGAGGTACTGGGGATTGAACCCAGGACCTCAGGCACATGGGGCATGCACTCTACCACTGAGCTATGCTCTCATCCCCAGCGCTAATCTTCCTTAAACTTCCCCCACAGCAGAAGATGAGGGAACACTTTCTCATTCTATGAGGTCAGTATCATTTTGGTATCAGGATACCAAAACCAGACAAAGACAAAAAAAGAAAACCTCAGACTGAAATTTCTTATAGATAAAAAATCACCAACAAAATATAATCATACAAAATCCAGCAGCATATTAAAAGGATTATACACCACAACCAAGTGGGATTTATCCAAAGAATGCAAAAGTGATTGAATGTATGAAAACCAGTCAACGTAATGCACCACATAAATAAAATGAAGGAAAAAAACCACACGATTATCTCAACTGATAACAGGAAAAGAATTTCACAAAAGCCAACACTCTTTCACGATAAAAATACTCGATAAACTAGGAATAGAAGGAACTTCCTCAACATCGTAGCGAGCAAAAGGAAAACCCACAGCAAACGTCATGCACAGCGGTGAGACGGAAAACGTCCCCCTCTCCAATCAGGAACAAGGCAAGGAGTCCCCCCTCCAATCAGGAACAAGGCAAGGGGTCCCCCCTCCAATCAGGAACAAGGCAAGGGGTCCCCCCTCCAATCAGGAACAAGGCAAGGGGTCCCCCCTCCAATCAGGAACAAGGCAAGGATGCCCACTTTCACCACTTCTGTTCAACGCTGTCCTGGAAGTTCTAGCAAGAATCACATGCAAAAGAATAAAGTTGAACCCTGTCTCACACCATACGCAAAAATTAACTCCAAGTACATCAAAACCTTTATTATAAGACCTAAAACTACAACTCTTAGAAGAAAACATAGGGGTAAATCTGCATAACCCTAGATTTTGCAACAGTTTCTTAGATACGACGCCAAAAACACAAGCCACGTGGGAAAAACAGATCAATTTGACTTCACCAAAATTAGGAAATTTTGTAATTGAAGGATACTGTCAAGGAAGTGAAAAGGCAACCCACAGAATGGAAGACGTTATTACCAAATCATACTCCTGATAAAGCGCTAGTATTCGGAAAGCATAAAGAAATCCTAAAATCTGACAGCAATTAAAAATGGGCAAAGCACCTTGACAGACATTTCCTCAGAGAAGATATACGAACAGCCAAGAAGCACATGAAAGGGAGAACAAAATCATTGGCATTCCAGAAATACAGATCAAAACCAAAAGGAGATGGCCCTCATTAGGGTGGCTATCGGCGAGAGGAAGAAATAAAGGAAAAGTGTGAGCAAGTGTGTGGAAGTTGGAATCCTTGTTTATTGCTGGTGGGAACGCAAAACGGTGCAGCTCCCGTGGAAAACTGTCTGGCAGTTCCTCGAAACGTTAAACATAGGGTTATCATCTGACCCAGCAATTCCCCCCCTAGGTATACACCCAAGAGAATTAAAAAAAGGTGTTCAAACAAAAACTTGTACCAAATGTTCACAGCAGCTCTATTCACATTAGCCAAAAGGTGGAAATGACCCAAATGTTCATCAACTGATGAATGGATAAATAAAATGTGGTATCTCTTGTTTGATGGACAATTAGCCCTAAAAAGGAATGAAGCACTGATCCATGCTCCAATGTCGATGAACCTTGGAAACATCCTGCTGAGCGAAAGGAGTCAGACACAAAATCCTACAGATTGTATGAATCTCCAGCTTCATGAAATGTGCAAAATAGGCAACCTGTAGAGACAGAAAGCACATTACTGATTGAAGGCGGCTGGGAGGGACTCTTAATAGCACAGGATTTCCTTTTTTTTTTTTTTTTTTTTTGGAGGCACTGGGGTTTGAACCCAGGACCTCCTGCATGCTAAGCATGTGCTCTCCCACTGAGCTATTTCCCTCCCTCAAGGATTTCCTTTTAAAGTAATGAGAATGTTCTGGATGGTGGGCATGGCTGTGCATGTGACTGTACTAAATGCCACTGAATTCTACACTTCAAAATGGACAAAATCATAAACTTTGTATTATTTGTTATCACAATTTTTAAAAATTACGTCAGCTAAGGGGCTTCTAAGGGTGAGGCCCTCATGGCCAGTGGTACTGGAAGTTATCTGCTTTGTAAATCTTGGATGATCTTACAGGTGAGACATTTATGTTTTAATATGGGAAACTATTTATTGAGATCAAGTAGCTTTTCATATGATTATTGGAAATTTGAATATTTTAAATTTTGTTTGATTCTTTTATATCTTTATTGTTCTAGTTTAAGGTCTTTAAAATTTTCATATCAACCTTTTATCTATTGCACAAATTGCAAACATTTCCTGGCAGTTCAGTATCCTCAATTTGTCCATGAAAAAGATTCCCTGTGGGTTTTGATGGAAATTACATCAATGATGGGTCTTCCTTCAGCTTCATACCACCCGGACCCTCTCTTGTCTCCGGTTGAAAGCATGACACAGGACCTGCCTCTCTCAGGCAACTGACCATGGCTCTGCGGGACGTGGCTTAGGACTCAAATTTCAGTCCCTGAATCTGGTTCTCCTAATGAACCAGGGAGCTCTGACTTCGATAGAAAGTTCCATTTCCTTCTTCAGGAAGGGAAGGTCCTCTCCTGTCCTCAGGCCTCATCCGTCTTGCTCACATGGGTACCACGGAAGCTCACAGAGCCCACCAGGAGGGGCCTGTCCGCACGTTGCCTTTTCCCCTAATAGACACACCACCCACTTCTCCCCAGTCGCAGGCCAGGCCAGCTGTCCCAGATGAGGCTCTAAACAAAAAATGCGGACCAACAGAGCACATGTCACCATGGGCCAGGAGCTGTCTCTCCAGCCCTGGAGAGGGCCCCTTGCACATGACCCACCAGGGGAAGCCACGGGGTCAGCCACGGGGAGGCTGCACGTTTCTGCCAGGTGTCCAGCGGGGCCGGACTCAGGCCAGGATTCGGTGCCCTGCCAGCATCATCAGTGTCAGGAGTTGAGCAAGGACATCTCATGACAGTGGAACCAGCTGAATGAGAGTCCTCACCAGAGAACACATCAAACAGGAAGTGAGGGCGTGGGGCCTCCTTCAGGGACAACAAACACACCTGGAGGGTATAAAGGCTGACAGCAGGAGCACCTCACACACACACACACTCACTCAGACACACACACTCACTCACACACTCACCCTCCTCCAGCCCCACCGCCCCCACCATGGCCGCGCCCGCCCTGTCCACCTGCTCCGGCGACCTGAGCTACGGCAGCCGGGTCTGCCTGGCCGGTCCCTGTGACTCCTGCACCGGCTCCTCCTGGCAGGTGGACGACTGCCCAGAGAGCTGCTGTGAGCCCCCCTGCTGTGCTCCAGCCCCGTGCCTGAGCCTCCTCTGCGCCCCAGTGAGCTGTGAGCCCTGCCCCTGCCCATCAGCCTGCACCAGCTCCTGCACGGCCTTGTGCTGCCCGCAGCCTAGCTGCCAGCCCTCCTGCTGCACCTCCTCCCCCTGCCAGCAGGACTGCTGTGAGCCCGTGTGCTGCAGGCCCGTGTGCTGCAGGCCCGTGTGCTGCACACCTGTCTGCTGCAGGCCCGTGTGCTGCAGGCCTGTCTGCTGCAGGCCCGTGTGCTGCAGGCCCGTGTGCTGTGAGCCCACCCCCTGCCCCTCGTTCTGCTGCAGACCCTCCTCCTCCGTGTCCCTGCTCTGCCGCCCCGTGTGCAGACCCGCCTGCTGTGCCCCCGCCCCCTCCTGCCAGCCCAGCTGCTGCCGCCCGGCCTCCTGCGTGTCCCTGCTCTGCCACCCCAGGTGCTCCCGCTCGGCCTGCTGTGTCCCCGACTCGGCCTAGAAGTCCGGCTGCTGACCCTTCCTGCTTTTATCCAGGGTCCTTTCCCTAGCAGGAGGCCACCCTCCCAGCCAGCTGCACCCTCTCTCGCTTTACCAACCACAGGGAACAGAATATGAGCCCCTCCTCCTGGCCCTGCCCCTCATCTCAAGGACTCGAGCTGCTCACCAAGTCCCTTCTGATGCTGGTCCCTTGGGTGCCCCAGGAGACGCACTGCACCCCCTGAACCCTAGGGTGCTGTCCTCACCGCAGCAGGCCTGTTCCCACCCCAGGACGTGACATCACCTCTGAGTCCTAATAAAGCCACCTCCATCTCAACGACCTGTTCTGTCTGTGGATTCACGGTGGCAGGGTGAATGGGACGCCTGGTGCTGGCCTCTGTGACCCCCACAGGCCAGGCCCACTCTGAGGCCTGTAGCCCCCTGAGCTCCAGCACGCAGCCCTGGGGTCCATCTCAAGAAAACTGCCTCTGGACCCATGGCCAGGGGTCGTGGGACAATGGTGGACCTCCGTTCGCTGCAGTCCAGACAGCGGCCTGCCTCGCTCCTCCCTGAAGCAGACCCCGCAGGACAGGCAGCAGGGGCTGCCCCCAGGGCCAGAGACCAAGCTGACTCAGCCTTGTCCACCCTCCTGGCGGCCAAGCCAGGTCCTTACAAAGGGACAAAGTGAGGGTCCCAAGGACAGAGATGTTGCTTGCCTGCTGCGGTCCTAGCGTGTCTGCAGGGGCCCCAGCCTTCATCCTGGGGCTTGAATAAGGAAATGTTCACATCCTGAGACGTAAGGGGGTCATTCTGGCTTGTGCGTGGGCGCCCTTGAACTTGATGCTGACTGAAACAGCGTCTGCGGCCCGTCAAACACGCACCGTCCATCGGCTTTAATTATTACAGAAAAGGGCACATTGACCAGGAGTAACGAAGGTCCGTGTTGAAAACGCAGATGAAGCGCCCCTCCCCGGGCGCCGGTGCCGGGCCTCCTTCGACGGTAAGACCCCGCCCAGGTGCTGAGGCCATGCCGTCTGTGCCTATGAGACCTTGAACACATGGATCCCTGACTTGTATAAAGTTCTTTCTTTTGACAAGATACAAAACTCTGCCGAGGGGGAGGATGGAGCTCAGTGGTAGAGCGTGTGCTCAGCATGCACAAGGTCCTGGGTTCAGTACCCGGTCCCTCCATTAAAAAATAAACAAACAAACAAATATATATGTATATATATTTTAAACTGTGCTGAAAAGCCTGCTTCTCCAGAGCAGTTTCTTGGAGGAGTCTGGGAAGCAGACTTCTGGGCTAGTCCTCAAGTTGGCTCAAATAAAACTCTTTTCTATTCTTACTATATTGATTATTTATTGCTCATTTCTGTCAGGACTCTCAAGTGTCTCCGTGCGCTGGAGGCGACGCTGACACTGCGGGTCTGAGCCCTCCTCCCCGTGGCCTCAGCCACCGCAGGGTCGGACAGCAACGACTCACTCCCTAGACCCTGCACTCGGCCCGGCTGCCTGCGCACTGTCAGCGGCGCGGCCGGGCCCCGAGAGCGCGGCTCCCTGGGACTCCGTCCCCGCCACCTTGGCCAGCACCCCGTTGGATGCTTCCCTCTGCTTCGCCAGGACTGCAGTCCCAGGACAGCCACTTTGGAAAACAGTTTCTCAAAACTTTAGACTTAGAATATGACCCTGCAAGTCCACTTCTGGGCATCTACCCAGAAGAACTGAAAACAGGTGTGCCAGCAAAAACGTGCGCATCAGCGTTCAAGCAGTTCTGCTCACAATAATCCAAAAGTGGAAGCAACCCACAGGCCCATCGGCTGAAGGTGGATAAAAATGTGCCCCGCCGCTCAGTGGAGTATCACTCAGCCACGGAAAGCAGGGAAGCACCGATCACGCTGCAGCCGGCAGAGCCTCGAGAATGTGGCACCAAATGACACAAATGCACTTGTTCACAAGACACAGACTCACAGACACAGAAAACAAACTTATGGTTCCCGGGGGGAACGGGGTGGGTGGAGGGATAAATTGGGAGATCGGGATTTGCAGACACCAACTACTACATATAAAACAGATACACAACAAGGTCTTACTGGACAGCCCAGGGAACTACATTCACTACCTTGTAACAGCCTGTAATGAAAAAGAGCGTGAAAAGGAATATACATACGTACGTTTGACTGACTCACTCCACTGTGCACCAGAAATTAACACAAACTGTAAACTGACCACACTGCAGTCAGAGAAAAGAAACAGAAAAAGGAAAATTCTTCAGGAAAAAGGTGATGTTCAGCGAGGGAAGCCAGACCCCAAAGGCCACGTGGTGTGTGATTCCACTGACAGGAAACGCCCAGAAAGGGCCACTCCAGGGACAGCCCCTCGGAGCCAGGGGACGGGCGAGGGGAGGACGGGAGCCACTGCTGATGGCTTTGGGGGGATGGGTGGTGAAAATGTTCCGAAGGTAAATGACGGTGACGGTTGATGGCCGCACAGCTCCCAATACGGCGACACCCGTAAATTGTGTGCTTTAGTGGGTGGACTTTACAGCATGTGAATTGTATCTCCGTAAATCTGCTAAAAGCAAAACATTCCATTCCATCCCCGGTTCTGATGGATTCCGAGGCTTTTGTCTCCCCTGCATCCGAGTGGAAATCAGTGACTCCGGGGCAGTGAGGGGAGCCC
Organism: Vicugna pacos; assembly: GCF_048564905.1. Lineage (NCBI taxonomy): Eukaryota > Metazoa > Chordata > Mammalia > Artiodactyla > Camelidae > Vicugna > Vicugna pacos. The sequence continues at coordinate 123,152,878 of NC_132987.1, forward strand.
CAGGAGGCCAGCCGTGGCCCGAGTTCCTGAGGCGTTTCCGGGAATGACAGGGCAGAACCCTCAGGCTGACTTAAAAATCAACAGAAAGAAGGAGGTGGTGACAGGACTGTGAAAGATTTTCCCAGGGGACCCGGAGCCACCCCAAAGTGGGTGTCGGCAGGGGCTGCACATGAGGTCAGGCTGTGTGTCACCCTGGGTCCTCAACTCCTGGATTCAAGCTGTGAGGGACACCGCCCCGGGCACCCAGCTGACTCCCAGGGGACACAGGAGAAGAGCTAGCCAGGGTGGGTGGGCCGGAGGGTCCCAGCCAGGGTCACAGGACGGAGAGGACAGGCAGCGCTCTAGGAGAGTTCTAGACAAGGGGAGCCCTGCATCCTGCGGACAAGCTCCCCTCACTCCTCAGGCCCCGGCCGTCAGCTCCCCACGCAGGAGGGAGTGTTTGCCTGTGCAGCGGACCAGGCATCAGCGAGCACTGAACAGCCCAGACCCTCGCTTACAAATAGGAATAATAAGAGTCCCCAGACACTTAGGGAAATCAACACGAAAGGGAAGTAAAACTCTGAACGAACGATAAAGCAAGGAAATGGAGGGCCCACCACTTCCTACAATAAGAACAAGATGCGGGTTTAAAACAACAAAAAAGGAAGGAAGAAAAGAAGGAAAGAGGCAGAGGGGAGGGAGGGAAACACTCAGAGTTCCTGGAAACTAAAAGCATGACTCTCCGAACAAACAGGAAACCAACAGACAGTCTGCGCATGGACTGCACGTGGTAAGAGGTGACCGGGAAGATCAGGCAAGGATTTTCCCAGAATGCAACGCGGGACAAAGAGACGAGGATGGGAAGAGGCTAACCACAAGGCGGGTACGTCCAGGGGACCCAGTATCTGTGATCCTAACCTGCGCTGCCGCAGGAGGCACAGCCTCCGGGACGGGAGGAGGTAATCCTGCAACAGAGCAAATGTGCCTTGCGCTCAAAGACGGTGTGAACGAGGTCGAAACAAGCCAGCAAAGGCCTGCAACAACGTCCGGAGCGCGGGGCGTCTGGGGACATTGAAGAGCGACACGACGGACACAGCTCCACAAGGTTCCAGGAGAAGTGGCCACCGAAAGAACCAGTCGTACCAACAGGAGACCCACCAGCGGGGCCACCTCTCCCCGACGCGGAGGGCGACCCACCCTGCCCCAGGCTCAGCCTCGCACCCTTCAAACACCAGGAACCCGGGACGTTTACTACCCAGGAGGCTTCCGAAACTGCCACTCGGAAGAGTACTCGTTTCTCCTACAAAACGAACAGTGGCGCTGCCTTCCCAACCGTCCACAGCGCGCTCACAGGTGCCCGGCACGGCGCCTCAAGCCCAGAGAGCAGGGCCCGCAGAGGTGTCCTCCGGTGACAGCACGGCCGTCGGTCCCGCTTCCTAAGTACATGCTCACCCACTGGGAAACTTTAAAATCCTTTTCTACGTGACTTCTGATCGATGGTGCAACTAAGATGGACATGACAGACCATCGAGAAGCTAATGCCCCTGAAAACAGCGGGCGCCAGAAGCGAGAGGAAACGGCGAAGCGGCGCGAACAGACATCTACTCTCTCCACTGTACGGGCTGGAAAGCAAAATGTAAGCATTCAACTTAGTCAGCCAGGGAAGACGCCTCAAAAAATGTTTAAAGAGTAGGAGAAAGGAGCTCTAAAAGATTTAAAGTAAAAACTAATGAAATAAAAAACAAAGACTGTCACTTTAAAAATACCGATAAAATGTTAAAAACTCTGGCAAGTCTAATAAAAAATACGTTAAAAATGGGAGAAAAGAATATGCTCGCAGATTCAGATTATTTTTGTTTTTAAGTATAAGAAGGTAGCATGAGTATATTTATCCTAAAATTTGAAAATACGAATGAAATATACCATGTTCAAAAAACATGTAAACTACCTACATTGGCTGACAAAATGAAAGAAAAAATTTTAGTCCAATAGGATTATTACCTTTATTTGGCAAATATACTGAAGATCTGTTCTGTTTCACATATGGAAATAGATTTTTTTTCCTAGTCAAACAAATTTTATTGAAAAAAATTTTAATACAACACAATCCAAAGAAAAGTTGAAAAGATGTTGAAAGATCTGATTCTCCAAAAGGCACAGACTCAGTTCTCAAGGTGTAGGGAACCCATCAGCCTTCAGCACGGAGGCCTTTCCTGTAATACTGCAAACATCCAGAGCTCAGAAAGAAACAGAAGTTTTCTGGGCTTATCTCATAAGGCTGGCAAAACCCCGATGCCAAAACCAGCCAGGAGAGAGAGAAACTGACTAGTGACCTATGTCATGTAAGAGATTGTAAATAATGTTTTAGCAAATTTAATATGGAGATACATTAAAAGAACAATATGCCCGGGGGGGGGAGGGTATAGCTCAGCGGTTAGAGTGCATGCTTAGCACACATGAGGTCCTGGGTTCAATCCCCAGAACCTCCATTAAAAATACATAAATAAACCTAATTACCTCCCCCTAAAAACTAATAAAAATAAATCTATAACAAAAAGCAAAAACAAAGTGGAGGACAAAATTTAAAGTCTATTAATATCTTACAGATCAGAAAAAAAGAATATGCCATTATCAAGCAGAGTAGTTCTCAGAAATGATATAATTAACAATGCTAGTAGGTGGAAACAGAAAAGTCATTGAGAGTTAGAACTCTCAACACACACACACGTACACACATACATGCACACAATATACACATGCATGCACACATGTATACACATGCACACATATACACATACACATGTACACTTGTACAGACACATGTACACACGCATATACACATATCCACCTACACACAGATATACACATATACATATACACACATACATGTACACACATGGACACGCATACACACATACACACGTGCATGTGTACACACAGAAACACATACAGGCATATACACTCATGCACATATACACACACGTACATATATACACACGTACACATATATGCACATACATATGTACACGTGTACACACATACACAGATACGCACAGGCATATACACACATGCGCGTGCACACATACACGCACACACATACGTATATGCATGTAGACACATACACATACACATGTATACACACGTACACATATATGTACATACACCTGGATACACGTGTACACGCATACACAGATACATTCACATACAGGCATATATGCATATACATACCCATACACACATGTACACACATGCATGCACACATATATACATACACACATACACATGTACACACACGTACATACACACAGACACGCATGAGCTGCCAAAGGCACCGCCATCACCTTCAGGACCCGGACGACGGGGCCTGTCCCACCGGTCCCGGCCGGGGCTCTACTGCGTCCCCGTCGTGGCGTGGCTGGGAAGCAGAAGGACAGCACAGCCGGGGGGCCGGGGGCAGCGCGCTGTCGGCCACACTGTCTGCTGGGCCCTCATTCCCTCCCAGCACCTCTTCCATCTGCCTGGCCGGCACCAGAGGACACTGCCCTTCTGCTCACACTCAGATGCCCAGAGATTCCTTTTTTGGCATGTTTTTAAAAGTCATTTGGTCATTTGACCTTCCACCGACCCGCCAGCCCCGACCACAGGCTCCCAGCCCAGCCCAGGGCGAGGGCAGGGCAGCTGGGCTCCTGGAAGAGCTGAGGTGAGAGCAGTGACTCTTGAGAGACACTCTGAGCTGGGATGCAGACAGCTCACAGGCCAAGGAGGAGGACGCTGCCGAACAAGGTGTGGGCCGTGAGGGAGGAAGAGCCCTGATACCTGCTAGATCAGGCTGGACCCAACACAGCTCTGGGAAGAGCGCAGAACGTCTTTACATCTGCCGTGGCTTGTCCCAGACCCAGTGCCACCCCCATCCTTCCCACTCACAAAACCCAAGGCTTCCCGGGACCAGGCCTGGGGGAGGTTGGGAAGGGGTGGGGGGGTGCCACGAGCAGAGCCTTTCGCAGCCAGGCGCTCAGGCTCCCCCACCACCACCGTCCCTTTCATAGCTTGCTGCCCTCCGAACCCGATTTTTGCATCTGTACAAGGGGGTCCCAAAGGGGCGCCTCGCATGGGGGATGACCTCAGGAAGCACTCAGGTGTGACTGTGCATGTCGGAAAGGTCAAGTGCCATGCCTCCTGCGGACCAGAGACGTTCTTAGTGTCCCGATCATTCCCCTGAAGCAACGCTGACTTCCTCAGCTCTGGGACGTGGATGAAGCACACAGTTCTCTCACCACCACTAGAAGAGCCACCGAGAGGACGTGTAAAAGTTATAGGAAAAACTAAACAAAGTAGTATGTAAACAAGAAGGAGGCCCAGTAGGACCCTGCATGTATTCATCAAAAAGAGAAACAGGTAATGTGTGTAAACTGGAACAAGATCTCCAATGCACAAGAATAAAAAAGCTTAGTCTAAAACCAGACAGGCGACATCAAGGAGCTGGCCTTATCTGGTGTCCAAGCAAGAGACTGCTGGAGGAGCGGTGCAAAGCCTGTGAAAACGCACACTGATGGCCCCAGCGGTGCCAGGGGACGAATCCCATTCACATCACAAGACGAAGTCAAGCTGCTGTGAGAAAGAATTAATCAATGTTTGAAAATTTTAAATTTGGAAATAAGTTGATAAAGGCCAAAAAAGAGCCTGGAAATAAATGGCGAAAGACTGAAATGTGGTCTGAAAGATAAAAATCAAGAAAATGTCCTAGAGCAAAGGATAAACATTTGGAAAGTGAGAGAAGAATTAAGAGATGGGAAGGCTAGTTCCAGAAGATCTGACATCTAACGGGAGCCACAAAAGGAGAGGCCAGGAGAGACTAAGTAATTTTCTAAATAGCACAAAACGTTTCCCGAGATGAGCTTTCATGTCAAAAGTCTTGGTGCATCCCAACCACAGAAAGGAAAGTGACACACAAGCCCAGAAACAAAAAACACGGCATTTGAGAAAAAGGATGGAAAGAAAACCCAGACGCTCCTGGAGAGTCAACAAAGACACACGACACATCTGGCTGCGAATGACAGATGACAGCTTCAGGCTCTCCTAGACACACGACACATCTGGCTGCGAATGACAGATGACAGCTTCAGGCTCTCCTAGACACACGACACATCTGGTTGCGAATGACAGATGACAGCTTCAGGCTCTCCTAGACACACGACACATCTGGCTGCGAATGACAGATGACAGCTTCAGGCTCTCCTAGACACACGACACATCTGGCTGCGAATGACAGATGACAGCTTCAGGCTCTCCTAGACACACGACACATCTGGCTGCGAATGACAGATGACAGCTTCAGGCTCTCCTCAGGAAATCTGGACATCACAAGACAATGGAAATATGTCCCACCGCTTTGGGGAAACAGTTATTTAAAACCAGAATTCTGTGCCCAACCAAACCATCATAAAGTGGAAAGGTAAAGTGGCTGTGTTCTCAGTCACATGCGAGATCTTAAAACGTAAAACCACCAACATATATGAAAAAGTCTGATACCTCACCACAGCAAGATGAAAACAGAAAAAACGCCGAGTATAGCTTGATAGGGGACAAAGGAAGGCACCTGTGTGTGTCACAGAAGAGGAGGGAGCTCACAGACCCGGTCGTGGGTCCTGAAACTCCCAACATCTGCTCAGGGAGACACAGGTGCCTGGAAGGCAGGGGGCCCTCGGTGTTCTGTGAACCGGTCCTCTGTACCACTCATATTTCGTAAAATGTGCAAGTTTCACTTTATAGTTACGTTTTTAAAGGCTTACATGTAATTTAGAAAATACTTAAAGCGTCCCATACACCCACCAGAATGGTCATCATCCAAAAGTCCACAAATGATAAGTGCTGGAGAGGCTGTGGAGAACAGGGGACCCTCCTCCCCTGCGGCTGGGAATGTAGTCTGGTGCAGTCATTTTGGAGGACAGTATGGAGATTCTTCAAAACACTAAAAACAGACTTACCCTATGAACCAGCAATCCCACTCCTGGGCATATTATCTGGAGGAAACTCGAATTTGAAAAGACACCTGCACCCCAATGTTCATAGCAGCACTATTTACAATAGTCAAGACATGGAAACAACCTAAATGTCCACCCACAGATGACTGGATAAAGAAGTTGTGATATATGTATACAGTGGAATACTACTTAGCCATAAAAAAGAATAAAATAATTCACTTGCAGCAACCTGGATGGACCTGGAGATCATCACTGTAAGTGAAGTCAGCCAGAAAGAGAAAGAAAAATACCATATGATATCACTCATATGTGGAATCTAAAAAACGAAAAGGGGGACACATATGAACTCATCTACAAAACAGAAACAGACTCACAGACATAGTAAATAATCCTATGGTTACTGGCGGGGAAAGAGGTGGGAAAGGATAAATTTGGTAGTTTGAGATTTGCAAATATTAACCACTATATATAAAAACAGATTAAAAATGAGTTTCTTCTCTATAGCACAGGAAACTATATTTGGTACCTTGTAATAACCTTTAATGAAAAAGAATATGAAAATGAATCTATGTATGTATACGTATGACTGAAACAGATGCTGTACACCAGAAATTGATGCACTGTAACTGACTATATTTCAATTTTTAAAAAATTAAAATGAAGCACCCCACACACAGGAGAGATGGAACCACAATTCATCACTTCGGAGAAGTGTTCACCTCTAGGCCTCAGCTCAGCATAACCTTGCCTCAAATGTTTTCCATAACTTTTTTTGAGCCAAACACAGGAGAGACGGGAAACATCCTGCAACTCAGGACATTCATACTCACAAGTTTAGTGAGTAAAACTATTGAAAATACGCCAGCACTAATGAGGGCTCCCGCAACCAGCTGTCAACACCAACGAGGAAGTGCGGGCGTGGAGCCTCCTGCTGGGACGACACAGGCCAGGGAGGGGTATAAAAGCCCGGCACCCCTAGGCACCTCACACTCCCTCGCACTCACACTCAGGCTCACACACTCACCCTCCTCCAGCCCCACCGCCCCCGCCATGGCCGCGCCCGCCCTGTCCACCTGCTCCGGCGACCTGAGCTACGGCAGCCGGGTCTGCCTGGCCGGTCCCTGTGACTCCTGCACCGGCTCCTCCTGGCAGGTGGACAACTGCCCAGAGAGCTGCTGCGAGCCCCCCTGCTGCGCCCCGGCCCCCTGCCTGAGCCTCCTCTGCGCCCCAGCGAGCTGTGAGCCCTGCCCCTGCCCATCTGCCTGCACCAGCTCCTGCACGGCCTTGTGCTGCCCGCAGTCTAGCTGCCAGCCCTCCTGCTGCACCTCCTCCCCCTGCCAGCAGGACTGCTGTGAGCCCGTGTGCTGCAGGCCTGTCTGCTGCAGGCCCGTGTGCTGCAGGTCCGTGTGCTGCACGCCTGTCTGCTGCAGGCCCGTGTGCTGCAGGTCCGTGTGCTGCACGCCTGTCTGCTGCAGGCCCGTGTGCTGCAGGTCCGTGTGCTGCACGCCTGTCTGCTGCAGGCCCGTGTGCTGTGAGCCCACCCCCTGCCCCTCGTCCAGCTGCAGACCCTCCTCTTCCGTGTCCCTGCTCTGCCGCCCCAGGTGCTCCCGCTCGGCCTGCTGTGTCCCCGACTCGGCCTAGAAGTCCGGCTGCTGACCGGGCCCGTCCCCCCCAGGGCTAGCCGGGCTCTAGGGTGCCTCAGCTGAGGGGCTGAGCTCAGCGATACTAGCATTTGGCGTCCTCCAGGAGTTTAACCCCCAGAAAAGACCTGGAGACCATCTCCTCTGTGTCACCAAGAACAGGGACTCCACGTCCTCTGGGGTCTCTCAGGAGTTGCTGCCACGGTCATCCCAGAACCTACGCGCAGGCCTGAGTCGTGGAAGCGGGTCCTGTCTCTCCTAGCCCAGCAGCTTCTCCCATTCCCGCCCCTCCTCCACTCCACCCCTCCTCCACCCCGCCCCTTCTCCAAGCCGAGCCTTTCCTGCAGCCCCGCCCCGCGACACCCCGCCCTTTCTCTCAGCCCCGCCCCTCCACCCCGCCCCTCGACACCCCGCCCTTTCGCTCAGCCCCGCCCCTCCACCCCGCCCCGCGACACCCCGCCCTTTCTCTCAGCCCCGCCCCTCCTCCAGCCCCGCCCCTCGATACCCCGCCCTTTCACTCAGCCCCGCCCCTCCTCCACCCCACCCCTCCTCCACCCCGCCCCTTCTCCAAGCCGAGCCTTTCCTGCAGCCCCGCCCCGCGACACCCCGCCCTTTCTCTCAGCCCCGCCCCTCCACCCCGCCCCGCGACACCCCGCCCTTTCCCTCAGCCCCGCCCCTCCGCCCCGCCCCTCGACACCCCGCCCTTTCTCTCAGCCCCGCCCCTCGATACCCCGCCCTTTCCCTCAGCCCCGCCCCTCCTCCACCCCACTCCTCCTCCACCCCGCCCCTTCTCCAAGCCGAGCCTTTCCTGCAGCCCCGCCCCGCGACACCCCGCCCTTTCTCTCGGCCCCGCCCCCTCCACCCCGCCCCTCGACACCCCGCCCTTTCTCTCAGCCCCGCCCCCCTCCACCCCGCCCCTCGACACCCCGCCCTTTCTCTCAGCCCCGCCCCTCCTCCACCCCGCCCCGCGACACCCCGCCCTTTCTCTCAGCCCCGCCCCTCGATACCCCGCCCTTTCACTCAGCCCCGCCCCTCCTCCACCCCACCCCTCCTCCACCCCGCCCCTTCTCCAAGCGGAGCCTTTCCTGCAGCCCCGCCCCGCGACACCCCGCCCCCCCTCCACCCCGCCCCTTTCTCCCTGCCCAGTCCCCACTGCGGCCCCACCGCTTCTCTGCTCCCGGGGAAGGACCTGCCTACCTGGCCTGATGACCTTACTTCTCGACTTCATAAGCTTCTTCATCTGTCATCCCTACTGCTCTGAGTACGGTGGCGGCAGGGGCTGGGGGGAGGGTGCATACAACCCCAGGACTCCCAGCGGAACCTCCCGTGACCTTTCATGGTAAGAGAACCAGAAGACCTCGGAGTCGGGGCCTGGCAAGACCCGGAGCAGCCACCCTGAGTTCCCGCCGAGATCTGCGCCGCCCAGCCCTCCCGCCGCTCCCCGTGGCTGAGGCGGCCCGGCACCCCACCGTCAACCATAAGGCCCCAGGAGGCCTGCGCTCTGCAGCCCAGCCACATCCCGCCCTCTCCTCCGCGGCCATGGCCCTCCCTCCAGGGTGGGATCCTGGGGGCAGTGAACAGTGTTTCCTTTGCTCCTCCATGCTGGGGCCATCCTGGCCAGGCAGGCCACCCCCATGAGAACCCGCAATGGGTTCCTGCTGCCACTCTTGGATGGAGACCGCGGCATCCACGCCAGGCCACCCCCAGCAGTTGAACAAGCACAGCAGGGGTGCGAGGGCAGGGCCATTCCTGACAGACACCCGCCATTTGCTCAGGGCACCCCATCCATCTGCCCCAGGCCTTCTCAGAGCTGTGCCAGGGGCGGAGCCACTGCTCATCTGGCCCTCCCTCCTTACAGCTAACTCACATGAGTATGGTCAGCCTGGCCACGTTAAGGCTCTTCCCCACTCCCACTCCCCCATTACTCTTTCATGGGCATCCCCACAATAAACTGCTAAAAAACTTATCCCACTTGGCATCAGCTTCTTGGAGAATACAAACTAACTCACGCACCCACATTTTAGAGCAGAAAGAAGGAGGGAGGAAGAGAGAAAAGGAAAGGAGGAAAGGAAAGAGAGAGAGAGAAAGAAAGAGAAAAAGGGAGAAAGAGAGAGAAAGAGAGGAAGAGAGGAAGAAAGGAAGAAAGAAAGAGGAAAGAAAAAAAGAGAAAAGAAAGAGGAGATGGGGGAGGGAGGGAGGAAGGAAGGGAGGGAGGAAGGAAGGAAGGAAGAAAGTGCCCATACTAGAGCAACATGCTTACATGGAAAATTCACACCAGCCTCTGGTTGCCTTTAAATTCTGAGGAATTTGGGCACAATTTTCACCTTGATTTCATGTATCTCAATTTAAAAACATAATGGCTTCATCTACTTGTTATTCATGGGTATCACCTTTTTTTGGATCCTGGAAAGATCTTAGTTGTTTATACACAATTACAATAACTCCTCCAGAGTGAGTATGTGCCCCATCCAGGGAGAAATGGCAACGTCTATCTGAGGTGCTTGCAGGACAAAGTAGCCACTGTTGTTTCAAGACAGACCGTGATAAGTTAAAGATGGTAGACTATAAGCCCTAAGATGCAAAACAAGGAGCTGCGCTAATGAGGCAACAAAGGGAAAAATGGAATCATACATAAAAGCAACAAATCCAAAAGAAGGCGGAAAACGGGGAAAGGGGAAGAAGGACGTGCGACAAGCTGGCAGCAACAGCAAGAGGACAGGTGAAACCCACTGCATCAGTAGTCACACTAAACCCAAGTTGTCTGCACACTCCAGTCAAAAGTCAGAGACTAGTGGACCGAGTTTAAAAAAAAAAAAATAGACCCAACGTTATGCTGCCTATGAGAAATGCAGTTTAAACATAAGAAGAAAACAGGTTAAAAGTAAAAAGAGGGGAAAAGCTATATTAAGCTAACGTTAATCAAAAGAAAGCTGCAGCAGTTGTGTTAATTCCATAAAATAGATTCAGGATCAAAGCATACGGCCAGGGATTGTTAATGAGGATCATGTCATAAAGATCAAAGAGTCAAATGATCCTAAATGTGTATGCACCTGATAGTAGACCTTTAAAATGTATGAAGCAAAGAGTGACTGACCTGCAGAAACAGACAAATCTTAATGGAATCCTACAGCCTGAGATTTGAATAGCCCTTCTCAGTAACCTACAGCACAGGCAGACGGAAAATCAGAGAAGATGTGGAGTATTCGAACAGCATCATTAACCAATTTGAGCTATTTGACATTGAAAGAACACTCCACTCTCAAACAAAACAAACCTTCTTTTTAAGTGAATGCAAAACATGTACCAAGATAAATCACATTTGCTAAGATAGACCTATAAAGGCTACAAAGCAAATTTCTACGGCTTTGAAAAAATTCAAATAACAAATTGGGTATTTTCTGACCACGGTGGAATTAAACGAAAAATGCAGTAACAGAAAGTCCTTGTAAAATCCCCAACTATTTAGAGAAGAAATAGACTTCTAAATAACCCGTAAGTCAAAAAATAATGAAGAAAGGAGGAAATCAGAAAATATTTTGACTCATATGAAAGTGAAAATACAACAAATCAAAACGTGGGGGACGCTGCTGAATCAATTCCGAGGGAGAAGTTTGTGGCACTGCGTGTGCTTGTTAGAGAAGAAGAGAGTTCTCAACTAAGTGGCCTCAGCTTCCAGCTGAAGAAACTAGGAAGCACATTAAACTGAAAGAAGAAAGACAGTAGCAAAGACCAAAGTGGAAAGTCAGTGAAACGGGTAACAGAAAGGAAGATAAAAATCAAATAAGCCAGGGCTCTTTCCTTGAGAAGGCTGATAAAGCTGGTACACCATCAGCCGCACTGCACAGCAAGTCAGGCAGAGACGGTGCCGCTCACCACACCGGGGGTGGGAGCCGTGGCACCGCGAGAGAGCCTGCAGGTGGTGGGAGGATAACCAGGGAACATCCGGACCCGCTTTAAGCCCAGGAATCTGACAGCCTAAGCAAAACGGCCAAATTCCTTGGAAGACACAAACTACCAAAGCTCGCCTGAGAGAAGCATGCGCACGGAAGAACACATCCACAAAGAAACGGAATCGCAGTTAGAACCCTCCCACAGCCCACCTGTCCTTCGACAGGTAAACGGTGAGCACACAAAAACACCCGCGCCTCGGAGTCGTCCTCTTCCGACAGAAAGGAGCAAATTATTGACACACACCGCAGCCGAGTGGATCTCAGGGGAACTGTGCAGGTGGAAAGTCAGTCTCAAAGGTACGACGCTGTTCACGGAACATTCTCAATTTGACAAGAGGATAGAGACGGAAGAGAGCTCGTGGTCCTCAGGGGTCAGGGATGAGAGTGTGGTGGGTGTGGTTCTAACCAGGCAGCTGAGGGAGCTTTGTGGCAGGATGGCTGGTGCCATCCTGTGTCTGACTGTGGTGGTGCCGACGTGACCCACGAACGTGAACACGCCGCATAGAACCACACAGAACACAAGTGCCTGTAAAACTGATGAAATGGGAGTCAGGTCTGTGGGCTGTCAATCTGGTGACTTGCCCTCATTACGCAAAGTGCGATCATTGAGGGAAACTGGGCAAAGGGTGGTCAGGAATTCCCTCCACTTTCTTTTGACAACTTCTTAGAAATCTATAATTATTTCAAAATTTAAAAAAAGCAACTTTTCACCAAGAAAACTCCAGGCAACTTGACTTGTGAATTCTATCACATGTGACATGAAACACCAGAGCATCGAACAAGCCCCCTGTCCACCTGCCACTGGGCCCTGGGAGGAGGCCATAGGAGACGCTGCGTCACCAGCATCTTCTCGAGCTTAAGCCGGGGAGCTGCCCTAGACCCCTCACTGTCACACAACCTCTGAGATCTCCAGGAATCTGCCTTCTACTCTCAACATTGTTTCCCGTCACCCGGAGCCCAGGGCCCCTCCCCAACACGGTGTGCCAGCAGGCATGAGGAACACTGCCCTGGCTGCCTCCCCCACTCCCCAGATGGTCCATCTGCCCCCTGAGACTGCTCCAGTCCGCCTCCCACCACCCATGCCCCCCCAGGTGAAGGCGTAAGGACGGATGAATCAGGCAGCATCTGGCTGAGCCTCACAGCGCCGCCCTCTGCTCCTGCCCGTTCCTGGCCTCTCCCCTTGGGGACCAGCTGTCCTCCGTGCCCCAACCCAGGAGCACCAGGATCAGACCAACAATAAACCCTCACAGCCACAGCAACCCCACCAGGAGCCACCACGGCACTCCCCCCCGAAGGAGTCATGGCCACAAGTGTCCCCTGACCCACCATCAGGGAACCTGCAGGAGGAACAGCTTGACCACAGCTCGGCCCCAACACCAGCTTCCCTAAGGGCCATACCCTGGTCAGGTGGTCATCGAGGTATCCAGCCAGCAACTGACTCATCTTATGAGGCTTCCGGGCCCCCCAGACACTAACAAGGAAGGGCAGGCGTGGGAGCCTCGTGCAGGGACAACACACCTACCCAGTAGGGGTATAAAACTGACAGCTTGAGCACATCACACACACACACACTCACACACACACTCACACACTCACACTCACCCTCCTCCAGCCCCACCACCCCCACTATGGCTGCGTCCACCCTGTCCACCTGCTCCGGCGACCTGAGCTACGGCAGCCGGGTCTGCCTGGCCGGTCCCTGTGACTCCTGCACCGGCTCCTCCTGGCAGGTGGACGACTGCCCAGAGAGCTGCTGTGAGCCCCCGTGCTGTGAGCCCCGCTGCTGTGAGCCCCGCTGCTGTGCCCCGGCCCCCTGCCTGAGCCTCCTCTGCGCCCCAGTGAGCTGTGAGCCCTGCCCCTGCCCATCTGCCTGCACCAGCTCCTGCACGGCCTTGTGCTGCCTGCAGTCTAGCTGCCAGCCCTCCTGCTGCACCTCCTCCCCCTGCCAGCAGGACTGCTGTGAGCCTGTGTGCTGCAGGCCTGTGTGCTGCAGGCCCGTGTGTTGCAGGCCTGTGTGCTGCAGGCCCGTGTGCTGCACGCCTGTCTGCTGCAGGCCCGTGTGCTGCAGGCCCGTGTGCTGTGAGCCCACCCCCTGCCCCTCGTCCTGCTGCAGACCCTCCTCCTCTGTGTCCCTGCTCTGCCGCCCCGTGTGCAGACCCGCCTGCTGTGCCCCCGCCCCCTCCTGCCAGCCCAGCTGCTGCCGCCTGGCCTCCTGCGTGTCCCTGCTCTGCCGCCCCAGGTGCTCCCGCTCGGCCTGCTGTGTCCCCAACTCGGCCTAGAAGTCCGGCTGCTGACCGGCTGGTCTGCCGGCCTCTCTCCAGCTGCTGTCTTTGACCCTGAGCCCAGCTGTCCTCTCTCAGGAGCCCCGGAGCCTCTCTGCTGGCGCCAGGACCTCCCCTCTCTCGTGGGTGGACACACAGCTGATGCCTAGAGGGGACTTGAACATGCCGCCCACAAACCCCTCAGCTGGGGGGACTGCTGGCCCTGGGAGCCCTCCTCTGCAGGGTTAGGTGCTTGTATTTCATGTGTCAAAGGTCAACTGCCATCATCAATAAAATGTTTGTGTGGGGAAATACGGACCCATGTCTACTTTGTCCTCCTCCCTGAGCCACTTTGACCACTCCAAGTCTGGGCAGTCGGGCTCTGTCTGGTAAAAACCAGGTAATGAGGACATAGTCTCGAATCTGAGCGCAAAGCAGCTGAGAAACAATAGGGTCTCAAAGAGGACGCCAAGTGCAGGCTCCACGTCCCCTCCTCCCCCAGGGCCCCCTCCCCATGGCAGACAGCCTGCCAAGGCCAGCACAGGGCTCGAGCCGGGTGCAGAAGGCTTAGACCCCAAGTGCACCTTGGGCCTCTGCTCACGCCCACCCCCTGCCCGTCCAGGTGAGAGGTGACTTGGGGAGCAGCTGAAACCCTGTTTGGTCGGGATCTGAGAGTCCAAGACTAGCCCTGTGCTGACTTCTGTTGGAGAGAGGCGCCCGCATGGAGGCTCGCCTGTGTGCCGGGCTGCGTATGAGTCCCTGTGGGCCTCAAGGGGGTCCAGGGGTTGGTTCAGACATCACTTGTTCTGCTCAGGGTTTCAAGGTCTGATTGGGAAGGCACAGAGAAGAAAGACAGCTTGGGAACAAACCCTCAGGACAGCGGGCAAGGGTGAGCCGGCCGTCTCAGTGGAGCTGGCGTCACGTGGGCTGCTCTTGTTTGAGAGTGGAGTGCTCTTTCCCACCCATGGGGAGGGGGAGGAGCCCTGCGTATCCGCAGAGCATCCGGGTTTAATTTAGTGATGTGAGCGCCACCTATCAATGCTGCGCAGAAGGACATTTTACACAAAAGGGGTGAGTTCAGGACCTTAATGCCCTCGGTCCACCCAGAGCAGGGTGAGGACTGGCCTCGTAAGGTCAGGGGACAGAGCTGGGTCCCTCACCTGAGCGCTGGGAGTTCACCTTTGGCACGAGCTTGGTCACCCACATGGTCATCTGGTGACCTGACCTGCTCTGTAAAAGGAATTTTCTAGAATCGGGGGGAACCACCCCCGGAGGAAGCAGTTTAGGGAATGGCAGGAGGGGAGAGACACTGATCCGCAAGCATCGCGCTCTGATGTGTACTAGAACTTCAGTGCGGGAGGCTGCCGAGCCTGGATGCCGCCCCAGCCGGCGTGGGCGCCGGGCAGGTGACCCCGCCGGGGATGAGGCCCTCGGCCTGGCCGGCTGGGATCTAGCAGCCTTGCTGCGACGCAGTCGCATTGGGCGCGGAAGGTGTGGAGAGGACGATGTCTGGGCCGCCCCCTGGGAGTTCAGAGTTGGCTGCTTCTGACCCACACACGGGCAGGGGTCCCGGCAGGGCCTGGGCTCAGCAGCAGGAAGGGACACCACAGGGGATGGGTCTGCAGACCAGGGCGGGGCAGGAGGGCTGGCAGCACCCGGAGGACTGGCGGGAGGGGGCCACACACACAGGGGCTTGCAGCTCACGGGCAGGCGCGTGGTCAGCTTGCAGCTCACAGGCACGCACACGACAGGCCTGCGGCTCAGTGACACATAGCAAGTCTGCCGGCAGGGGCCGGGCTCACGGCAGGCCGGCCGGCAGCCCGCAGAGCAGCTAGTGTGGCACCTGGAGGTGAGGCACTGAGGTGGGGTCAGGACTGAGTACAGGGCTGGTCTGGAGGCTCCTCCCCTGGGTGACCTTTATGCCCAGGCCATGGCATCCTGGCCACAAGGCACGCGAGTGCCCTCCTCCCGGCCGCCTGCTGTTTTTCCTCCTCGTCCCTCCCCACAGTCTCTTCCTGGAGTTCCCGGCGGAAGTGACCCAGTTCAGGAAGCTCCTTCTCAGCGGGAGGCACCCAGTGACACAGTGGTCCTGCGACTTCTGTGATTGGAGCCTGGGCTGGATAGGGAAGGGCCACCATGTGGGGACGGAAGTCTCACATCGTATTTTCAGGGTCCGCCCCAGTTGTAAGGACCCTGTGTCCGTCCGCACAAGCACAGCGTCCCCAACTTTGATGCGGAAACTCAGTGATCCAGGAGGTTCTTCCGCAGGGTTGGGCTCCTCACTGGGAGCCGCAGCCACATTACTGCCACGATCACAGCGACGGGGTTCCAGCTTCGTGCCGGGGCTGAGCTAAGCGTTTCACGTGGACCCCCTTGTAACCGATTAATGACCAGTCCTGCCACCGCCCGGGGGCGGCTGGAGCCCCGTGTGCACAGGCGGTCCCTCAGGGCGATTCAGAAGGAGCCCATGATGGGCGCACAGTCTCAGCGCTGAGACGGAGAAGCAGGTACTTGGAGGTGTCAGCCCCCTGGGTCCCGGGTCCTCACATTGTGCCGCATGCGCTGGGGCCCTGGGCGTGTGCTCTGAGATTCCTGCATCTGTCAATTGGAATTTTTTTTTAAAAAGTCAAATTTGGGAATTTTATCTGTTATTTCTTCCCAGTTTTCTTATATATCAGTGTCATTCTCCTCTCCTCCCCGGGCAGAAATCACTTGCACGTTAGCCTCTCTGATGTTGTCTCACAGGCCTCCTCGTCTTTCTTAGCTCCTTGTCCCCCTTCTTCAGGTTGGATGATTTCCACTGACGTGTCCTCAGGTCCACCGAGCCTTTCCTCTATCAGCCCAGGGTGGTGACGCCTGCTCCTCGGTTCCCACGGTCGGAATCCTCCACCGGCCCCCGCACCCTGTCGGCCCGAGCTGTGGGATTCCCCGCTGCCCCTGGAACTGCCCGTTTCTGCAGCCGTGTCCTCACAGCCCCCTGGCTGCCTCTGCCTGGAGCGCCGCCCCGACCCCCTCTCTGGACGCAGAGCCAGCTCAGCGTCGCCTCCCCTCCCGGGGCCCCCAGACCACCCACCAGCTCCCCACTTCTCTCCACCTGCTGAGCCTGCTCTCCTTTCCGGGACTCAGCCCCTCTGGAATCATCTCATGCACGAATGTTTCATGCACTCATTTGCTCACTGCCCTGGAAGGCTCAGGCGGCGGGGGCATCTCTCTCGCCAGCACGCAGTGTAATTTGTTGCATGAACGAACCAGCTCTTGTACTGATTACTGTGAAGCAGGAGCCGGCGAACTTTCTGTAAAGGGCAGAGAGCGAGACTCTCAGGCTCCGCGGTCACGCGGCCTCCCTCAGCACAGCTCAGCGTGGCCGGGCGAGCGGCCCCGGACGCTAAGCACGCAGGCGGGCGGTGCCCACAGAGCTCCGCTGCCACACAGGCAGCAGGCCAGCGCTGTCCCACAGGCTCCCGCTTCGGCGTTTTCCTCTGCAAAAAACCCTCCAAGTACAGTATTGCCTCAAAGTCTTCGTTGACGTCATGAGACCTAAAGGAGTAAGAGGT
Organism: Vicugna pacos; assembly: GCF_048564905.1. NCBI lineage: Eukaryota > Metazoa > Chordata > Mammalia > Artiodactyla > Camelidae > Vicugna > Vicugna pacos. Next base: position 123,170,243 of record NC_132987.1, read on the forward strand.
TACAGCACCGAGTCCATGCAAGGGTGCGCTGGGCACAGTGATGGCCGGAGGAACAACACACACCCCACGTAAAGTCAGACCAGAACATCCTGCTTACGGGCGGAGGAATTGGCCTCAAAGCCAAACTAATTTGTGGTGAAGAACAATACAGGAAAGTGCGTCCCATGATAATAAGGCGTTGGCAACAACCTCGAGGAAGTCAGCAGGTGAGCTTCTGTGCTGCTGGGACGCCCATGGCCTGGGTATAAAGGCCGCCCGGGCAGGAAGGCTGCAGACATCACCGCCCTCCTCCCGACGCCAGCCCAGCCCTAAGCCACCATGTGCCACACCAGCTGCTCCTCCGGCTGCCAGGCTGCCTGCTACGTGCCCAGCTCCGGCCAGGCGTCCTGCTGCACGTCCAGGCCCTGCCAGGCGTCCTGCTATGTGCCCCTGACCTGTAAGCCAGCTGTGTGCGTGCCCGTGAGCTGCAGGCCCGTGTGCCTGCCCGTGAGCTGCAGGCCCACCGTGGGTGTGGCCCCCTCCTGCCAGTCCTTTGTGCGTGTGCCCGTGAGCTACAAACAGGTCGTGTACGTGGCCCCCTCCTGCCAGTCCTCCGGGTGCTTCCAGCCCTCCTGCCCCACCCTGGTCTGCAGACCCACCTCCTGTAGCACCCCCTCGTGCTTTTGACCGTGAGCCTCCTCCCAGCTGCTCCCAGTGAAGACGGGGCCACACCTGCGCCCCTCCAGGCACGAGTCCTCGGTGGACCTCCAGGTTCTGCATGTGGCAGATGGAAAGCGTGCTCCACCAACCCCCGACCTCCGGGGTGAGAATGTGGACGGATGACCTGGACCCTTCCGTGAACTTGTGCACCCCCCTCAGGAAGCCCTGGCTCCCGGGGTCCCTCTCGGTCTCCAGCAGGAAACCACACCCATGTGAGCCAAATAAACTGTGCTTTCGCAATGCAGCCATGTCCCTCCATTTTATCTTCACATATTTTGAAGTTTTCTTCTGTTATTTTTCCCCCACTAGAGAGCAGTTTATCATCTTTAGACTCAAGGAATTAAAGGCGTGGGTGCAGACTATGCCAGGCCCAGGGCGTTGCGGCTCCTGGGGGCAGGCCCAGCTGCAGCAACGTGCAGGGAAATGGCGGGGCAGCAGTCAGCAGGTTTGGTCTTCAACGTGGGGGGAAGGAGCGATGATTTTGGGGGCTGGGGAGCAGCAGGAAGAAGAAAGTGGTCTGAGGAGGGGGTGGGGCCCAGAGGGGCGGAGTTGAAAGGGAAGAGGAAGGAGGCCCCTCCCCACGCAGGGTGCTGAGGAGAAGGCACTGGGCTCAGGCTCCTCCTGCCCCGCCCCCACCCACAGAAGACGGGGTGGGGGTGGGGGGCCCTTGTCTCCTCCTCCTTTCAGGGGCCCAGAGGCTGTTTCCGGCTGAGCCTTTAAAAGATTCTGTCAAACTCATACGTGCTGATCATGGTGGCGCAGGAGGGAGCAGCCTTGAGGGTCCTCAGGAGGAAGCCTGTGAAGAGTCCCCTGGTGCCGGCTCGGCCTGGGTCCCCTGCAGCAGCAGCCAGGTGGAGTCGGCGTGCGGGGGCATCGCTCTCACTGCCTCCACGGCTCCCCGCGTGACCTGGCCTTGAGTCTTCACCACATCGAAGGGTAGAGTCGGGGTGGCCACCACCGTCCCCGAGATGCCGCCAGCCACAAAGCTGATGCCCACGGAGGTCTGGTCCTTTGGCCTGAGCCCGCTCAGCCAGCCCTTCACCAGCTCGTGACTGAACCAGTACAGGGCTGAGAAGGGCCCATCCCGAAGGGCAGTGGGACCCCAGTGAGCCACAGCGAGCGCCAGCCGCCCTGAGCCACAGCAGCTCGGACACAGGTGCCCAGCTCCCGGTACGCCAGCTGCCGAGCCTGCAGCTTTGTCCGCACCAGCTCCAGGGGGCTGGCCACAGTCACCGTGCCCAGGCGGGCCAGTGCACCGGCCACCATCGGTGCACAGAGGTCTGAGGTCAGGGCTCGACCACACAGGAAGGCCATGAGCTGGCCATAGGCGGTGGAGCAGACGGCGGCCGCTGGCACAGTCACACCAGGGTGGCTGGGCGGCCACTCCACAGGGTCCTGGTGCCCTCGTGTCCCACAGTCTTCACAGAGGCACCCGTGGTGCCAGCGAAGCGAGTGGGGTCCTGACACCCGGCGGCACAGCGGGCACCCCTCGGGCCCGGGACGGCGCGGAGCACAGGAGGCGCTTCCCCGCGGGCTGAGGGGAGCAGGGCAGTTTGGTGCCGGAGAGGCTCCAGAGTCCCGGGGTGGGGGGGGGGCAGTAGCTCGCGGGCCCCCGAGGGGCCATGAGGAGGGAGGGCACCACAGCCCCAGCGCCCGAGGCCGCCATCTGTTGGAGGGGGCTGATGGCCCCGGCCCTGGTCACCGCCTTGCGGCCTGGGGTCTGGCTCCAGGCCGGCACCCGCGCGGCGGGTGATCGGGGCCGGGCGGGCCCGTGGCGGCTCCGCGGCCAGCGTGGGGTCCGCGCCAGCTTGAAGTTTTCTTCTTTTTTTTTTAATTGTTTGTTTTTTGGAAGGAGGAGGTAATTAGGTTTATTTATTTGCTTGTTTTCTGTAATGGAGGCACTGGGGATTATGCCCCGGACCTCCTGCATGCTAAGCACGCACTCTTCGAAGTTCTCTCCTTGGAGGTGTGAACAAAGCACAGCACAGCAGCCCCTCGCAGAGCCTCCTCCTGGCGGCCCAGCTGGGGTGGGGGACCTTGGTGAGTGGAGGGTCAGGAAGGTGTGCCCCCATGTCCACCCCTCGAGACTCATGCCGTGGGTGGGGGAGGACTTCCCTTCCTTTGAGTGGCGGACAGGGAACAGGCCTGGGTCCCACCTGGTCCCTAAAGGATGACTACACAGGGAGGGCCAGAAACACCCACACAAACCCACCACACTTACAGTGGGGAGGCTGGATGTCCCAGGAGAAGAGGCAGGAAGTCTGAGAAAGCCTCACCCTCCTAGCTCCGGGCACACAGGGCCTGCTAAGGCTGGCCCTGGACCAGGACCAGAGAGCCCTCCTGGCTCCCGACTCCAGCCCGGCCAGCGCAGCTGCCTGAGCAGTGCTGGTCTCCACCAGGGAAAGGCAGATACGTGTAGAGGTCCCTTCTGTGTGCCAGGCAAGCAGGGCCAGCTGAAAACATAGGGCAGAGCAAAACACTGCGTCCCCCAGCCCTTGTCCTAAGCACAAGACACTGGCATCCCCACTGGAATCTGAAGTTGCTGGTACCCTAAAAGTCCCAAACCGAGGCCAACACCTGAGCAGGTTGATTCAAACCTCCCTCCCACACACTGATGCCTTACAGAAGAGACACAGCCATTCCCAGGAGGAAACACTTTATGTTCATTGAAATGAACACATGATATCTGAGATTCAACAAAACTTAGAAGACATACAAAAAAAGCGGGGTGGTGGTGGTGGTAATAAATCCACTGTCAAGAGAGAAAGCCATCAACATAATTAGACTCCAAGTGACCCAGAGGTTGGAGCTGTCGGGCTGGAATTTTAAAATAACTATGACTCATATGTTAAAGGATTGCATGTAAAACACAGACTACACATATGAACAGATGGGAATTGCAGCAGAGACGTGGAAACCACGAGAGAGAGTCACGTGGAGAGTGCAGAATCAAATACGACATCAAAGGCGAATTCCTTCAGTGTGCTCTTCAGCAGACATGACACAGCCAAGTGTGCAATCACTGAGTCTGAAGACAGGGAAATAGAGCCCTATTAAAACACAAAAAGTACGACGGGTGGGGGGAGAATAGAGCACCAAGGCTCCAGGGCAATATCAAGTCATCACTGATGCACATAATTAGAATCCTGGAGAGAGAGTAAGGCACAGAAATTACTTATCCGTAGAAGGGATATTTGAAGAAATAATATGAGAAATTCTCTAAAAATGATGAAAGACATCAGACCATGAATTCAAACATACCAGAGTACTTAAGGTAGGATAAATGTCTCCCTCCCCAAAAAATGAACTGGAAACACCATATTAAAACTGTGGCTGTCAAAAACCAAAAGTAAAGGGGAAATCTTGACAGCATCCACACGGAAAAGACATGCTATATACAGAACAAAGATAGGAATTATATCAGAGTTCTGATTAGAAATTATACAATCCAAAAGACAGTGGAATGATATCTTTAAAACACTAAAAGAAAAATCCGTCAGTCCTATGAAGCAGAGTATCTTTCAAAAATGAAAGTCAAATAAGCACTTTTTCAGATAAACAAAAAACGAGAGTGATTAACAGAAGATATTCACTACAAGAAATATTAAGAAAAAATCTTCAAGCCAAGGACTATGACAGCGTGGAGAAACCTGGATCTACACAAGGAAGAGAATGGTTCTAGAAGTGATTAAAGAGATAAATACAAAAACGATTACAAGATAACTGACACTTAGAGCAAATATAGTAACAGTTCTCAGCGTACATAAAAGTAAAATATGACAATCACACAGAGGACAGGGAAGGCAAGCAGAAGTGCACTGCTGTGAAGTCCTGATGCTACAGATGACACGGCGTGAGACTACTTGGAGGTAGACTGTGTTATATTAAAGCTGTGTGTTATAAACTCTAGATCGATCAGCTTCCAAAAGATCAACAAGTAATGAGCCAAAAGTAGAGATGAAATGGAGTAAATAAAAATATCAAACCTGAAAAGAAGGAAAAGAGAAAAAGGAACAGATGGTTCTCTGATATAGCTAGCAAGATTGTATTTTTACATTTAAATATATAAACAATTATATTAAATGTGAAATATCTAAACATCAAAATCAAAAGACAGAGATTTTCAAATTGGATAAAAAAACAAGAGCCGACTATGAGCTGACTATCAGAAATCCCACTTTAATTATAAAAATATAGACAGGTTAAAAGTAAGCAAATGGAAAAATATACCACACAAACACCAATCAGATAAAGCTGGAATGTCTATATTAATATCAATAAAGTATATTTCAGAGCAAGACATATTACCAGGGATAAAGAGAGAGATGATATAATACTAAAGGGGCTGACTCATCAGGAAAACTTAACAATTCTAAATGTGTAAGCACCTAACAACAGTTTCAAACACATAAAACAAACAAACAAAATGATAGAACTAAAAGGAGAAACAGACAAACCCACAATTATCGCCTGACTTCAGCTTCTCAGCAATCAAACAAGTAGACAGAAAGTCAGTAAGGACAGAAGAGCCTGACGATGCTGTTAACCTGCTCGACCAGCTGGTATTTACAGAATTCTCTTGCAATTCTTACCTCCACCTGTGCGCATGTCTCTAACTGACGTCTGCCGAAACAACGGCGCACGTGTGTGCGGCGGGGACGCCCGCAGCACGTGTGTCCCAGTTCCCAGCTCACATACATGTCCGCAAAGCCCAGAAGTGTGGGAACCAGGACGTGTGGGGGTCGGGGAGGTCCAGGTGGGTGCAGAGGGGGGCGTGTTCTGCCCTGACTGAGCGAGCCAGGGTGTGAGGGCCCCAGGACCTCCTTGGAACATAGGAAGGGAGTGACGGCATTGCAGACACCAGGAGCCCCGTCCACTCCTTGTGGCATGGCCCCCCGACTGGCCAACCACTTACGTAGAGAATGATGAGTCAGGATGGGGGAGGATGGGGCGGCCCTGATCCTTCTCCTGGGCGAGTGGGAGGCAGTGTGCACACTGAGACGTGAACAGCTGACTGGGCACGTTTTGTGGGGCATTTTCACTGTCCTGGTGGAACTTGCTCCCAAGAGTCCAGCATCTTGGACATGGGGACCCTTTGGAATCCACATTGTGCCAGTGTCACCCTCCAGATGTCCTCGTCAGCCGCCATCTGGCCTGCAACCCAGCTCATGACCTCTCTCAGACTCAGATGCCTCAACTCTACCAAGGGGAGTAAGAATTGCTTCCTCAGAGACGTGAAGGGAAGGTTTCTGGAAATCGTGGGTGGAGAAGACCACGCAGGGCCTGGTGCGAGGGGGCTGGCAGGGACACGTGGGGCTGAATTCCGTCATTCTCAATGGTGACCTGCTGGTCTGCTCTCCCCAGGGGCTGCGGGGCCCTGGGCCCCAGTCATCCTGGTGGGACAGTCCTGTCGTGGGCCAGCTCCGGGTGGTCCCCACGGGTGGGAGTCTGGGCGCATCACGCCGGTGCCCTCCCCTCCTTCCCAACAGCAGGACCCCACGCCAGCCGGCAGGACGCCCAAACATCCCCACAGGAAGAAGCCCCAGGTGGGGCCCCAGGCCGGGGGCTGTCGTGCACAGACACTGGGGCGTGCGAGGGTGGGCGCCCACGGGTGGGCGCCCACCCGGGACACTCAGGGACTCGGTGGACAAGGGCACAGGACCCTGACTCCCTGGGGACCATCTGTCCACACCCTGCAGTAGGACCCAGTGCCCCCGGCCCAGCAGAGCCCAGCCCGGTGTGGGCTGCGGCCGCTCCCAGCTCAGGGGCTGTGCTTCGTGTGCGGGGTCTCCTTGTGGGACCGGCTTCACGGGGCCCCCAAAACAGGAAGAGGAAAGTGCAACCAGCGCCAGCAGCACACAGTGGACCTGTTGCCGGGACACAGGGCCCGGGTAATAAAGGCTGCTCGGGGAAGGAGCTGCCAGACCCGCCCAGCCCCACACCACCATGGGCTGGACCATCGGCCCCGAGGGCTGCCAGCCGGGCTGCGCCAGTCGCCCGGGCTGCGTCCCCATCTGCTGCCCTCCCCTGTGCTGTGGGGTGGCCACCCCCAACGAGGCCACGCTGTGCTGTCCTCTGGGCTCCATGACCACCTCCTGCCACCCGGGCTGCGACCCTCAGTCCCTGTGCAGCCCCGCCTGCAGCCCTGCCTGCTGCACATCCCTGAGCTGCCAGCCCGAGGCCTGTGAGGCCGCCTCCTGCCCCACCTGCGTCTGCCTGCCCTCCTTCCTCTGCGCCATCCTCCCCTGCTGCTGAAGCCGCGTCTCCCTGGTCACGGCAGCCGGGCCGTGCCACGAAGGTCTCCACCCTGCCGCTCCGCCCTTCACGGGAGCGCGCCCCCGGGGCCCCACACTGGCCTCTGGCTAGTCACCGAAGACCGAGCCCAGCTCCCAGAGGGAGCCTGAGCCAGGAACCCCGCAGAGGCTGGCTAATAAATGGGTCCATCTAGCATCCCCTCCAAGGAAACCATCACTAGCACACGGCCGGGGACGGCGTCCCGGGAGGAGACCTGAGGGGCAGCGCAGTGAGGTCACAACTTGGTCGGTGTGCGGATGAACAGATACTAACCAAATAGATTAATGAGAAAGCTGACCAAGTAGTGGGGCTAGGAAAAACTCGGGGTAGAACGAGGGCCCTGGACAGACGTTGTGGGTCAGTGGACGACTCCTGCTTTTGTTCACAGGGTAGGGGTGTGGCCAGCCCCTACAACGTAAACAGCAGAAAGGCTGAAAGTAAAGGGGAGAAAAAACACATCCAACCGGAGCCATCCGGTGCAATTACCTCAGCAGGCAAAGTGCACTTTACGGGAGAAACACTGCCCCGATGGAGATGCACTCTGGCCCGTGGTAACAAAGTCCAGTGCGCCAGAGACGCAGCGTACTCAGCCTCCACGCGCCACAAACGGTAGCCTCAAAATGGCAAAACCTGGTGCATTCCAAGGAGGAAAGACGACTCCTGCGTCACGGGAGAGACCGTGACACACCTTCCTCAGAGCAAGCTGACCGACAGCGTTAAAGGTCAATTTATTCAGAACCTGAGACTTTTCCAGTATTTTTCTTCACTTCAGACAAAGCTTGCTGAAATGAGACTTTGGCTAATTAATATTTAGGGAACATTTTGTCACAAAGAACTTCCAGATTTATGCGGAAACATCCATTTGTGGCCTAAAACTTGTGCTCGTGGTATGTGCACATTTGAACCTTTACATCCGTTAAAGAAAAGTGTCAGCTCTGTTGCCCCAAAACAGCTCCCGTCACAAGGCGCTGCTCAGCTGTGACACATCAGAACCTGACTTTACTGTCACCTTAAGCCAGGGGACTGCCTTGCCCGTTTTGCTTTTTTCCACAGTATGACTTGTGGAAAGCACTTGTGCTATTTTCCAAAGCTCTCCTATGAAGAGCATCACGGAAAAGCGGTTAAAACCGTTCAACTGACACAACGCTGTAGACTGACTGCACTTCAGTTGAAAAGACATTCAGTTCAGAAATAGCAGAATCGTGGGCACAAGTTAATGAAATGGGAAGCACATCACCCAACAGAGCGAGGACGGTTCTCTGAGAAGACGGACCCTTGGCCTGTGGGATTGGCCGGTGGGACAAACGGAAAGGGGCCCCAAAGACTCCTGGGAAATGAGGAGAAATTACAGCAGAGCCACAGACATAACAATTTTAAAAAATTATCAGTGACCATTACAACTTTATCCCAACAAATTATCTAAAACACATAAAGCTTACCAAAACAATTTGTTTTAGAAATCTGAGGTGACGAGGGTGCTGCTCAGCGGCAGAGCGCAGGCTTAGCGTGCACAAGGTCCTGGGTCCCATCCCCAGTGCCTCCGCTACAATAAATTAAGTGAATAAACAGACAAATGTAATAGCCTCTCCCCCAAAAAACAAACGAAAAAAGACATGTGATAACCTGTAACCACTAAAAATTTGAATCAAGAGTTAGAATCCACCAGCCAAGCTGATGCCAGACCCAGACGTTCAAGGAGTAAGTAGCTCCAGACGGCTATAAACTCCTCCAGGGAATTCAGAACTAAGATAGCCCCCGCCCTCCCTCCCTCCCTCCCTCCGAGAGCTGGACCCACCGGAGCGCCAAACGAAGACAGCTGATGAAAGAAACGTGTGCAGGCGGCTCCACTTACAGAAGCTCAGAACCACTCAAATCATTGCTGCCGGAGGTCCGGGCAGCGGTCCCTCTGGAAGGTGGGGGCTGGGAGGGGGACTGGAGGGTCCAGGACGGCCCTGGAGAGCTGGCCTGCCACGGCCTGGCCCTGACATCTGGTCCCCTGCGGGCTGGAGGGGAGGGCGGGCCCGCTGGAGGCGCTCCGGGCCGGCCGGGGGCGGGGGCGGTGGTCTCATCCACAGGGCGGGCTCTCTCTACTGCTGACAAAGTATATCTCAAGCCCCACCCATCCTGGGCCTTAGAAAAGCTCCAGGGAAAACTCTCACAAAAAAGCCCCAAAACAAAGAGTCTGGAGCCCGTGGGTGCTTCCGAGGAGCGGGGGGGGGGGGGGGGGTCAGTTTCCTGGTCTCCGGCCGCTGCCTGTAGCTTCACCCCAGGCTGGGCGCCCCCTGGGGCCTGAGGCGGGCTCCGTGCACACGGCTCCCTGCCCTGCGCTCCTGCACGCCGTCCTCCCCTCTGCCGGACAGACAGACGGAACGCGAGCGCTTTGCACGCCGCGGAGGTTGGCTTGCCCCACACAGAAAGGTCATGGATGCCAGCGGGTGGGGAGGGGACAAGGACAGTCCACAGCCAGGCCCTCCCGCCCGCAGTCCCCTCGGCACCCGCACCCGGCCACCCACTGGGCAGATTTAACCTGACACGGGCTCACAGCAGGGCAGCCGGAGGGGCCCAGACCGACGCACCGCGCACGGGAGGGAACAGCCGTAGCACAGAGTGAGAAGGGTGAGTCCCCGAAGGTCACAGTCAGGGTGATGTCCTATCACCATGCAAGCTGCTGAATCCGAGTTACACCTTTTGGGAACACACAGAGACGTGACTCAACTCCGTTTTTTCAAAGGTGACAGACAGCGAGCAGTTCCCGGCCGAGCTCGCTGCGGCGCAAGAGCTGTCACTGATGTTCTGCTGTCCACGTGAGGGCTATTGTAGCACAATCAGCAATAATTGATCATCAGTTGACTGATTAAAAATGAGTCATATGTGGACCAGTGATGGAAGTGAGTCGCGAGCTGAGGACCAGAGCTGCCCCAGTTCTGCAACCCTGATGCCCAAAGGAGCCAAAGCTGCCCCGCTGGGCTCAACTCTCCCTGACGCAGGACACAGGACATCTTCCGACAAGATGGGGCAGCCCGTACTCACTCCCGGAGGCGGGACTCCACAGCTGAGGGGAAGATCAGCCACGGAAAGACGGCGAGTCCCTGCCCGCGCCACCTGCCGAGTGCGGAAGGTATGACGTCCCGGGCCACTCCCTCCTCCCAAGACCGTCCTCCCCCCCCCACCCCGTGAGCCGCAGTGGAGCCGCAGGGATCACTGCAGAGGGGACCAGCCCCACATCCTGGGTAACAGACTGGCCAGCCAGAAAACTGAGAGATGAAAGAAAGACAGGAAGAGATTGCTGCCTCGGGAAAGCACGATTTATTTGGCTCATGTGAGGTGTGGCTTCCTGTCGGAGCCAGAGAAATCTGCTGGGAACCAGGGCTTCCCAGAGGGGATGTACAAGTTTACTGAAGGATCCAGATCATCTCAGCACATTTCCCTCCCCTGGGGGTCAGGGGGGTGGCAGAGCATGCTTTCCATCTGCCACGTGCAGAACCTGGAGGTCAGTCGAGGACTCGTGCCAGGAAGGACACAGGTGTGGCCCCATCTGCACTGGAGATGCTGGGAGGAGGCTCGCGGTCAAAGGCAGGAGGGGGTGCTATAGGAGGTGGGTCTGCAGGCCAGGGTGGGGCAGGAGGGCTGGAAGCACCCGGAGGACTGGCAGGAGGGGGTCAAACACACGACTGGCTTGTAGCTCACGGGCACACGCACTGGCCTGTATCTCACGGGGACATACACAGCTGGCCTGTAGGTCACAGGCACGCAGCCGGACGCCTGGCAGCCAGAGGAGCAGCTGGTGTGGCACATGGTGGCTTAGGGCTGGGCCGGCGTTGGGAGGAGGGCGGTGATGTCTGCAGCCTCCCTCCCCGGGCGGCCTTTATACCCGGGCCGTGGGCGTCCCGACCACACAGACACAGCTGTTGACTTCCTTGTTTCTGCTTCTTCCCGGCAGTTTCCTAGGACGCAGTTTTCTGCTGTAGATTTTCTGACTAATTAATTAGACCCCCTGCGAGCTCTTGTTACACGTGGCAGCCTGCCCAGCTGTCTTACTGGCGCCGTCTGGATTCTGCCTTGTTCCTCAAAATTTCATCTGAGCAACTTTTGAATGACTCTCCAGACCTCCCTCCCTCTGGGACGCTGGTCCTCCTCCCTATGTCCAGCTGGCTCCCCAGCGGATCCCCAGAGCGTGTCTGCCTGGTCCCGGGGTGTCTGGGCCACCGAGCAGGAGGTGGAGTGCCAGCGGACACACAGGAAGGATGCAGGGACCCCTCGCCCATGGGGTCCTGAGGATAAAGGGCGCGGGTCACAGAGAACTTCTGGTGGGTGGTGACCTTGGCTGCTCGTCCTGAGAAAGCCTCGCAGTTAGAAAAGCAATATGAGAAGCCACGGAGATGCAGCTCCGGGAATAGCAGGAGCCAGCATATCCGCAGGGAAGTGTGTACGGAGCAGGGGCCTTGGGGCGGCGGCAGGAGGGGTGCAGGTGGCTTGTGGATGGTCCGCGGGCACCGCCTGCACCCCAGCGGCCAGCACAATCTCTGGCCTACAGAGGTCAAGGTGGGCCCCGTGGGACTCGCGCGAGGGGCCAGCTCGTCTGGCAGCATGTTGACCAGCTGCGGTGAGGGCATGCAGCTGCTTGCGCTAGACGCCGCCTGCTCCCTCTTCCCTGGGGCTCTGGCCTGTCCCCTACATCCCCAAAGCTGTCTCCAGCACCACTCTGCCCGCCCGGATGCTCTGGCTGTAAAATCTGGATGAGCACTTGGATAGCCCTCCCTACCGCTTTTATCAAGAATTCAGGGGTCTCCACCTCTACCCTTGACAGCGAGGAAGCTTTGAGAATCTAATGCGGACAATGGTGTTTCTGAAAAAAACCCTGTAAGAGGCTGCTGGGTTGAAATGTAAGAGGCTTTATGAAATTTTCTCCTAAGGCCAGGTCCCTGACGTCTGGTGCACAGCTCCACACAGTTCAGGCACCACACAAATGCACACATGGCTGAGACCAGACAAACACTCCCACGCAGGGCCCGTCTGTGAGGGGAACACTGTTCCCCACGCCTGAGCTCTCGTCCATAAAGAGACACCCTCCAGCACTCCCGCCCCTCGGCTCCCTCCTCTGCAGGCGGGAGAGGGTCACCCGCTGGGTGACTGTGGGACAAGGAGGGACCAGTCTGCCTGGGGAGAGCGCTTGCTGTGGTCATTCTGGCCAGGGCATTCCCAGCACAAAGACCTCCCTGCCCGGGGCTGGGGGTCCCTGGGACGGCCTGACAGGAGAGCCTGCCTCATTGTGTTCTAGAAGCCACACGCCTGTCCTAGTCCTCCACTCGCAGGCGAGTTTACCCCTGTCTGCCTGATAGCTGCCTCTCCACTGGCTCTTCACTGAAGCAAAGACGAGAGATACCCAAAGACCTGCTCAAACCACAGCCTCTGCTGCAGGGCCCAGGAACCTTCTGGAACAGACAGGAGTTGAACATGGAGATCAAAATGATACTGGGAAAACTCAATGGAGTGACTGGTACCAGACCACTGAAGAAAACACATGAGATATCCACTTCAGGGCAGTGGTTAAGACACAGCAGTGACTGTGACTCCTGAGAGGGGGGAAACCCGCAAGACGGCCTCCACACGTGCCCAGCCCCCGGCCTGGGGTCAGCCTCCCAGGTGCAGTGCAGTGAGCTGGGGTTTGGGCAGGACATGAGGCTGCATTCTGCTGAAGAGGAAAAGGCCCGTGGTTGGCACTGGAAGCACCTAGAATCTGAGGAGTCGGGCGTCAGCAAGGAGGGGCTGCGTGCAAGTCCCCTGCAGATCTGTGCCGGAGGGAGGGGCTGTCTATACGTAAGGCAAGGCCACTGGCGGCTGCCAAGAAACTGCTGCAGGACTGAGAGTGGAGCCCCTCTGGCATCCCACTGACACCCCATATAGTCAGCCCCCTAGGAATAGGGGTCCCACTCTAGATCTGCCCAACAAAGCCTAGCCAAGCCATGACAGGATTTCCAGGGAAGACAGCTTGGAAGTTGAGTCTCACCAACACATAGAGCTTTCCACAGGTCTGCTCCAACAAAGTGTAAAATCCTGCACAAACAAGTTCAGGGTGGTCAGTTAGTAACTGACTGTCTGCCAGAATAAAAGTGAACAATCAGTAGAACATGAGAGAACGCAGGCTCTCCAAATGTATTATCATAATTGCTAATATACAATCAAAAATCACTGGGCATAAAAAGATACAGGAAAATGTAGTCCGCAGTTAAAGAACAAAACAATAGTAATGCAGCCTCAGCTGGTCCAAATACTGGTTTTGCAAGCCATGGCATTAGAGCAGCTATTTGTTTAAAGACTCAAAGGAGGAGATGCTCAGAGAAGTCAAGGAAAATATTATGTTCATGAGTGAATAGGTTCTCATGAGGGAATCTCAGCAGAGGAATGGAAACATTAAAAATGGGAATTCTAGAACCAGAAAGCACAGTAGCTGAAATAAAATGTCCACTTGGTGGACCTAAAGCAGACTGAAGACAAACAGAAAGAGTGAGTGAAAGCGAAGATGCAGCAGGAGAAATTATCCAGTCTGACGGGAAAGAACGCACAAAAGTGACAAGACCTGCGACAGCATCGAACAGTCTGACACACACGTAAGCTCAGCCTCAGAATGCGAGAATGCTATCGAAGCACAAAACTGTTTTGAAGAAGTAATAGACAATTTTCCCAAACTTGATTTAAAACAACTTACAGATCCAAGAATCGTAGTAAACCCCAAGCAGTATAAATACAAAGAAAACCACACCTGGCCACTGAATAGTGATAAAAACCAAAAGTTAAGAAAGAAAAAAAAAGAAAAGAAAGAAAAATAAAAAACTTCAAAGCAGTGAGAGAAAAAACACTCCACAAACAAGAGAAAAGACAACAACAGCTGACTTGTCATCGGAAACAGTGGGAGACAGAGGACAATGGAATGATATCAGCAAAAAGCTGAAGACAAAAATTGCCCGTCAGGAATTCTGTACCTAGAAAGAAAACCAATAAAATGCACCTAAACTATCCAAAAAAAGAGAATTCCATACCCAGCACTCCACCTTCACGCCTGAGGGCGAAGTGAAACAATTTCAGAGAAACAAAAGTGAGAGAACTCCCCAGCGGCGGACTTGCCCTCAAGAAATACCAAAGGAGGTCCTTTAGGTGGAGCAGAAACGGGCCCAGGGAGGGTCCGCGGGAAGGGCCAGGGCCCAGGGGCGCTGGGAGGCGCGTACGGACAGGAGCCTCGCTCTCCCTCTCCCAGTGACTGCCAGGAGCGAGGTCGCATACGGACATGCGGTCACACTGGGCTGCCCTAAACTCTCTCTGCTTTCCGCGTGATTTTGACCTGCGGTAAGAGCCAAAGGAGGCGCTGAGCCCATGGGTCGTGGCCTGTGCAGAGGCTCCAGGTCATTCGCCGTGTGGTCTCAGATCAGCTTGGTCCCTCGGGTTTCCAAGTTCTGACCATGTTTTAGCCCCTGAGCCTTGGGGTGACATCATCACCGTGGTGTCCGACTCGTCACGGGGCTCCCTAGGGGAGTCCCCTCCACCCACAGCAGCAGTCACAGGGGCCTCACACAGGCACGAGGGCCTCAGGGACACAGCCTTGGAGGAGGCTGCAGCACCGCCCTGAGAGATGGCCACACCCTGTGAGCAGCACCCACCGGAGAATGACGTGTGGCTGGAGTGTAGAGAGAACACAGGGCAGACACACATGAGGAGCGCGTAATCCACGCTCCTGCCAGCTGCCCAGCCCCCGGAGGGGCACCGGGGTGTCTGACGCTGGCTGCAAGGCCGGGCTGACCAGACCCTCGGGTGGGGAAAGGAATCCGGAGGGCGGCTTAGCCCCTCCCTCCCCACTCGGGTCCCCCGGGATCCACCCAGTGCTGCCTGACGTGGGCAGACAATTCTGAGTTAGAAGCTCAAGATGGTCACCCAGCGAACTCTGATTAAGGACCTAGACCTGGGAGGTTATCCTGGGTGAGCGAGTGGGCCCGAAACTCCACCACAAGTGTCCTCAAAACGGAAGCAGCGCCTCCGTCTTCACACAGACAAGGACAGACGGCCGGCAGAGATGGGAGGGACGCGGCCACAAGCCAAGGACGCCTGGAGCCCCAGAGGCGGAAAGGGCCTCCCCTCCAGCCACACGCCCCCCGACGTCGGCTCAGCAAACCTGCTGTCAGACTTCGGCCTCCAGGACCGGGGAGGGGGGCAGATTTCTGTGGTTTTATCAATTTTATATGAGCAAGTGTGGGATCGTCTGTTACAGCAGCCGCAGGGAACGGGTGCAAATGTATATGATAAGCGTAGCTTCCATACTTTCTAAGTATTCTGGCTTAACGTGTCATCGAGATGATACAGAAATGATCATCACTGCAGAAACCCTTCAGCCCTTCACCCAAGGGGTCCAGCCAGCTTCCCTCAGCCCCGCAGACGGCGCTCTTCACCTGCTCCCCGAGCCTGGCCTTCAGGGTCCACCTGACCAGCCCCCTCACTTCCACAGTGGCTGTGCTGTCCCAGCCGCCCTGCCTGCCGGCCTCGCTGACCAGCGGAGGCCCCACGGGCACCCTGCCACCACCCCCGACCTGTGCAGCTGCCCTGCCCGTCGCACCTGGCAGCGTCTGGCGCGAAGAGCATTGGGATGCTGTTCCCTGGACCCCTGAGTGTCCCACTGGAGTGTCCCAAGAGCCCATGGACAGAGTCCAGGCTCAGCCCCCGGGAAAGACGCAGTGGAGGTGGGGCTGAGTCTGAGAAGACAGACGGAGAGGCGGGAGGGGAGGCAGAGAGAGCCCCAGCAAGCACGAGGCCTGATCGATCCTCAGGCACCGGGGAGCCTGAGCGGGAGCCCCGCTGTGGGGGCGAGAGGGGAACGTTGCCAGCCCCACCTGACCGAGCCTCGGCTGGGCCACCACGCCGGCTGCTGCGGCCAATGCCACAGAGGTGCAGAGAGCCCGCAGGGTGGAACGGGGAGACACTCTGAGCAAGGGGGCCACAAACATCCCCGCCTCGGAGACGCCGTCTGTGCGGAGAGCAGCACAGAGTCTGCTGTCTTGCCGCATCCTTCCCTCCGGCCAGGGCCCAAGACAGGGCCGCCGGCCACCGCCACCGCCACCGCCAGGGCCTGCCCTGGCATCTCCACCCTCCCTCGTCTGCAAGGACTCGATGACAAATGCAAAAGAAGGGGAACCACACGCCCCAGAAAGGAGCCACTTCCAGGTCCCAGAATCCAAGTTACCCCCCTTTCCGGATCACCAGGTCCCCAGGATGAGCGCCCAATGGCCGAGAGCACCCCGACCCCCACCCCCGCCTCGTCTCCAGCTGACCTGGTTCTCCCACACCCACTCAGCACGTGGTCAGGACCCGTCCTGTGGCCCCAACACACAGCCGGGGCTTTTACGAGCTGGGCCACATCTCCTGGGAAAACAAGCGGCCCTAATGAGGGAGCCCAGGACCCGGACACCAACCGGGGAGGGCGGGCGTGGGGCCTCTGCTGGGGCAGCACGTGACACAGAGCAGGGATAAAAGCCGACCATCTGAGCACCTCACCCACACTCACACACATTCACTCACCCTCCTCCAGCCCCACCGCCCCCGCCATGGCCGCACCCTCCCTGTCCACCTGCTCCGGCGACCTGAGCTACGGCAGCCGGGTCTGCCTGGCCGGTCCCTGTGACTCCTGCACCGGCTCCTCCTGGCAGGTGGACGACTGCCCAGAGAGCTGCTGTGAGCCCCCCTGCTGCGAGCCCCTCTGCTGCGAGCCCCTCTGCTGTGAGCCCCGCTGCTGTGAGCCCCGCTGCTGCGCCCCGGCCCCTTGCCTGAGCCTCCTCTGCGCCCCAGCGAGCTGTGAGCCCTGCCCCTGCCCATCTGCCTGCACCAGCTCCTGCACGGCCTTGTGCTGCCTGCAGCCTAGCTGCCAGCCCTCCTGCTGCACCTCCTCCCCCTGCCAGCAGGACTGCTGTGCGCCCCTCTGCTGCAGGCCCGTGTGCTGCAGGCCCGTGTGCTGCAGGCCTGTCTGCTGCAGGCCCGTGTGCTGCACGCCCGTGTGCTGCAGGCCCGTGTGCTGCAGGCCCGTGTGCTGTGAGCCCACCCCCTGCCCCTCGTCCTGCTGCAGACCCTCCTCCTCCGTGTCCCTGCTCTGCCGCCCCGTGTGCAGACCTGCCTGCTGTGCCCCTGTCCCCTCCTGCCAGCCCAGCTGCTGCCGCCCGGCCTCCTGCGTGTCCCTGCTCTGCCGCCCCAGGTGCTCCCGCTCAGCCTGCTGTGTCCCCGACTCGGCCTAGAAGTCCTGCTGCTGACCGGGCCTGTCCCCTCAGGGCCAGCCGGGTGCTATGGGCACCTCCCTGACCATTGCTGGCCCCCTACGCCATCCTCAGAAAGCACCCCAGCCCGAGCTCTGGTATGCACCTCTGCATGAACATTCACTGACCTCAGGCCCCAACAAGCAGGGCTTAGCCCGTCTGTGGCCTCCACATTAGGCGCAGATGGATGTGAGATGGCCCTCCCCTACTACCAGGGGTCCCCAGGTTACCCCTGACAACCACTGACCCCGCTCTTCCTCCCAGCCTTGGGGCCGTACTCTGCCCTGTCGCCCCCTCCCGCTGCTCTGCGCCCCCTCTTTCCTGCAGGCATCTTGAGCTGAATGAATAAACATCCTTGTGTCAATTAGTTCTCTCTCCCAACTAGTTTTATTCCATTATTCCCGGCCCTTGGGGAACATAAGTAACTCTGGCCTCAGCGAGCTTGGAGACAAGCCACGTCCTGGGAGCACTTCTGAGGGTTCTGAGGTCTGAGGCCCAGCTGGTCGTTTCCAGGGCCCTTGACTCCCGCGTCTGTACGCAAGGCAGCTCTGGGTGGCTGTGCCATGTGTCTGAGACTCCGGCGGCCAACGCCACCTGGTGAGCAGGCCCCTAGGTGAGAAGGCCCCCTGCCATAGGCCTGGCTCTCCCTGGTCACTCTGCGGACATGCAGGGGCCAGGGCCCACGTTGGCTTCCGGCCCGGAGGCAGGCTGGGACTGTCACCCACTGGGACACAGCTGACGTTGAGCATTTCTGCCATCCACCAGCATCCTGTGCTTGTCCTCCACCTCCCCTTGAACTCTGCGCTTTATTCAATGTTCAGATGTCCCAACCTGCTTTGTCTGTGCCAGACAGGCTGATGACAACACCCCCTCCCCGCCCCAGGTCCAAGCTGGGTGTGGTCGAGGTCAAGGAGAAGAGGCCAGGGGGTAGGTGACTCCCAGGCCCACACTCTAGGGTCTGAGGGCCAGGCTTGCTGCCTGAGGATCACCCCGGGGGTGCCCCACGTTTCCTGGGCCCCCAAGCTTCCAATGCCCAGCCCTCGCTCCTGAACAGAGCCACTCCCTCACCTTCCTTCCAGCTGCCTCCACTCTCCACTGGTCCTACCTCTTAGCTCGTGACCCGACCCTGCCCTGCTATTGACATGAAGCGCTGCCCTCCCTCCCCAGAGGCCTCAAAGTCCAGCAAGGTGGTCCCCAAGGGGAGGGAGCAACGGTGAAAGCCCGCTCACTCAGAGCAGGCCTAAGACATCGCCTGACCCGCCCACAGTGTCCCCTGGAGAACCTGGTCCAGACTCCCTGGGCTGGGCTGGCTGTTCCAGGGTCACTGTGCCCCCCACCCGATAAAAGGAGGTCCCCAGAGAACCTGTCAGTAGAAGGAGGGCCCCCCGCGACTAGAATCGGGTGGTGGGAATGGGTGCAGACAGACCAGCACCCAGCCCTGCCTCCATATTCCGGGGCTGCAGAGGCTGGTGGGAGTCCCGGCCCCTGCTTGCCCGGGGACCCTGCCCATCTCCTGGGACCCTCCCAAGGAGGTGGAGGTGTGAGAAATCAACTCCCCCAGCTGTCACAGGGCTCAGCCCACCAGGGCCCCCTCTGCCCCTTCACAAGTCGCCCTCAGGCCAACTTCACCAGCCCCGCCCCCCAGAGGACTGAGGAGGCCCCGACTTCCTGTGCACCCTGCCCCTCTGGCCAGTTAATGAAACCCTTGGGCCCCTTCTCAGAAACACGAATTTCAATGCACAAAATACAATGCTCCAGATTTCCAGGGGAGACCACTGTGTGCAAACACAGTTACTAAAAAGGAATTTGTTTAGAACGACGCAGTGAGACGTGGGCCTTTCCATCAAGGCGTTAACTAAACAGGGGAGCGGGGCCTCAGGTGGACGGCGGACGGAAGTCTGCTCGCATCTGTGATGGGACACGAGGGTGCCGGCGGCTCCGCACGTGACAGTCCCGGGTGTTACCCTCGCTGGGAGCTGCTGCGTCTGGTTAGTTATGAAGACGAAGGTGCAGTGCCTCCCACCCAAGTTCAAGGCCCCTGGATTCCATGCCCCGATCCTGGATGGAGCCAACTGGGTCGGGGACAGTGCCCACTGAGACGGGGGCAGCGGCCAGTCACCGATCCAACGACTGGTGACCCTCCCCCAGGGCACCCCAAACTCAGCGCTTGACCCCCAGAGGCATCCCGGGGGGGGGTCGTTCCGTAGTGCAGGGGCTCCTCCAAGCGCCCGCCAGCGCCCCGCCCCCACGCGGCTGCACCCGAGCCGGGACACCCGCGGACCCAGAGCCCAAGCCCCGGCCCGTGCAGCTGGCCCACCCACCTGGGGCCGAAGACCCTTGAAGAATTTCCCGTCTACCTCAGTCTTCTGCGCTGCCACGGCCGCTGCAGAAACCACTGAAAGGCGCGTGGCCAAAATGACACCAGAACCTGGCTACCTGCGTGGATGTGCATTGGGTTCTTCCCTGCGTGTGCACAGACGCCCACGTGGTCACACACCTGCGCACTCACATCCAGGTGCACGAACACCGCCCGCCCTCCCCTCAGCGCAGGACGACCCTGGTCCTCGAGCCCCGCAGACCCTCCAGGCTGGCAGCCGCCCCCCGTTCAGCGGGTGCAACGGAGAGGCCCGCGTGGTGCAGCCAGCCGGGAGAGGAGCAGGCAGTCGGAGCTGCCCCGCCCCGCCCAGAGGTGGGCAGCCTTTGGGGTCACTTCTCCTTCCCCCTGCGTCACCGGAGCCCGAGCTGGGGCAGAGGGGGCTCACGGGGCTGCAAACCATCCGTGGAGTCACCTTGGGAGGCGAAGCGGGCATTCTTTCCCCCGCCCACCTCCCAGCGGCGGGCGGGTGAGTGTCCCTGACACTGCCTGAGATGTTCATCAGACCTGACTCCCTGGAGACTCCCACGAAGTCCCTCCCCCAGCGCAGAGCTGCCCGGGCCTCCTCAGCACCACTCCCGGCCCGACCCAGGATGGGATGAAAGGTGAGACGCTAACAGAGGTGTCCCCCACCCAAGCCCCAGCCCCTTCGAGGACCAAGGCTGGCAGGGAGGAACCAGCTCTCAGGTCAGAAGCACCTCTCCCTCTGCTTTCTGAGCAGAGCTCGGGATGGCGCGCATGAGGCATCAGCGTGGGCGTGGTCCCGGGTGCTCCCCCAGACTCAGGATATGGAGAGCAGTGGGCGCCCTCCCAGCCCTAGCCGATTCCAGCCCAGAGCTCAGAACCCACCTGGGAGGAGGGAGGGAGGGGCTGGAGGGGGTGGGAGGATCCGGGCTGAGGGCTGAGGCCTCAGACCTGGTGTTTGGCGGGGGTGGGGCGTGGGAGGCGGCTCCAGTCACAGAAGCATGAGTTGGGGGTTTCCTAGATTTTATCCTGGAAAAAGGCTGCCTGGAAATCCGTGATTTCCTCTTCAAATTCAAAACCACAGAACCAGCGTATAGTGTGTGAGGTCCCATTATAAAAAGGGAGATTCCTTTATTCCTACTTTCTGTGCAGACAGACAATGCCCTGGCCTAATGGATGGGAATTTTTGGAAAAGGAACGGCGTGAGGGTCACAGCGCACGGGCTCCGCGTGGTGGGGCTCTGTGTGTGCGGGCTCCGCGTGGCAGGGCTGTGAGCTGGCCAGGGGGGAGGCTCTGCTGTGCTTGCCAGTGAAGCCTGCTTTGTTCCGAAGACTTGTTTCTGGAGAAAGGACGGTGAGAGGTGAGGTGGGTCTCTTCCAGAGCACAGGTGACTGACCTGCATCGATGGGGTCGGGGAGGGGAGTGGTCATTCATTTAATGGCATGTACGGACTTTTGCTGAAAGTGACAAAAACAAAAAGCCTCATTATTTCTTTGGGGGAGTCTGTGCCCAGTTGCAAAGCCGTCAAGCAGGTGAAGTGGGTCTTTCGGCCTCAGTCCCCCCACGACCCTGACTTGGCACCTCTCTTCCCTGTGACGCACGCCCACGTGCCCAGCTCCAGGGGCGCCCGGGGCGTGACTCCGAGGGTGCCTGCCTGGGGCTGGAGCTGCGCAGATGCAGCCTCACGGCCGCCAGCACCAGAGGACAGGGTGGAAGCCACTCCCACGGGGCAAAGCACAGCCGACCAGGAAACAAGCAGCGGCTTCCTCACTGCAAACCACTCAAGGGCCTTGCGCCAGGCGGTGTGAGCCCAGCAGGGGGCGTCGTGCCCACACGGGACTCCCGGCAGCGGCAGCGACTGGGGCCTCGCCGGTGGGCGCCAGGAGTCCCACCTGCCTTTCCCGCAGCATTCTCCTTAAAGGAGCCCGGAGGGCAGGGAGGAGGACTTCCTGGGAGCCGCCCCACCGTGGCCCCACCCCGGGCAGCTTTTAAAAGCTGTGACTGCGCCTCCCCCACAAGGGTGTCGAGCGAGTGAAGGAAGGAAGGTGGGTGACAAGGGCGCCACGTCCATCAGGTAGACACCTCAGCACCACCCGACTCCTGGGTGAGGAGCTGCCTCTGACCGTCTCCAGGCTAACAGAGGACACGGTTCTGACACCTGCAGCAGGTCACCCCGCCCCGAGCCCCCACCCCGCCCCTCTCTCTGCCCTGCCCCCTGCACCCAGCAGTGTCCAGCCCCTTGGGGTGCTGCTCTCCCCACTGTCGCCCCACAGAACCCCTCTGCCTTGGCCTCCTGTCCATGTGGAGATGACACTGGGTTGGGACAGGCTGAGTCTGGGGTGGACAAAGGCTCTTTGGCCCGCAGCTGCCACTCACTCCCTGACCGAGATCCCGGCTCAGAACTCGGGCCACCAAGCTGTCCCCCGCAGGGCACCCCTGCCACTTTCCTGGCACCACACACATCAGGCACCCCAGAGTGGTGAACCTCTTGTGGGAGCTGGAAGGTCTTACAATTGTATTGCACCCTCTGTCCCAGGGCAGCTGGCCCAGCTCAGGGGGGCAGCAGAGGGGTCTCAGGATCAGAAGACTCACGCTGGCTCTGGGGTCAGGGGGCCAACAGCTTATTCAAGGCATCTCGGCCCAGAACCCTGCCGGCTACACTCATCCCAGGGGAGCCCAGCCCACACGCACATGCCTGCCCTGAGCCCTGGCCGCTCTGTTCCAGAGCCTCTCCCCTGCCGTCCGCCACCCTGAGTCTGGTCCTGTGTCCACAGCTGGTTCCCCAGCTGCACCTCCCACCTGGCCCCGCCACCTCGTTTGTGCTGACTGCCTGCCAGGGTCCTCTCTCTGGCTTGACTGAGGCTGAGACTTGACTCATCCTCAGACACACCTGTGTAGACGGGCCAGGCCCCAGGCCCCACCCCTCATCAGAGGGTCCACACCAGACCCTGGGCAGACACGTAAGCTCAATTTCCCCGTTGGCAAAACGGGCCACACCACCTCCTGCAGGAGGGGCCCTGGAGCCTACTGACCAGTACACCTGCGAGATTCTGACCACAGGTTCCCGACCAGCCCCACCCAGGCCCCACGCCCACCTCAGCTGTCAGGACGCAGCCCCTGCTGTCCAGTTCTCATGAAGGCCGGACAGAAGAGGCCAGCTTCGTGTCCACACAAGGCCCCCTCTCCGTTCCCAGGCTTCCTCACTGTTGAACTTGAAGCCCCCCAGACGTGCGTCCCCTGTTACCCCAGCTCCTGGGCCACTCTGGCCCCCCACCGTCACCTGGATGGGGTTAACTTTCTACGTGCAGGGCAAAGGTCCAGTCCTTCCCTCCACTGCTCCGCTGGGTTGGGGACACCTGAAAATCCCAGCCTGTAGTGACCCACAGCCTTCCAGCGACCTTACTTGCTTACTAAGTGAGTCTGTGCCCCGGGGCAGAGAGAGACGGGACAGTGCTGGAAGCAGAGCCCCTTCCCAGCACAGCGCCCCCGGGGAAGGGGTACGGCGCCCAGGGGCACAGAGGCCCTGAGGCCTTCACTGCCACAGTCACACTCCAGGCCACCGGCTGGTGGTCGCAGACTCGGGGGGCAGGATCTCAAAACCCGGGACGGTCACAGCCAGGGCCTGGGCGCTTCGTGCACAGACCCAGCAAGGGCGCAGGGAAGGTGAAGTCCACCCGCACACACTGTCCGGTGTGAACACCCGTGCTTTCCACACCCGAGCGCGTCAGGGCGACCTCCTTAACTGCCTGTGTCCCGGCCGGCTCCCCCCCAGTGCCTCGGGAGCGCTCCAGGTTTAGTTCACGACTACTTACTTGCTTTCATCTTTCTTGCCTCCTTCCTGCTAGTGCAACTAGGTCATCTTTTAACTGTTTGCAATGTGCCTTCAGGGGAGAGGGGGCGGGCTTTATAAATAACCTTTATCATTACAGATGCAGGGTGATTCTGCTCCCAGCGCTGAAGGAACATGAAGATACATGTCTCTGACTCACCCCCAACGGGGAGACTCCGTGCGCTCAGGACGCTGCACCCTGGAACCCGCGTGTAGGTCTGTCCTTGAAGATGGGGATTCATGGCTACAGGCTGACTTGGCTTCTGTGCCCTGCAAACCACCCACCCGAAGGCTGTGACTGCGACAGGCGCAGCCGCTCGGGGCCCGGGAGCGGGTGCTTGAGTCCTTCCCGACACCCCCACCCCAGGGCCTGCTCACCTCCACTCGTACGTCCCGGTTGCTCCCTGGGGAGCTGGGGACCTCTATGGACCACTCCCAACCCACGCAGGTCAGTGTTCCAAACTGGGGACATCATCGGTCAGCTCCTGGTCACATCATTGGGAACCAAGTGCCACCAGAGCAAAGAGCTGTGACATGCAGGGGACTTCGGAGGATCCCAGGGACCCGCGTACACACTGCTTCCACGTCTCCCTCGCCGCCCACACTGCCACTCCCACGAGGCCGCACGTGCCCATCACTCACTCCCATCCCCGAGCCCAGCTGCTGCTCCCGGGTCTCCCGTCCCTGGCGCTCTGTGCTTTACTGTGGAGGTGTGGTACATAAAGTCCCCCGGGAGAAGCTCCAGAAAGGCGTGATCGGGCATGGTGGCCGGCAGGTCAACGTCCTTCCTAGGGAGGCAGGAGCGGAACGCCCCCCAACCCCGACGGCGCTCTCCACCTCGGAGGGGGGCACGCCTGGGGCTTCGCGGCCCAGACTGCCGGATCTGTGCTGCGCTGCGCTCAGCACGGGCCTGGGCTCTGCTCACAGGGACCCGCCAGCGGCTGCGCTTCATTCCTCAGGCAGGTGCAAGGCCTCCCCCGGGAGGCCCAGCAGGTAAGTACTTGCGAAGGGCCTCGGGTTGGGGAGGCTAACTCTTTGAAGGAGTCCCCACCCCGCAACGTCTCCACTGTGACGGCCGCCACGCCTTTCGTCTTCTCCGCCGCCTCCCTCGTGAAGCCCAAGCCCGGCTGCTCCCCAGCCAGCCCAGCACCGGTGGCCTTGGACCAGCCGGGAAAGGGCAGCACCGTCCTGGAGCCCGGCACGTCCCTGCCCCACCCCACGTCCCCCGCTTACCCGTGCAGGGCTCCCATTGCCGGGTGCCTCGGCCTGGGGTCACCAGGGGCAGGAGCGCGACACACAGGGCCAGCAGGACAGACATGAGGGGCCCGGGTCCCAAGCTCCATCCAGGGCTCCGCACGCGCCCACGCCCGGGAAGCAGCGGCTCCTCGTGCACCTGGGTCGGCCCTGCCAGCGGTCACTGCAGGGGCCACATCCCTGAGGCTGTGCAGGGGCGGCGGCGCGCGGCCGGGCGGCAGCAGGCGTGGGCAGGTCGGGCTGCAGCCTTGCTCTACCTCCTCATCTCCAGCCGCGCAGGGTCCCGTCCTGCAGGTGACAGCTGCCAGCACCTGCGAGGCTGCGATCAGTCATTGGCCAAGCGCCTTTTCCCCGAAGGAGGAGAGAAGTGAAGCATCCAGGAGGGCGGAGAGCGAGCCAGAGGCCCCAGGACCTGTGCAGGCCCCTCTGGGGTGCGAGCGCGGGCCACCAGGCGGGGGGTGGGGGTAGGCGGGAGCAGAGCCAACGCAGTGTCCCGGGCAGGCAGCGGCCGTCGGGAGGGTGGGGCTCCTGTGGAGGGCTTTTATCTGGCGCCCAGCCCTCCGGAGGGTGTGTGGGTTTGTCAACTGCTGGGTTTCAGGAATTTCCCTCCAGAGGGAAGTCAGTCCTTCAAGGGAACAGCTAATGAGACGCGAGCGTCGCCCGGGGGAGGGGAGTGGCCGTGAGGCGGGTGGTTCATTTCATCAGGCTCCTGGTCACTGGGGCCTGACCTGCCCAGACCACGGTCAGTCCACCTGCAGGCTGCCCCAGGTGGCCGGTTATCACGTGTGGTTGTTCTTTTGTGAGACACCCTGCCCCCCGTCCCTCAGAGAGAGTGCACAGACAAACGGGCTGGGGGGGCGCACAGGCCCCAAGAGGCACCTTCCCTTGTCTCAGATGGCGGGCAGCGGCTGGTCCTGAACCCCAAGCTCTGCCCCGAAGCCCCAGCTCCGAGGTCTACGCAGAGGATGGTCTGACACAGAAGGCGTTTACGGGGCACAGACGCCCCCTACCCGGGTCAGGGCTTGCTGGGAGGCGGGAGCAGCGGGGAGCCGGAGAGGAAGGGAGGGAGGGGCATGTCAAAGGCCTCCCCGCGTGGCCCAAGACGGTCCCCCTCCCCTCTGTCTGAACACGCACGGACGGTCTGCATCCTGGTCACGGGTCCCGGTTTTCCAGGTCCGTGTGAAGAAAACCTGCAAGGCCCGTCTTACCCTGGGCCCTTCCCATCGCAGGGAGCCCTCGGGCGGGCCTCCCTCGCCCCTGCTCCTGGACCCTGAACCCCCTGCCAGCCGGGCACTCAGACTCTGCCGCCCCAGATCCTGGGGGCTGTGAAACACAGACCCAGCACGGATCACCTGGTGAGAGGAAGGACCCAGCCCCCCACAGAGCGAAGGCCTGGTCTTTGCGGAAAAGACAGCAGTTTAAACTGAACAACTCGAGCTCCTCTCTTTTCTTTCTCAATTGATGAGAAGTCTGAGCTCACAGCGGCCCTGGGTGGGGGCGGGGGAGCAGGCAGGTCAGGACCGGTGACGTCCCACAGGATGGGCAGGTGGCGCCTGCGCAGGGCCACAAGCCCAGACCACGTTGCTGGGGTGCCACAGACTTCGCCACGTGACCACTGACCTCTGACCCCAAGGCTCTTGCTCACCTTC
The DNA here is from genome assembly GCF_048564905.1 of Vicugna pacos. Taxonomy (NCBI): domain Eukaryota; kingdom Metazoa; phylum Chordata; class Mammalia; order Artiodactyla; family Camelidae; genus Vicugna; species Vicugna pacos. Next base: position 123,196,589 of record NC_132987.1, read on the forward strand.
GCAGTTTGATAAAAGTAAAATCATGTACTTTTTTGTTCTGTTTGTGACAGGGAGGTAATTAGATTGATTCTTTTTTTTTAAACGGAGGTGCTGGGGAGTGAACTCAGGGCCTCCTGCGTGCTAGGCACGCCCTCTGTCACTGAGCTGTACCCACTCCTGTATTTCTTTTTTAACAACCAGATCTGAAAAATCAAAATCACATTACCTTGAACCTTTCCAAAAAATCTCTCTTCTGTTACATTTAATCCAGTAACACCAGTAAGATTCTCGATGATTAACAAGGGTTAATTAGTAAAAAGTTACCCATTTTGAAAACAGCAAAAATATGTGCCTGGATGCAGAAAAAGCTCAGAGTTTCCCATCCAGCCTGGCCCCTGTGCGGCCCTGGACAAGCCTCACGCGAGCTCTGAGTCTGGCACCGCGTCTGCGGGCCGCGCTGCCAGAGGACCCCCGCAGCACGTCCTGTGCGTTAAGGGGTGTGGTCCCCATGGGGTAGCGCTTCGCCGGGGTGGCCGGGCACGCCGGCTCCCAGGGCCCCCGCGAGAGGGGCAGGGCCACGCGCCCTCCCCGGGGACACACGCTCCCACAAGCCGATGCCACTGAGGCTTCGGCAGCAAAGAAAGCTGCATACAGTTTGCTACCCTGGGTCCCCCGAGCTCCTCTGCTGCGGAAACCACCTCTCCCACATCACAGGCTCTGGAGTCACGGAGCTGCGTCCCAGGAGCCCGCTAAGACATATGAGCTTGCGAAGGTCAGGGGTGGCCCGGCCACCGTCTCATAGGTCAGAGCGAGTTCTGTGATTGTCCGAACCTGCCCGAACAAACCTTACATTGTCGGGATTCCCCTCCCGGCAAGCAGGCTGGGTGAATTCCATCTCTGTGGCCCGAGCGCATCCTCGCCTCTTTGGGGCTGGTCAGCGTATCCCAAACAGCGGCGATGCCTTCTCGAGGCAACGGCGAGACGTGGCAGGTAAAGGAGAAAGTTGAAATGGTGACTTCGTGTTACAGAAATGCGCTGATTCCGCCCAGCCCCCCCCCGGTGAACTAACCCTTCACTGACGCAGACCATTAAAGCTCCGTGGTTTTTAATCGTTTAAAGACACAAACGCTCCTCCGGGAATAGGCTGTAATTTGGAATTGAATGACCGCTGTCCTAGGGATGCTTGGAGAGGTCTGTGAAGAACAGAAGAGAACACTGGGCAGGTGACAGCGAGTCCAGATCGACTTGGGAGGACCTGGCGAGCTCGGACAGTGAGGAGTCGCCGGCCGGGCTGGCTGCTCCTGGGCCAGGTCCCCACCTGGGCCGGGCCCGCACCTGGTGCCCAGCTGTGAGCTCGTCAGCCACTGACTCACCCGGGGCAGGTGAGGCCCAGAGTCTCCGGGAAATGCAGGCAGGAAGTCACTTCGAAAGGGATCTAAGAAGAGAGGGCTCATTGGGTTACTGAAGAAGGGACTGAGTTTGTTTTCCTGGCACGAGAAAAGTTCTTTGGATGGTCAGGCCATTAACCCTTTGTCTGCTGAAGGGTTACTGCATGTTATTTTCTCCCTGTGATTTCGTTTTTGATGCTTTGGTTTAAATGGTTTTGTTTTGTTTTTGCTACTTTTTGATGATTCTGTTTTTTGCCAGGTATTTCAATTTTTTATTTAGTCAGCAACATTCTCCTTAAGCCGTGTGGGCCTTCTCTGCTGCTCTGCTGTGTGCTTCGCCCTCCGGCCCATCCGAAGTGTGGTCCTGAACACTGGAACTCAGTGAGTAGGACTCTGTTTCCAGAAGGCTGCTGTGTGCACACCGTTTATTAAGTACCGCCCCCTCCCACCACCTCGAAACGTCCAGTCCAGAGGGGTCAGACTAATCTCGGTTCCACTAGTCTGTCTCTCTCCTTTGCCAGCACGTGATTCTGACAACAGGGTTTATGGAAAGCATTCACACAGAGACAAAGGGTGCACGCACTCGTTTTCCCTTTTCAAAAACGTATGAGCAGTTCTCACGTGTTTTCTTCTACGAACTTAAAAAATGATTGGTTCTTGCCTCCACCTTCCAAATGAAAATCGAACAAACGAGCAAAAAGCGTTGCAGGAAAACCTACTGGAATGACAGTGAGTTCACAGAGTAAACTCAGAACACGGGCTTTCTATGATGTGAAGTCTCCCCACTCAAGGACATGTGTGTCTGTTTATTCCGAAGTTGAAATAAATTCATCCCTTAAATTTCACAGTTTTGACTATAGAGATCCTATACTTTTTCTGTAAAGTTACTCCTGTAAATGTCCGGTAAGTTTGTAATTTCATCATCATCGTGATCATAATCCCCCACTTCCACCTGTAATTGGTCACTGCTCATATAAAGAAGACTGGTCCATTTTTGTACAGTTATCTCGTGTCCAGCAACCTTAAATTTAGTGAGTGATTTTACAGTCTCTTGTTTTTCTAGACGAACATTGTCTGCCAGTAACAGTAACTGTGGCCCTGCTGCGCTAGCGTGTGCACCAGGCTATCTTCTTCTTATGGCACAGACCAGGGCCTTCAAAGCCGTGTCGGAAGCAGCGACAGCCCTGGGCTTATCTCACGCCCAAGCTTGGTGGGACTGGCCGCCGAGTCTGGAAGCCTTATCATGTTAAAGAATTACTCTTCTTTTCCTCTTTTACTCAGAGGAGGAATGGCTGCTGCGTTTTGTCAGATGCTTTTGTACATCGATTAATATGATTTCGCAGATTTTCTATTTTAGCTTTTTAAGTTTGTCGGTGGAATTCATCACAAGGCCCTTTTCCAAGTGCTGAGCCACCCTGACCCTCCCGGGGTGACACACACAGGAGCAGGGTGCCTTTTTCTCCTGACTCACTACAGACCTGACCCAACGTTTCATTTAGAACACTCGCTTCCGCACATTCTTCTCTTCCCAGGCAGCCCGCTGGGCCCCAGCTGCTCCCCGGGCACTGCAGGCTGAGAGCTGTGTGTCACAGCCCACACCTCTGTGCCCAGCGTCAGGCCACTTGCAGATACTCACCTGATGTCCTACCGGGGTCTCTGTGCCCCTGGCTCAGAGCAGGCGCCGTCCTGGGTGCAGGCCAGAAACTGGGAACTCATCCTCGGCACCCCCACCCCAGGAAGTCCCACTGAGTTCACCCCAAACACTCCTGCCTCCCACCCCGCACCTTCCCGGCCCAGCCACCTTCACTCCACACTGTTGCTGCCCACCACGTCCCGTCTCCACACCCCTCGGGCCTCTGCACCTGCTCCTAGCGACCTGGCCTCTCAGAACCTAAGCCTGGCCTGACTGGCCTCCCATCGGGGGCTTCCGGCCCAGAATAAAGACAATATTGGAGTGCAGCCTCCAAGCCTGAGGTGTGGCCCTGCCTTCCACCCAGCTGCAGGTCCCCCTCCACTCACACGCACTCACACGCGCACACATGCACACACGCGCACACACACGCCTGCGGCTTCTGTCAGACCCACGTCTGGGATGTGCCTCCTCCCACCCGTGGCTGCTCCCAGGTGGGCAAGCTCCCTGCACCTCCACCTCAGCCTGATTAACCCCTGGGGGGCCTCCTTGCAGAAGCTCTCAGCACCTTGAGTGCCTCTCCTTCAGGGAGTGAGGCGGGAAGCCCCATAAAAAGACCAGCAGGGACCCCAAGCAGGGCCACTACTCTCCTGCTGGCACCATCCAGTTTCCTGGCCCAGAGGCTCTATCTCACTTTTAGCCTCTGAAACGGCTTACTTACCCCTAAAATTCTATTGGTTTCCTGAACTCCCTTCTGATTGGTTATTTCCTTCACTCCTGATTGGTTATTACTCTCACTTCTGATTGGTCCACTTCCTTAACTTCTGATTGGTCCATTTGTAGTACTTCATTTGCATGGAGCTCACTCCTGATTGGTTATTTCTCTCCCCCCTGATTGGCCCATTTCTACAAAGCTTGTTCCTGGGTGGTCAACTTCTGTTATACTTTATTTGCGTATGATGTTGCAAAGTGTAAAACTGGCAGTCTATAAAGGCCTGTGTAGACCTACAGACGGGGTCCAGAGCTTGGAGTGTTAACTCCTCTGGGCCCGCTGGTGTAATAAGCGTGAGTTCTCCGACTCTCCGAGTGCTGCTTGGTCTCTCGCCCGGATCCAGGTTGCTGGCACAACTGAGCTATAACACTGAGCTGTAACACATTTTTCCACAACAGGAGGTCTTGGTCACTTGTTCAGGTGACCCTTTAAATGATGTCTGCCCTCCTCCCCAGACCGGGGGCTCCAGGCTTCAACGTGTGCCGTCGACTAGCGAGCTTGCTGTCTTTATCATGGGTGACACCAAGCTACGCCAGCTTTATACAGTCATCTGGTGCTTTCCAGACGTCCTGGTCTGGACACTTGTTTCCTGGCGAGAAACTGGGCCTCGTTTGCAAGAGCGTTTCAGCCTTCTTCCCTTTGCAATTTTTTAAAACACTTTTCAAGCCTACAGCAAATTTGACAGAAAACGTGCTTCGACGTGGCAGGCAGTGACCCTGTGTCACATATGCTCCGCTCTCCCATCTGCACGTGCCTGTGTGAGCACTTCTCCCTGCTGGACCTCTTGGGTGTAAACTGTTAACATGACCTTCACTCTGGGTGTTTCTGCATGTGTTTCCTAAAATAAGGACATGCTCCAACATTTCTATAATGAGATTATCATATCTAAGAAAAATACCATGAATCCAGTAAGATTAGCTGATACAGTGACCAAGTTTAAGTTCCAGGCTGAGACTCTTTCAACGAGCAATGTTTCAAACTTCCAGTTTCTTTTATGTTTGTTTATTCTTTATTCTTCATAATTTATGTTGATGACTTCTATTTTACTGGGAAATCACCCACTTCCTCTAAATTTTCAAATTTACTGCCAAAGAATTAAAATTACTTTCTTATTCTTTAAAATAAAATTAATCTGTTCCAAGCCTCCGATTGTGCTCTTGTATTTAATGTGTGTAGTTTGTGTTTCTTTACTTTTACTTTAAGGTTTGCTGTGAAGTCATGTAATTCATTCATCCTTTGAATACCTGGGTTTTCTTACACAGACGTATATGAAAACTCTTGTTAAATGATGTTTCACCAGTTCCTTAGGTTTTTTTCTGGACCTGACATTTTATTAGCTTTGTGTTCTTCCTTTCAGTCTGGGACCCTAACCCGTTTATACACCTACAAGCACACGAGCACATTTTTCCCTCCATGCAGCAGTTTACCAGCAGTAAACGCAGACCCACCCATCCTCCGGCTGAGCGCGTCTGTGTGTGTGTGAGCTCTCTGATCTCTTCTGTTTCTCCCGGAAGCCCTGTCCCTTGCTGCATCATAAACTCCGACGCCACGCCGTCAGGGGCATGGGTGTTTGTGATCACTGTATGCCCTCGACTTCCTTTCCCCCGACTGGTATGCAACATTCCTCTTACTCCTCTTTATCCCCAAGTTTGTGTATTTCTAGGAGTTTGTTTAATGTGTTTTGCTACTTTGGTTGTGGTGCATTTTTTTTTGTATCATTACAGAAGTTGCATCTTTGTCTCACTGCCCAGTGTTGGTGCTTTTTTGCTGTGAATATGGAATCCATGCCAGAAAGGGGGAAGGACCCCCTGTTACGAGGAGCCCGCCCGGAGAAGGCACACTGAATTTCTAGTACCAACCCCCGGCGTCCCAGCGCCAGGCAATTGTTTCGGGAAGCACGAGTACCGCGGGGGTAGGCATCCCTGAGGACCCCGCTCGTCGCGCCTTCCTGCGGAGAAGCAGACGTGGGAAGGGGCGCAGGAGGGCTGAGAAGAAAGCCTGTCCCTGCTTTTCCCCCACTGGCTGGCTTTTGGCTTCTTTCACATACCAAGCGCTGCATTCGTACAGTCACTCGAGTTAGTTTTGCTAACTAGTTATGAAAAAGGAGCAGATGCAGGAGTGTTGACGGGCCGGGGCCCTCTGCTCTGCGCTGCTCCTGTGGCTGCTGCGCGGTAAGGCGGGACAGGGGACGCCGCACATCCGCTCTGTGAAGGACGGAAGGCACCTCTCGGCCAGTGCTGAGGGCCCCAGGCTGCCTCTCTCCCTCCGTCACCAAGCCTGCCATTTCCAGCTTGCCGGGGCACCAGTTCCCACCTCCAGGCAAAGCCCATCCTTACCACACAGAGCATGTTCTTAAAAAATTCTTCACAGATTAACCCACATTAATCTAAACCGGATAAAAGCACAGGTTTTCCCTTCTACTCGCTGCTGCACTGTAATTTCCCCAGCAACCTGCTGAAAAGAGCAAGGGAAACTTAGCAACTGGGCCTGGAGGGAAGCTGCAATTACCGGGTGCGAGGCCGGCGGGGCAGCGGCACCCACTTCAAAGGCGCAGGGCGGGGGGGGGGGCAGGCAGAGCTGTAATTAGCGGGGCCGGAGGAGCAAGAAAACCCCGTGTGCACTCGCAGTGCGGCAGGAACAAAGGGACCTCTGTTTGATGTGAATCACCAAGTCCGGGAGGGGAGGTGTGCACCTCCGCCCTCCGCCCTGCAACCGGGGACCCCGCGGCTCCCGCCCTCCGCCGGTCCCTGCAGACTCAGGGGTGCAGAAAGCCAGGCTTTGGCGACTCGTCCCCTCCCTCTCAGTGCTGGCCCTGGGGGGCCCAGAGCAGGATGGAGAAGCATGGCCTGCCCACGTTTGGGGGGTGGGGTCTGTGAGCCTGTGGGCCCGCAGCCACCCGTTGCAGGCAGAGCAGGCCTCCCTGGGGCTGGATCCTGGGCACCTGAGGAGCTGGGGCCCCACCCTCCCCACACAGGACCTTGGAGCCTGGGGAGGGAAGCCTCCAGAAGTTCCCACCTGGAGAGAAGAGTGTGTGGGCTTCAGGGTGGCCACCCACTGGCCACTTCCCTGATGGCCAGTTGGGCCCAGTCTGGCCCCAAATCAGAGTCTTTGGCCTCTGTGTTGGTGTCGGATCCTTGTCACCTTAAGACATTTTCAAAACCACATTTTCCAAGGACACGGGGTGTGCGGACACTGGCCCTGAGGCACCGTGCGCTGGATTTAAAGTCAGTTTTGTGCCAGCGGGGCGAGTCTCCCTGAGTGGTGAGCGCACAGTCTTCAGCTCCAGTAGAAACGGGCTTTGGGGCGCTTGTGGGTTCTCAGCCTCGCACAGGGGCTGTCTTTGATGACGTCTTCTTGCCCGTGTGGGCTTGGCATCTCTCTGCCTGGTCAGTGAGATGGCCCGGGTCGTGACCCAGCCACCCCCGGGGTCGGAGTGATGCAGTCTCGTCATTGATACCAGCAGCACCGCCCCGTCCTCAGCCTCTTGCTGGATGTGGGGCCCCCAGCAGTCAGAGGCTGTGTCCTCCCTGGGGCTCCCTGCACCCCAGCTCTTCTCCTCACTGAGTGCCCTCACCTTTGCTGGGAAACGGGGACCCACGGCCAGCAGCGCCCGCACCTTCCTCCACCAGGTCCACATGCCAGTGCCGCTGCCGCTCCGCACTGTCGGGGAGGCCGTGTCCCATCTCAGTCCACGGTCACTGCAGCCCCTGGACTGTCCATCCCCACTCCTCTCCAGGGTCCTCATTCCTGAGGGTGCCCCTCCCTCCTCAGCCCTGCCACCTCCTCCCTCTCAGGGCCCTTCACTCCATCTGCTAAGGGACTGCTCCGGACAGCAGTTCTCAAAGTCCATGCACAGGAACCCGGTGCCCTGGCCCCGTTTTGAGAACGGCTTCAGCTCTGCCCTCTCCCTAGAGACGCTGGCTCCCGGGGGCCCCTCCACCCTGGAGAGTCGCGCCCTCACTCGGGCTCGTGTCCCCACATCTACCCACCCCCTCCCGCTCCTCCAGCTCCTCTTGCCCTCTCGGTGCAGATTTCTGGCTCCTGGCTCCCCTGAGCCTGGTTCCTTGAACCCCAGATCCAGGTGCTTGGTAAGCGTGCGATGCCTGAGCCCGGATGTGTGATGGGGCCCAGCTAAGGTCACCGAGGTCGGAGGACGACTGAGGCCTTCCTGTCACCAGACCCCATGGACTTCCCCCAGAAAACAGATGCCCAGTGGGTGTAAGTTACAGCATGTGGTGCTTTCCAGCAGAGCTGCTGCCAACTTCCCAAATCACGTCTCGTCCTCGTGCTCCACAAACACTGATGGGGACTCACTCCACTCCAGCCACAGTCCAGGCACTGGGCTGCAGCGACAGCGAGAGGCAGATGGTCGTCCCGCCCAGTGTCCCCTGGTGTCCTCCGGGTATCCTCCCGATGTCCCCCCAAGTCCTCCTGGTATCCCCTGTGTCCTCCTGTGGTTTCCCTCTGTGTGTCCTCCTGGTCTCCCTGGTGTCCCCCTGGGGTCCCCCCGTGTCCCCTGGTGTCTCCCCTGTGTCCCCCCGTACCCCCCCAGTGTCCTCCCACAGTCTCCTTCCATGTGTCCATGTCCATCTCCTGATGAGGACGCCAGTGTCTCTGGGTCAGGGCACACCCCGCGACCTCCCTCCAGATCCAGCTCCAAAGACGGCCACACAGACCCCCGCGCGCTGGGGCTCCCACGTGTGGATTCTGGGGACACAGCTCAGCCCATAGAAGCATCGTCACAGCAGAGACTGAGTGAGTCATTAAGACAAAAGTAGCTACGTGAACGCGCTGCACGGCATCCGCCCTCTTCCCGGTGTCAGGAACTGAACCAGCGACGTGATAACTAACGTCTGTCTGCACCGAGTGATGCTTCTCGTGAGGGTGCAGGCCCCGTGTGAACACGTCCTCACACGTCCAAAGTTAAGTCAGTGACGAGAAAGATGCTGGCCAAGCTGTGACTGCGGTAGCTGCACCGTCCTGGGGAGAAATCTGAGGCTGCAGCGAGCCCGACGCGCCCGTCCGGCCCGAGCAGCTGCTACTCCCCCGCCTCGTTTGAAAAAATGTGCTTGTGTCTCATCTGCGGGTTTGTCAGAAGAACAAGGACTGTGGCCGGCGGGCGAGGTGTCCCGGGCTCGTTCCCGCGGACAGACGTGAGGGGCTGTCGGGGGGGAGCCTCCCCAGTGGCTGAGCGGTCCTGGCCACCACACCCAGCAAGTAGGCGGCGGCGCTCATACATGAGGGGCCTTTAAAAACAACTATTTTCTTACTGCACAAGTGAAACGGCTCACTGTTGAAACCTCACCCATGATGGCGACAAGAAGGAAGAAGTGGCCGCTTTCCGTGGTCCTGCTGTGGGGTGGTCTCGGCACCTCGGACACAGGGTGCAGCAGCCGGACCCCTGGATGTGCTGCGACGCCTGGGGACACGCACACACGTCGCTCTGCCTCTTGTCCTAGCCAGCCATGTCACTGGCATGGGCGCCCAGAGCGCTGGGCCCGCTGGCGTCCATTCCTTAGGAGACCGGGGAGAGGGGCTGCCCGCCTGGAGCCTGAGGCCCAGCTCCTCCCAGTGTCTGCAGGGCCCCCTGCAGCCCCACCCCAGGTCAGAGCCAGGACAAAGGGAGCGCCCACTCCCTTGCAATCCACCCCTCCCCACACCTCTGCCACCCCACACGTCACCGCCCGAAGTCAGGGCTCTGGACGGGCACAGAACCCCGTGAGGGATGGGAGCAAACTCTGATTCTGGAGCCTGGCCCGACCCCCCGCATGTCCTGAGCACCGAGGCCAGCGGGCAGCTGTGGGCAGGGCCAAGACCCTGTGCAAAGATCCTGGTGAGAGATGTGCAAGGGGGAGGGGACAACCAGGCCCACACCAGAGATGCGACCCCAAGGCCGCGGTCCTCAACTCCCCAGGGTGCGGGCGCCCTGTGGGTGCGGGCCAAGACTCCGGCAGGCAGACTCAGTCCTTGACCCCTGGCGTGAATGTGGTGCGGGGGCCGCAGCGGGAGGCCGCAAGGGCAGGACCTCACGCCGGCCGTTTCGCTGGCCATTAGCACCTGCCCGAGGACACGCAGCCCCCGGGACAGTCCCACGTGAGCGAGCGAGGGCATCAGGCAGGACAGGAGGGCGGCGTGGGGGCCCCTGAGTCCAGCCAGGAGGCCCCGGGCAAGTCTCTGGGCCCTCCCTCCAGCTAGGGGTCTCAGAACTGGGAGACTCTCGCACCCAAACAGCGCTCTGCAGGACGTCCAGGCTCCACCCTCATCCCCACGCCCCCACCTCTCTGCTCCTGCAGCTCGCCCTGGCCCCGTCAGCTGCAGGTCTGCTGAATTTCCAGGAGGAGGAGGTCTGAAGTCTCACATTTTACTTCAGGCAGATCAGTGACGCAGCTTGAGGACCAGCACACGCAGCAGGACCCCTCCCCTCCCCTCCCCTCTCTGTCCTCCCCCAACCCCTCCCTCTCAGAGCCCAGCTGCCGCATGAAACAGTCACTCCAGCACCCAGCTGACAGCCAGCGCTTACAGTGGCCAACCTTGCGAGGGAGGCTTTTCGGGCGCCAACCCTCCAGCCCCAGTGGAGCCTTCAGATGGGGAAGCCCGGCCACCATCCCCACAGCAGCCCCTGACCCCCGGCGGGGCCGCTGCAGGAGTCCCGACCCCCTGAGACAGGTGCAGGGGGCACATGCTGTCTGTCTTGAGCAGCCGGCTGACATGTCACAGGGCAGAAGGCTGACCCAGGTACTCGGGCCTGCACCCAGCTGTTTGGACCCCTTTCCAAGGTCACCCATCTGCTGTGTTCATGTCTCCACTGGGCCCTGTCACGTGCTGATCTGATTGGGACCAAACTAACAGCAGCACCAGGTCAGCTCCAGTCCGAGCAGGGCTCTTCGCCAGCTGTCAGACATGCACACACAAGCCCGAGACTTCGGGTGGCCTAAGACATTGTCGTCGAATCGATGTTAATGTCCACTGAGTCTTGTTTGGTTCTATCAATAAACCATACATGAACCACAGATCGTCTAAGCAAGAGATGCATTTTCAAAAAAAAAAAAGCCTACTGTGGTTTCAAATATTTGATCAAAAACTATAATTATAATATGTTTGTGCAGTTGTATGCATTTTGTACTGAAATTAATTTAAGGGAAAATCCAGAAAAAATTCAAAAGAAATTATTGAGCACTGAGAGCCTGCTGTTCACAGAACTTCTTAGACTTTCATTCTCACAGGCACACCTTCTCCTGGTGCAGAGAAGGGCAGTGAAGAGGTGGGCTGCTGCCCCGGAGCACTGGCCAGCCCCGCCCGGCCCCTGCGCGCCTCCGGGGGCCGGGTCTCCTCCCCGCCTGCCAGACAAGCCTGCTCTCTGGGGCCCGGCCAGACCTGAGTCAGATCCGAGGCAGCACCTCTTAGGCAGGTGGGTTCACCCAGTGCCCAGGTGGGCAGCACACTCAGGGGCAAGGCTTCCCAGAGGGTCTGAGCAGCCGCGGGGCCGTCACCTGGGCACTCCTTAGAAATGCAAATTCTCAGGCCCCCCCAGGCTGAGAGGGGAGCCCAGCCCTGTTTTAACAAGTCCTCTGGGTGGTTCTGATGCCAGATGAGGACTGGGAACAGCTGTGGGGTGGGAGGGAGAACCCACGGGTGCAGTGGATCAGGAGGGATGGGAGGCTGCGTGAAGCCAGAGGTGGGAGGAGAAACAGTGGGGTTCGGGTCCCTGCGGCAGAAAAGCCGGGCATCTGCACAGACCCTCAGGACGAGGCGGCCCGGCCGGCGGGGCGTCGAAACAAGGCAGCGCCCTGGGCTTCCAGCAGCCCCGCCGGGAGGCCGCGCCAGGCACTGACTCCCTTCAGGCAACTGTTCACTGAAACCGTGCTCAGTGCCACGTGGATGGACCTCAGAACCCCACGCTCAGTGAGCGCAGCCAGAGACCAGAGCACAGCGCGCGGCGCCTTCGAGTGGGCCGCGCAGACAGCGGATCAGCGGGGCCGGCGCGGGCCTGAGGGGCTGCTCGGGAGCGGACAGAGGTGGCGGCTCCCCAGCAGTGTGAATGTGCTAAGTGCGCTGTGCCGGTCACCTTATAACGGTTAATTTCATGTTACACGAATTTTACGTCAAAAAGGTCCCACTTAGAGCCACCTGAGATTCCGTCCTGCGACCCGCACACGATTTTAGTGCCAGTCACGTCACCCGCTCCCCAAGATGCTTCGCAGTCAGCACAGCTGCCCCAAAACCAGCGACGGAGACCGGCTTTGGTCAGCGGGCCAACGGGCTGAGCGGGCTGAGCCGCCCAGTGCCCCCCAGAGCTCCGTACCTACACGCCGTGGATGCTGGGGGCCGCGGGGCCCGGCCCCAGGCCGGCCCTGGACCCAGAGCACCTGCTGAGGGTCTGCACGGAGATGGCCCCTGGGGCATGCCGTGACCAGTGATCGGGCATCTCCTCCCCGTGAGGGGCAGTGGTGCCCCTTCCCCAGGGGGTCGCCCAAGGCCGGGGGCACATGGTGTGTGCTGAGCTCAGAGACGCGGGCTCTGGGCCAGGGAGGCCTGGCATTGGGTGCCCCCACCCTCTAAAGCTGTCGCCCGAGGACTTCGTCCCGGAGCACTGCCTGCAGCAGCTGAATGGGGCCCCTGGAACAGGAGCAGCAGGCCACCAGCGCTCAGGTTCAGATCTCGGCCAGGTCTGGGGAGCCCGGGGCTCCGATCCCCTTCAGGGTGGGTGGCTCTAGCTCTCCCGGCGAGGCCAAGCTTGGCCAGGAGCCCCCAGACACAGGAACCTCACTGCTGACCCAGCCAACCCCCAACTCCTCGCAGGCTGGTCCCAGGAACTGCCTACCCCCACCCTGGCCAGGGCAGGCTGCGCTGCCAGGCCCCAGGCAGAGGCTGGCTGCTGAGCCCTGGTCTCCATGCGAGGGTCCCACCGGCTCCGACCCCCACGCTGCAGGCTGCATCCTGAGGGTCCAAGCTCAACCAGGCCTTCCGCCACCCTCAGTCCGTCCGCCCTGCCGTGAGGCGGGCCTTCGGCCGACGGGGCTCTGGAGCCTGCGTCTGGGGTGGCGTGGCTGCCCAGCCCCCGCCCAGGAGGTCTGAGGCTCTCTGACAAGTCCTCCCAAGATCTCTCCAATAATCTCATGGTTTGTTCCCCCCGCACTGCCAGGCTGGGCAGCACTGAATGAATGAACGAATGAGTGACGTCCCTGCCTCACTGATGAGCTGGCAGATGCCTGGGTGGACTTTGGGGGTCCCCAGGCCCCACGAGGCACTGCGCCCCTGCACCCCCAGGACCCAGATGCTGTCTGGGGCTCCAGGGGGCTCTCACTGGCTCTGAGCGGCAGGGGGCCTCGCCGGGAGCCCGTGTGGCTGCTGCCTTTGCTCCTGCGCTGTGGACGCACATGAGCCGTGTTGTCTCCGTGGTCTGCGCTCCGGGGATGCATCTCTGCCCAGAAGCTCCTGCTCACAAATCAGCACAACACTGCCTGCTTCTTGCTCCAAACTAGAGGGTTTCAGGCACCGTGAGCCCCTCGCTCTCGTGGCCGGGGCAGCGTGTGGCAGGCAGACTTAAACGCCAGGCATGCATGCCAGATGGTCGAGTGGCAGCCAGGAAGCGCAGGTGGGGTGAGGGCACGAGGTGGAGGACCCCGCAGAATTCACCAAGACACAGACAGTCATGGGCAAGCATCACAAACAGGAATGTCCCCGTTCAAGCCCTGGCCCTTTCGGGCAGCAGCCAACATGTCTGCTGCCGTCTCACCCCCGGGCTTCGTGCTCCACCTGCTGTCGCCCCCTGAGCGTGTGTCATGCACCCCTCGGGGGCAGAGTTTCAGAGGCCCCAGGGCTGGGCTCCTCCAGCTGGGAAGAACAAAACTGGCTGCTAGGGACTGCAGTGGCTGGAAGCTCTGGGGTCACGGGCCACATCCGTCCAGGGGCGTCGGGCGTCTGTCCCGGGACCCTTGGCTCAGGGCTCAGACCCCGGGAGGCACAGCCCTGGTGGCTGAGGTATGGCTTACATGCTCCCCTGACCACTGACTGCACGCTGTGGAGAGGGACAATTCCCACAAGGAAACGGGGGGAGCGTTGCCAGAGTAAGGGAGAAGGGGCACGGGGCCCGAACCAACATCGCGTTCTGCTGGCGCCTCACACATCACCCCCTCGCCTGCCCCGTCCCCACAGCCCGCCCGGTGGCTTGGGCCTTAGTCCCCTCGCCTCTGCCTCCGCGGGTCCACTGGCAAATCCTGTCGGTTCTGCAATCCATCTCAGGTGCCCCGATGTCCATCTTCACTGCCTCCAAGCCCCAGCCACCCTGCACGGCCTCCAGCTGCCTCGGCCTCCCCGCCTCCCACCCCACCCTGTCCCCACAGCAGGAGGGGCCTTTGAAGATGCCACTCCACACGCATGGCTCTGGGAACCTTGATGGCCCCACGGCCTGCAGAAGGACAGCCAGGCTGGATGCACTGTCCACGGGGCCAGGCCGGGCTGCTCCATCCAGCTGCCCTGGAAGCCCCGCCCCCAGCCCTCTGTGTGTGCATGTGCGCCCATGCACGGGCGTGTGGCCGTCTCACCAGTAAGGACAATGGCCCCATGGGATTCCGAGGCCTGTGCGTCACCTGCCGCAGGTGATGAATGCTGGGGGCAGGCCCGTGGCTTTGAAGGGGAAGACATGGGAGTGACTGCATCTCCAGGTGGCTGAGGGGAGGGAGCTGGACGCGTTCTGAGCGTGACTCTGGAGTGACGTCGTCGGCTGCCATCGCTAAGGAGGGGCTGGCAACTGGTCCAGACACGCGTGTGTGCCCGGAAACGATGAGGGTGGGGCTCCCTGCAGAACCCGCACACACGGTGGGGCGGCTCTCACGGCGCAGTGTCTTGGGGAGGGGCACCGTGGACGGCAGCTGAGTAGGAAGTGCCAGTTCCCTGTAGACCCCGCTGTGAGCCACAGGGCGGCGATGTGGACAAGCGACAGCAAATGCTGTCCTGGGTGCTGCTTACCGCGCCCCCACGCGCCAGGCTCTAGCTCTCCAAGCAGGACCTGGGGCTGTCTGTTCCCCAGCCACACCCTCAGCTGGCCCCCAGGTGGGTCTGCGAAGCCTCGATGGGGGGTCACTGCCATCTGGGGTCTCAGGATGAACTACATCCAAGCAGGAGGGCCTCTAGGGGAACCCCGGCCACAGGAGGGGCCCTGCAGCAGCAGGCGTGGCTCTGGTGGGAGGAGAGGGCTCCAGCCTCAGAGCTGGGCCCCTCCTCAGGCTGCAGGCCGGTCCCAAGGCTGGGACGCCAACTCATTGAACAGGTAGCACGCCAGAGGGCACTGAAAGGCTGAGACCCCAGAGAGGGGCCCGGCACTTAGAGCCACTTGGCTCTGGGGGTACTTGCCAGCCGGAGGAGGTGGCTGAGGGCCCCCAGGGCAGCTTGGTGGGAAAGAGCACCTGGACGTCTGCCCCCTGAAGGCGCAGCTCACTCCATGACCGTTTAGGGGGCGGGGACCTGGTGCCGGGCTCTGCTGTCTATACCGGGGAGAGGCGGTCACTGACTGGACACTTGCATCCCCCAAATTCACACACTGACGCTCCACCCCAACGTGACAGTGTTTGGAGCTGGGAACTTCAGGAGGTAATTGGGTTCAGATGGGGTCATGAGGGTGGGGCCCTCACAGTGGGATTTGTGTCCTTACCAGAAGAGGGAGAATGGAGGACAGTAAGGAGGTCCCTTAAAAAACTAAAAATAGACTCACCCTGTGATCCAGCCACCCCACTTCTGAGCACACATCCAGGGAAAACTATAACATGAACAGACACCTGCACCCCGTGCTCACAGCAGCACTGCACACAGCAGCCAAGACGCGGAGGCAACCTCGGTGTCCACCGACAGGTGGCCGGGTAAAGCAGCTGTGGTACGTTCATGCAGTGGAATACTACTCAGCCATAAAAATGACCAAATAATGCCATTTGCAGCAACGTGGATGGACCTGGAGATGATCACATCAAGTGAAGTCAGACAGAGGAAGACAAATAGCATACGATATCACTGACATGTGGAATCTAAGAAAAAGACACAGATGAACTTACTGGCAGGTCAGAAACAGTCTCGCAGACACAGAAACCAAACGGGGAGGGGGAGGGATGGGCAAACTGGGAGCTTGGGATCAGCAGATACACATTACCATTCACGTATAGGTAACAGACAAGGCCCTACTGTGCCGCACAGGGAACTGCATTCAGCATCTGTAATAACCTGTAACGGGGAAGAATTGAGACGAAGAAAATACACACGCATGTGTCTGTACGACTCAACCGCTTTGCTGCTCGTCTGAAACTAACACTGTACATCAATTTCACGTCACTGAAAAAGGAAAAAGATGCGGGAGAGGCCAGGCCTTCCTCTCCGCCCCGCGAAGACCCAGCGAGAAGGGGCGCCTGCAGGCCAGGGGCGCTTCTCACCTGAGTCCGGCCTCAACCCTGGGCTTTCGGGCTCTGGACGCATGAGAAACGCACGTCTGTCGTTTCCTGTGGCACCTGGACACCTGCGGATGCCTCCTCTCCAGGTGGCAGACGGAGGCAGCAGGACACCAGGCGGAAGGGGCGGGCTGTGGGGGAGGACAACCACGGGGGACGACGGGAAACACCTCCACCCGTGCACCCCAGGCTGCGGCCACAGCAGGAGCCCACGGGCCACGGGAAGAGGAGGCAAGAGCCAGAAAGGTGCCCAGTCCGTCCCTAGGCCTTTGCTGGACGTGCGAGCCTGGGCGTCCGCTTCCCAGCCTGGCCAAGCTCTCAGGACAGAAGGCAGGTCCCTGGGCTCCTGAGACGAGCGTCTCTTTGGGACCCCCAAAGGGCTACACTACCTAGGTGACCACAGCTCAGACCGCAGGAGTCCAGGAAGGTGGCCCTCGACCAAGCAGAGCCGGGGACCCCGTCCTGGAGGAGGTGTGAGCACCGTCTGTGCACAACCTCCCCCTGTCGGCTGGCCGATCGGAATCAAACCAGTCCAAACCAAAACAAAGCAAAACCAGCCAGCCAAATCCGGCAGTGCTGGCAGTCTGAAGAGGGGCCTGACAGGTGCTGTCCCTGCACCTGGAGGAGTGGGGATCAGCACCGTGAACAAGACCGGGGAGACGGTCGAGCAGAGGGGGACACAGACACTCGTGCAAACAGTCGTGCTGGCTGGGCCTGAAGGCAGGGTGGGACATCATCGTTACCTCCTGGCCCACCCTGACAGAGGCACCGCAGGCACAGGAAGGTCCTGCCCTGAGCCAGGTCCCAGCCCCTCCAGCCCCGGGAGCAGGCTGCCCACAGCGGGCCAGTCCTCCTGACTCGCATCCCAGCCTCCCTGGCGGGAGGCGAGGACATGGAGGATCGAGCAGTCATAGTTACTGACGTGCGTTCGCAAAATTTAGAAGGAAACTGTAAAGTTTAAAAAAAATAAATGTATAGCTGAGCAAAATTTTGGCTGGCAGGCCCCCACCTAGAAGACAGCACGTCCGAGGCGAGCGCACAGTCCCCAGGGCAGGAAGGGCGCGGTGAGGGGGTGGAGGAGGGGCCTGACCTGTCGTGTGGACACCGCCTTTCCCCAGTCCTTCCAGGCCCCGGAGACCCCCATCCTTGTCCTGAGCCCTGTGTGTGACCAGCAGGCTGTGAGCGAAGTGACCCGTGTCCCAGAAGAGCCCACGTGTCAGGCGCCTGCAGGTCACAAACACAAAAGTACGCAAGGGACGGCACATGCAGTGGGACCCGCCCCCTGCACGCCCAGCACACCCAGGACACGTGCCCTCACCACCACCACCACCCAGGCCCGGGGCTCAGGCCAGCGTCCTGAGACCTGGGAAGGGTAGGGCCCGCAGCCAGCGTGGCCGCAGAGAGGGGCCTGGGCCCTGGCTTGAAGGGAGGAGGCGCTGGGTGAGAAGAGGTGCAGGCGAGCTAGCCTGGCCGACACGGACACGGAGCAGCAAAAGGCCCAGTGGTCCCGCCTTCCCTCGAGCCCTGATGGGCGGTCTCGGAGTCTGAGGGCTGCGCAGACTTGAGCCACTGCTGCCGCACCCCAGGGACGCGGCCCGGATGAGACGCCCTCTAGGTGCAGGTCCCGAGCACACGGGACACCGGGCACCTCCTTTCCCTCAAAATGCAGATCGCAAGCTGTTCCTTTAAAGCACCTTCAGTAAGACTTACTTGCATTTTCAAAAGAATGAGATTTTCAAAACCTTAATTTTAATGTTTTGGGGGTTTTTTTGGCAGGGGCAGGTAATTAGGTTTATTTGTTTGGTTTTTCAGGGGAGGCACCGGGGATTGAACCCAGGACCTTGTGCATGCTAAGCACGTTACACCCTCCCCCCACCACAATGTTTACTGACATTTTATATTCATTAATTATAACCTGCGTTTTCACTTTAAATGCGCACCTTTGAGTACTGTGAAAGGAAACAACTATTTGAAAACAATGAACAATTTTTTGTTGTTCGTTTTTGTATTTCACTTAGTTTATGGAAACGTATTCAAGGGTTTACACTCTGAATACAACTGTGGCTTTTAGAAATATTTTAGAGCAACACTGTTAGCTGATATTAACGTAATGAAAATCTTGAGTGTAGCATGACTGGCGACTGAACATGTTGAAACGGGGGTAAGGAACACACGTTTGGGGGGTGAATGTGCAACGTGAGGACGCGCACGTCTGTGCTCCGGGCACGCCTGACGTCCCCAGTGCAGACGGCCCACACCCGCGCGACCACAGCCGAGCGCCAAGCGTGCTCTGCTGCTTTGCCCCACCCGCCACCTCCTCGTCCAGCTACAGGCAGACTTCACCGTGTCGCCGCGGTCTCCGTGTGCAGGCCTGGCGGGGCCCCTCACACGCTGGCTCTGAGCCCTCTGCCCTTCCGGGGTGGGGGGTGGGGTTGCCATGGAGGGAGGGAGCCCACAGCTGAGGGGTTCCGGGGAGCAGAGCCCTGCAGCCCCTGCACTGGGACTGAGACGAGCAGGCCTGCCCCAGCCTGGTATGCGGTCCCTGCCTCGTTCGCCGGGCCTGTCCTGGCTCGCGGAGCACGTCCGCTGGGGACCCCGCGGCCACGCGCAGAGTGAGCAGTCACCTAGGCCAGACCCTGAGACCCTGCTGGGTCCCGCGCCAGGGGCCGCCCCTCCCTGGAGTGCTGGGCAGACCCCGGGGGCCGGCTGGGGTGTGACGTTGCACCCAGTGACCCCCTTTGCCACCTGCAAGACGGCAGCAGGCGTGGGGAGGGGTCCGAGGCCCCCTGCTGAGGCTGCAGGGCCCGCTCTCCGCCGGGGGCAGCTGCCTCTCCCGCGGCCACGTCCACCTGGAGCCAGGCGTGTGCAGGCTGGCAAATCACAGGTGATTCATGTGGCTAATTTATTTATGACAATCAGGCTAAATTTAGGTTAATTACTTTTTAATCATTCTCTCGAGGGTACATGAAAATACTTGAAGCCAGCCCACGAGGCGGAGCGCTGCCGGGGACGGAGTGCTATCTGATGGATGGGGTGCCAGTCGACGGGGACCGGGGCGGGGGCCAGGCCTCTGTGCTGCTCTGGGAGGGGCTGGGGGCCCTGGCGGGGATCCAGGCACTCAGATGTGAAGGTGTGCCCCAGGGCACTTGTCTGCTTGCCCAGCCCCGCGCCCCTCCCTGGATACACCTGGACATGGAGACCTGGGTCCCTGCAGTGAGCTCCCACCCCAGCTCCTCCGTCCTGGCCCCCCATCCCACCCACGCTCTCCCACTCAGCTTCACTCTGGAATTGTCTGACTCCCTCAGCTGACTGGAGGTGCTGGGCCTGCCTTCCTGAGCAGAGGAGGGGTGGGGGGACACAGCCAGCCAGGGGGCACAGGCTCTTCCCAGGCACCAGCTCAGGGCCCCAGATGCCGAGGCGCCCACTGCCCCACAAGCCGCCGCCCCCCACTCACCACGTCGTCAGTGTGGCGGGAAGCCCTGCCCTGCTCCCACGGGCCCCCGCCTCCAGGGGCTTGTCCCACAGACAGCGGACACCTTCCTCCTGCAGAGACTGCTGACCACAAGCGCACAGTGCCGTGGCCCAGGCACAGTGCCCAGCGGCCTTGCGTGTCGGGGGTTCTGGTTCCTGCTGCTTCAGGCGTGGGATGCACCTGACACCAGGGTCCATGTGAGGCCCCAAAACAGAGTGTGGGTTCATACATAGGATGGTCAGGCTAAAGCCAAAAAATAAATATGAAATACACTTTAAAAGTAATCTCCAGAAGGGTGAAGAACTGGCATCAAATAAGCCTGCGTTTATTCCCCTGTCCCCTCCACGACACAAGCTGTCAGGGCGGGGCTGGAGGAGGAACACCCCTGTCCAACACCCTCCCCCTGCCCCCGCCCGGCGCCAGCCAACGCATCGCCTGAAACACGGATGGGGACGCACGTGCAGGGGTGGGTGACACTTCACCAACATTCTCATTTTATGTTTTTCAAATCATACAAGTATCACACGTCGGCCGTAACAAGGGGACAGACCAAAGTTGGTGACGGTCTCAGTCCCACCAGGGCTGTGATGGCAGCTGGTCCTGGGCCAGGGCTTGTGGCCGAAACCCCCAGCACGCCTGATGGACAACAGGCACTGTCTCCAGGCAGCAGACGAGGCCTGGCTGAGACTGTGACCCCAGAGAAAGCGACACGAGGCTGGGGACCCTCCCGGGGCAGGGTGGCTCCCACGTGGCACAGAGCTGGACCGGCAGGGGTGTGCAGGTGGGGCACCAGGACGGGGGCGGCACCAGAATCCGTGGCCCCCACGCCCTTGGCTGAGGACTATCGGCACCCGCCAGTGAGCGTGTGGGGACGGCCAGAGAAGCTGGTCTGGGGTGGGCGTAGGCAGAGGCAGGGCGGTCCAGGGAGCTGGCAGGGCGTGTGGAGATCCCACCTCAGCCCCTCGCTTGTCCCCTGGCACCCAGAAAGGCCATGCCTCGCCCTAAGGGAGACATCCGTAAGTCAGGTCCACGCCAGACCTCCCCCAGCCTCTGGCAAAGACCAAAGTAAGCCCTGGCAGGAGCTGGGGGCGGTCTGGGTGTGGGGTCCGGTGAGTCACGGGAGCTTGGGAACCCCTGACGCGCCTCAATCTGACCCAACGCAGCACAAAACCAAACTCACACCGATTCAAGGACCAACTGGTCAAGAAGCAACACTCTTCAGGGAAGACAAGAGCCCAGAGTCTGGGACATCTCAGCGGCAAAGCTCCACCGATGACGGAAAACCCCCGATGAGAGAAGAAGGGAGAGGCAGGCGATGGCAGCCGGGAGGTGGTCCTGGGGCTGGAGCCACGAGATGCGAGCGGTGTGTGAGCAGGTTCGAGGGACAAAGGGAACACACGGTGAAGATGCGGCACCTCGCAGGTCAGCAGGGTGCTTAAGCGAGTCAGCTGCACTCCTCGGTTCTGGAACAGCCAAAACGCGTGATTCCCTGGCCGGCTCGGCCAGAAAACCGACCGATAGAACCAAACTGAGGAAGAGAGGAAACAAGACTGAAGAGAAACGGACAGACTACGGGACCCGAGGACAGTCTCGGGGGTCCTGACCCCACGTGGCCGGGTCCTGGGAGGAGGGAAGAGCGAGGGTGGGTTTTACGGCGGAAGCGGCAGCCCCAGGCAGCCGCGCGAGGTCACTGCACAGAAAGCGTGGACGCGTGCTGCGGCCAGGAACTTTGAGGGCACCGCTGTCAGCTGCAGCTGTCACCAAAACCCAAAACCAGGGGTGTCCTGACGAGTGGACGGAGAGAAACGAGGTGGGGGTGTGCAGCAGGCAGGCCACCTCTGCCCCCGATTACAGCGCCGCCGTCTGCATGGGGCCCAGGAGGCCGGAGGGCCCGCGGAGGGACCACAGAAGGCCACTTTGAGTGAGAGCCCTCACCCGGGCGGTGGGAGCCGTGTCCTCCCGTCTCTGGCCTGGACTGAGGGCAGCTGGACCAGGGACCTCGCAGCAAGCGTGGACAGCCAAGTCCCAGGAGAAACCTGTTTCTAGAACTGGACAGGCAGAGGTGTGCCGAGTGCCAAGGGATAGAGGACCCTCTCCTTTCTCCTGGCCCTGCCCAAGGCCGGCCTGTAACCAGCACCCCCTCTACAGTCACAGCTGGGCAGGTGCCCCAAACCCCAAGAGAGGCCAAAGGAACCAGGAGAAAAGGCCGCTGCACCCACAGCTTGCGAGGGCACGGGCCCCAGCTGTGCTGGTCCGCGCGGAGCACAGAGGCTGCCCGGCTGAGAGCTCTAGACCCGGCCGGGAAGCGGGCCGGGGAAGGGGGCCGGGGCCGGGGCCACAGGTCAGGGGGAGTGGCAGGGAGAGCCCTGGAGGGGGCACCCCGATTCCCTGTGCCAACCACCACACAGAAGCAAGAAAAGCTTAAAGACCTAAACCATGATACAAACCACCCCAGCCCCACTCTGACCCGGTCCGGGCCACACAAACCCAGACACGGCGGCGAAGGCTCCGAGGACAGAGAAGGCAAGACAGAGCTTCAGTCCGAACCTGCAGGGCGGAGTCCCTGCCTTTGAAAAAAATTTCCCGAGAAACTGAGCAGAACCAGAGTCTGAAAACACGACACTCAAAATAATCACATACATAGCAGTCAAGCAAAGGTTCTTCAGCAGGAAGCGCAGGTACAACTCTGCAGCCCCAGGGGCAAGCCCGGGAGCAGACGCCGGCCCGAGCACGAGCGGTTCCGAGGCCCCGCCCTCCCTGAGCGGGGCGTGCGCACCTGCAGCGCCACGGCGCACAGCTCTCAGCAGGGGAACCGAGACATCGACAAGACCTAGAGCCAAAACAACACGGCACAGGAGGTGGGTCTTCCTGCAAAAGCCCGCAGCAGAACGAAGGTGGCAGAAGATTCAGGGCACGTGAGGTGGAGCCGCAGAAACGACTCCCGGAGAACAGAGAGAGGACAGGAGGTTCTGACGGGCCGGGGGCATCGCAGGGCCCGACCCCGGGTCCCAGGCGTCCCAGGGGGAGAGGGAAGACAGTGCCAAGGAACGGTGGCTGCCAGCTTCTCGAATGTGGCAGACACACGAATTTACACACTCGCAAAGCTCCATGACACCCAGACAGGACAGACTCGGGGAGGCCAGGGCCGGAGATGGCCCAGCGTGAAACCAGAGACCGAGGGGGCCGGAGAGGGGCACAGCTTCAGGGGCGCCAACTCCAGTCATGGCGGGGACGCGAGGCCCCCGGACAGTGGACGACGCCCCTAGTCTGGACCCTACAGCGTGGAGGGTCTCCAGCGACACAGGGGCAGGTCAAGCCTGGGGACGCGGTGCCCACAGGGAGTTCTTGACACAGAAAGTGACACCCGAGGGGACAGGGCCTCAGAGGCAGATGACGACACAGGAAGAACGAACATCCAGCAAGCGTAACGTGCTGGCTTTCTCCTTCAGCTTCTTTCAAATAACCACCGGAGGCCAGAACTTGAACATCGTCCGGGTGACCCGCATGTGCACGTGTAGCACGGATGACAAACACGACAGGGGGCCTCATGACCGGAAGGGCTCTGGGCTTCACCTGCAGTGGTGCAGCATTAACACGGACTGCGCACAAGCGGAAGTCTGCTGTGGTCCCCAGAGCAAGCACTGAAAGATGGACACCAACAAGCACCTGAGAAGCCAACAAGCTGGGTCGGCCAACACCGACCGCTGCGAACAGCCCGGCCGACAGCCAGGCCCTCCGCACAGCGCAGGGCTGCGCCCGGGGCCTCGCGGTGACCTGCGGAGAGGAGGGTACGTGTGTGTGTGTGTCTGTGTGTGCGCAACCGAGTCAGTGTGCTGTGCACCGGGCACGAACACAACGCTGTAAACGGACTACACTTCGATTTAAAAGTTTTAAAAACCCCAACAGACTAAAGGGAATACTAAAAAATACTCAAGTAATCTAGAAAAGGACAGGAAACTAGGAGGAAAGACTCAAACCCGAGGGGCAAACGGAAGTCAAATGCTGCAGACGAAATCCAAGCACCGCAGGGATCTTCACTGAACATAAATACACTCATTAAAAGCGAGATCGTCAGACCAGATAAAAAATAATAAAAACACAGCAACGAGACCCAAACACATTCTCTCTGCAAGAAATCCACTTTAAACGTAATGCTTTATTTAGCTGGTTTAAATGTTAAAAAAAAATCTCAAAGAAAGCAGGAGGCCCAGGTGGCTTAACGGGGAAGTTCCACCAAACTTTCAAGAACAGGGGATCCCGTAAGAAAGAAAGATGGAGAGTCCGAGCCATCCTCGAGGCCGGCCTGACGCAGCGAGCGAGACGCAGACGGGAGCCGCGCCCCACCCGCTGCGAGCGCGGGCGGCACAAGCGAGGGGTTTACCCCCAAGCACAGGAAGGCTGGGATCACAGAGTCTGGAGACACAACTCACGTTAGCGGACCAGCAGGGAAGCTGTGCTCGTGGCGCGGGCAGGTGCGGGCGGGTGGGGCGGCATCCTCGCCCCACGGCATCCCAAACTCGGGGAGGGTGTGGGTGGGAGGCAGGGCGCAGGCTCTCCGTCTGTCCTGTCCGTCCTCGGGCGCTGGGAGCCCTGGGGCCACAGCACTCAGCTCGTGCTGTAAAGGGTGAATGATCTGGGGCAACCTTCACTTCCCTGCAGCGACGGGCAGCCCCCTCCACGTGTCCCCTCAGCCCTGGGCAGCAGCGTCACCAATCCCGTGGCACCTCATTTGCCCACCCTGATTCCACGTCCACAGCGGTCGGTGCTGATGTGACGGGACAGCCCAGGCCGGGGACAGGAGGGGAGACAGAGACAGGTGGGAGCTTGGGCCAGGTGTGGGACTCACCTCCACGCTCCGCCTTCACTGGGCGCTGGTGGGCAGGGGCCCCTCCCTCCCCTGCGGCCGGTCACTCCCTGTGGGTACCCCCCACGGCTCCGGCTCAGCCAGCCCAGGACATCCTCCCTCCCTTGTCCCTGCAGCCCAGACCTCGCTGGACCCTGTAAGCCTGCCAGACTCCCAGGCAGTGCCCAGGGGCTGCAGCGGTGGGGAGCGAAGGCTGACTCCATCCTGCCCTGTGTGGCTGGGCCTCAGATGCCCTCCACCTCGCTGGCGAGTTGGGGGTCCAGTGCGCGGGCTGGTGCTCACCCTTGACCCGCTCACCCCTGAAGTCTGCAGGGGCTTCTCACCCCCGAGGAGCCACGTATGTGCACAGGTGAGCGTGGGGCATGGCAGGAGGCGGGGGCCGTGCCGGGTGAGGTGGCGCCCGAGGTCTGGCACCTGGGGCCTCGCTGCCGCCTCGTCCCCTCGAGTAGCTGCTCCTCGGGTGGGAATTGGTCCAGGAGGGAGAACCCCGTGAGATTCCCCGAGTCGGCTTTGACCCGAAGCTGCGTGTTTCATGTGGTTCCAACTCATTTAGCGCATTATCCAGGATTTCAAAGAGCCACTAGCAAGACAATCCCTCGGTCTCTCGTTTCCATCTGAGCCAGCTCCAACGTCAGGTCCTCTGCCAGGGAGGTAAACCCACACGCGCAGGCACACGCTCACGCGCCACTTGAAAGGGACCTGGCACCACCGTCCCCTGGAGACAAGCTGAGTCGCAGGGATCCGTCACTTGCTCACACACGGCCCAGCCCAGGCAGCTGGCTCGGACCACCGATGACCTGGTCCAGCCGCCCCCAGGACCCTACCCACCTACTGGGTCCGTGGCCTCCATCCA
Source organism: Vicugna pacos (assembly GCF_048564905.1). Lineage (NCBI taxonomy): Eukaryota > Metazoa > Chordata > Mammalia > Artiodactyla > Camelidae > Vicugna > Vicugna pacos. The sequence continues at coordinate 123,221,978 of NC_132987.1, forward strand.
CAGGCCCGGGCGCCCCTCACTGTGCTGCTGGGCAGCAGGTCCCGCCCAGAGACCCTGCGCCCGCCACTGTGTGATGGCAGCAAGCAGGCTGCAGGCCCTGCCATCCCCTCCCACTTCCCATGAGACCCCACCTGTGCTCCCCTGGCGCCGCCCCAAGGCTGGACACCAGGCCCGTCACCCTGAGAACACAGCCTCCCTCATCTCCACTCCTGAAAGACAGTGACCACCACCAAGACTCCTTGGGACTCCAAGGAGGAAGAGGTCCACGCAGGACCTCGGCTCCCGCTGCGGAGGCATTTCCGGGCCGTGTAGGATTCCTGAGGACAGCACCCGAGGCAGGTGGGAGGGGGCGCAGGGCTGCCCGGCCGGGGACAACACCCCTCTGGCTCCACGGGTCACAGCCCAGACCCACCTGCAGTGTCACACCGTGGACACGCCCCGCTCCAGGACCACTCAGTCCTGAGCTCTGCACCACTTACACATCAGCTCCCTCACTCAGAGATACAGCAAGTCTAGCCAAAATATAAAAGGTGAGGCCAAGATTGCCCCAAGTGGCGTGGCCTGAGGGCAGCAGCGCCGCGTCTGCCGGGCACACTCTCCTCCTGGACGCTGCGGCACCCTCCCAAGGCCGCATCACCCCTTGTTCAGCTGAGGAACAGGGGGCGGTGGAGGCGTGACTGGTTCACCTGGCTGGTGAGGGCAGCTGGGGAGGAGACTCGGGGCCTGAAGAGTGGGGCAGCCAGGCAGGGGACACAACCAGGCGGGGGGCAGGGCACGCCTCCCAAGGCCAGTGGGCAGAGACCGCTGTGCGGGAGGGCAGGCGCTGGCGGAGAGGAACCCTCAGCAGGTGCCCGAGGATCCTGGGGCTCAGGGGTGACAGGGTGGCTGGCCTGGCAGACGGGCTTGAGGGCACCTCTGCTGACTCAGGGTGTGACTGGGCCAGGCTGGCGTCCTCCAGAACCGGGCTTTGCTCAGAGGGGGAGGTGGTGGGCCCGGGGCAAGTCCACACCCTGGACACAGGTCCAGATGCCACAGGGGCCTGGGCTCAGGGACTCTGGGTCAGAGGTGGGGAAGGCTGGTGCTGTCTGCCTCTTCAAGGACTGAACCACTGCTTTGTCCCCTCTACAAAGCCCAGTTCTGGGGGGGAGGGGCGCCCTTGACGCGGGCAGACGGGGGGGCCTCCCTCATGTACTCCACCCAGGCACCCTGGCTGACACAGGGGACGGACGCATCGGACAAGCGCTCGTCCCACACACAGACAACAGGGGCCGAAGGGCCGAGGGCCCTGCGAGCTCCGCGTTTCCGGTCGTGCAGGGCCAGAGCCTGGAGGGGCACAGTGGGGCCCCCACACCCAGGAGACAAAGCCCCGGAACTTCCCTCTCTGTTCCTGGGATCAGACTGGCAAACAGGAAAACAGGGTGGACGCTGACCCAAGCCTCCCAAATCTCCCACAAAACCAGCACCACAGAAAAGGGGCCCCAAATGAAGACTGAAACACTCAGGAAGGGACAGAGCGAACAAGCGTTCTGAAATAAATGTAATTAAAATCCCCAAAGGGGAGCAGTTCAGGACACCTACGGAGGGAAGCGCACAGCCGGCCTGGGACGCCACCCTCGGGCGTCTGGGAACGTGCACATGGAGTGACGCGGGGCCTCCCGGGCCTGGCCCGTCTGCACACACAGTATGGACAGCCGCGCTCCCTCTGGGAGTCTGGAACTTGGGGGCGGGCCAGGCGGAGGGCGCCCACGTGACCAGCCCCAGGAAAGCCCTGGGCGCTGATCTCCCACGAGCTCCCTGCTGGCGGGTCAGTGCTTCCTTTGTGACTCCCTGGGGTGGGGGGTGGGGCTCAGGAAGCCTGTGCCCCGTGTCCCCTGGCTTCTCCCCACGCGACCCTCCCTGTGCTGCCTCAGCCCCTGGGCCTTTCTCTGCAACAAACCACAGCTGTGAGGCCTCCTAGCGAGTCGCTGAACCTGGAGGTGGGACCGGGAACCCCGCCTCCCACCGCCCCAGACCCCAGACATTAACAAGCACGGCTGAAACCCCTCAACGGCAAGGCACGACGAGTGCTGCTGGCAAAGGGGCCGAGGTCCTGGCCCCGACCCCGGGTGGGCAGCGGGCAAGGGCCCAGAGGAGCGGGGCCGCCTGGGCACCGGGCTCGGGACGTCACGGGGCCGACACGAGAAGCCACGATGACCATCACCGCAGCAGCAACGGCGGATCGGGGACTCGGCCTCCGTGCTCCCATCCAGTGACCGGCCCAGACCAGGGCGGGTCGGCAGCCGAGGCAAGAACCACCTCTGAAACAGAAGCGTGGTCTCAGCGCCCCTTGCCTTCTCCCCGCAGGACGGCGTCAGCTGCCCACACCCAGGCTGAAGGGAGCGCAGAGTTCTGGCCCAAGGTCGGTGGAGACGTCCATCCTACCCGGGTGCTGCTGGGAAACCGGGAAGGCGAGGTTGCGGGGGGGGGGGGGGGGGGCGGGGAACGAGGCGGAGTCCCAGGCCGAGCTGCCACCTCGGGAAGGCAAGTCTGCTGCGGAGCCTCAGGCCTGCCCCACGGCCACCTGGTTCCCACGTGATTGTATTAAAATGCGGCGAAGAAAAACACTGTGCAGGATAGGGGGAAAATATATACCTTTATTTTTAACAGGAATTAAACTCCATCACAGAATAATGACACCATGGGGTTCTTTCTCTTTTGTTCCGTTTAATAAATACTAATGAATAAAAATACTTTACTTTGCAAAGAGTCTGCCCCTCTTCTGTCTACAGATTTCCTGGGGGCCCCCGAGGCCACCTGCTGACATGCTCAGGTCCGCGCTGCGGCAGGGGCCACCCCTGCCCCACCAACCGCTTCCCCTCCCTGTGGCGGGGCTCCTTCTCATCCAGCAGGCCTGCAGACACCATTCAGGCACAGCCCCCTCCCTTCCCACCCCTCCCGGACGCCAGCCCTCGAACTGAATTTCAAATCTCAGGTGATCCCCCGTCTGAGGAGGAGGAAGAGTCTAGTTTCCACCGAAGCTCGATGTGGGCTCCCTCCAGTTGGTCCCACTGAACACCGAGACTGCGTGAGCGGGTTCAGGAGAACAGACCCCGTCCATGGGTGCGTTATGAAAGGGGAAGGATAATGCAAAGTGCACTGTGTGCCTTGTAGACCGTCCCTTACTTCAAAAATAGAAACTCCTACGAAATTTAAGCTGTTAAGAGTCTGCAGGCAACACATCTGTTATTGCTTGTAACAGACCCCAGCGTGGGGCCGAGCTGCCCACACCAGAGGACGCCCAGACCGCACCCAGATCCCCACCCCGGGCCGGCATGCGCGCCGCGCGTCCACGCACATCCACGCACGTCCACGAGCGGCAGCGGCGGTCCAGGTCGGGATACGGCGCGCCTCTGTGCTCCGAGCTGACGGGGGACTCCCTTCCCACCCCAAGCTGGGAAGAACGGTTTTGTCCCAATTGTTGAAGTTCCTGCCGCAGCTGCCACGCACGAGAGCTCGGAACTTCCCAGTTTTTTGGCTGGAAGAAAACTCTGGCAGACCCAGAAGAAACCTGGACTAAAATCTGTCTCACACGCTCCGGCCCTGGGGGCGCACCTCTGGGGACGTGCCGGTGACAGAAGCAGAAGTGTCACCTTTGACCAACACCAGCAGGGAAACGCCGGTCTTTGTGACCAGCGGGAAACTTCTTTTCTAAGTGAACCCCATTTTTCATTAATCCACGTTTTAAAAAAGTGTTCATTTCCTCAAAGTATTTCTAAATGTGGTATTTTTAATACACAACAAATGAAAAGAGGTGACTAGATGGTAAGAAAAAAACCCGCTTGTAAAACGAAGTACTGAAACAGGGTTCCATGCCCCTCGTGGGGGCCAGGGAACCAGGGGGGGCCCCAGACACATCCCGGCTGCCACCTTCTGCCGGGGCTACAGGCCCCGGTCTCGGGGAGGACGTTGCTGGTTCCAGTCCCCAGGGGGCCGGCGCATCCACCCTCACACTGTGGGAGGGAGGGAGGCCACCAACTGCTGGGTGTGTGGGCGCGACAGCTGGGAGAGGCGGTGGTGATGGCTCCCTGCACCACTCCTGGCACGCCTCGCCACACCCAGCTGTCACCGTCCTCAGGTCGTAATTTCAGAAGAGAAGCCTGTCTGGGGTAGGAAAGGTGGGAAAAAAATAGATGCTGTGGTTCTGCAAGCTTGCCTTTTTTGGTACCAGCACAGAGTGTCACTGTCACTAAGCGTTCCAGAGGAGGACACCGGAAACCACCTGGCGGTGTGTGTGCACGCAGGTGCGGGCACAGTGCGTGGCTCAGAGCCCCAGCGACTTCTGCACGATCTGCTTGGCAACCTTGTAAAACTGCTCCCGGTCATCCCGCCACATTTTAGAGGCGTCCACGTTGGCCCCGCTCTCATCGTTGGGCTCTGAAAGAGAGGGGACCGTCCACTTTAAAGGGGCTCAGAAAGGAAGGACCTGGTGAGACCTTCCACCCCCGAGAGCATCACTGATCTTCCTGGAGACAAACCAGAAACACCGACAGCTGCGAATCCAGGGGAAGGGTATCAGCTCTCTGAGCACGAGAGCCTCCTCCTGAGAAGGGGAGAGAGGTCAGCGGACAGGCGGGCAAGGCCCCCTCTCAGGGTTCCGGCACCCTCGGGTCTGAAGCACCCACACAAGCCACCTGGGTCTCACTCCGGAAGCACCAGGATGACTGACACACTCCCACCCACCCGGGAGAGCTAGCCACAGACCACCCACCCACCGCTGTCTCCCGCCCTGGGGGGCTCTGGAGACCACGTCTCTGTCCCAGAGCCCCTTCCCGGTGGACCTGTCCGAGGACAGTGCAAGGGCGGGGCTCCACCAGGGACATCTAGCCTGCAGACACCTGCCCCTAGGATGGCTCTCCGTGGGCGGGCCAGCTGGGGCCAGCGGGCGCTCCATAACTGGTATTGGGAATCACACGGGGGCAGCTGAGGCCAGTGGGCAGGGAGGGCAGGAGACCAGAAGGGACGGAGCCTGAGAGAGGTGCTCAGGGGTCAGCAAGGGCCAGGAGGCTGCAGGGCAGGGAGCACAGCCTCGCCCGCACACTGCGGACCCGCCCCCCAGCGCTGCCGTGGGCAGGGTCTCCACCCAACCACAGTCATGGTCACCACCCTCCTTCCACGCACACGGCAAACCCTCCCCCACCAGGTCTACGTGCGCAGCCTCGCGCTCGGCAGGCGCAGGACACAGCGTAAGGCCCTCCGAGAGGCACCGTCCGGGGGGGTCGCCAGGTCGTGAACACCCACGAATGCCTCCTTTCAAACCAAGAGCTACAAGGGGGAGGAGGGCAGCAGCAGGCAGGGTGGCAGGGGCCCTCAGGAGGCCCTGCCCGGCTGGGCCCAACCACAGAGCCCCACTAGTACGGACAGGACCGGCTGCTGCCCACCCGCGTGTCTGCCGGCAGAAACCCCAGGCCCAGAGAGTCAGGAGGGCCACGGCCACAGCCTCCCGGGGCAGCGCCAGCACCGAGGGCACGGTCCAGGGGCAGCCGGCCGTGGAGCCGGAAAACAGCGCAGAGCAAGGGACGTGAGTTCTGGGAGGAGTGTGCACAGAATCCATTAAAACCTGAAAAAAAGAATTTACAGCAGAAATGCCTGTGACGTTTGTAACAGCAGTATTTATGGGCAACATGTGAGACGGCCGCGTCAGCGCCTCACCCTGCCTTCCCGTGCCAGCCGAGCGCGGGCAGTGTGCCAGCTGCATCCCAGGCGCTCGGGCTCCGCTGTGTCTGCGGACGCCGGTGGCCGTCACAGCACCCCCCCACCGCCTCCCTGCAGGACCGCAATGCTCTCCTTCCGATGCTCCTCCTCTTCATGGAAGCACCTTTTCCTGGGACCTCTAGACCACTCCTCCCTGCGTCCTTTGAAGGCCCTCTCCTTCCACAGGCCCTTCCAACACTACCCCTGTCCTGCCTGTCACCTACTGTCTCCTCCAGAGATGACCCCTCGCCCTCACCTCCACGACCAGCCTTCGGCTGAATGGCTCCTGGAGATTCGGCTCCTGCCCCCGGGGTGCACAGCACACACCCCAAACTCTTCTTGTCCCGAAATCCTGTTCCCTCTGGATTCCTGTCCCCAAAGACGGCAGCCCACCACCAGGCCGTCAGGTCAGAACACAGGAGCCACCTGCACACCAGTGAGCCCACGTCTTCCAGGTCCCCTCAGCCCAACCCCTTCCTCTCAGCCCAGGACCACGCCAGCCTGCTTCCAGCACGGGGGGCTGCTCGGATGATCTAACACCCCCACGGGCAGCAGGCTCCGGGAGGCCCACTTCCTCAGGGCGCCCGCCCCGCCGGACTCCAGCCACACCCAAGCCCCGACAGCACCCCGCCACGAGGGCCAGCGCCCCGCTTCAGAAGCCTTGCCCCCGCTCCCTGTTAACTCCTGCACGCTCTAAACCCACCTCAGGCACTGGCCTGGGAGCCCCTGCGTGCACCCTGGTCCCGGGATGTGTCACAGTACCTGCAACCTCCCTCAGAATGTGAGGCCTTACGCCCGGGGTCAGCGTCACACTGAGTTTACACCCGGGACACCGTGTCTGCAGCACAGCGGGCCCCGTTAGGGCCTGCTGCATGAACGGGAGCCCGAGGACCAGAGCGCGGCTGACCACGGCCCACAGTGTGTACACACAACACAAGAGCATCTTCAAAAGCCATAATTACAAAAAGGAGGCTTACGCGTGGAAAAGCGCACACGAGTAACACGAAGGGGAAAGCAGGAAACAGCCTCCGTGCAGCGCTCCCAGAGGGCACACGTGGTACTGGGCAAGGGCTCCCGAGGGCCCGGGCGGCGTTACCTGCCAGCATGCTCACCACCGACAGCAGGATCTTCTCCACGCTCTGCACGGGGCTCCACCGCTCGGCGCTGCTCTCGTAGCCCATGGGGTCGTCGCCGGGGGCGTGCAGGATGGAGATGCAGACTCTGCCATCGGGGTAGACTGCGGGTGGCAGAGCACACCAGGTGAGCCCAGGCCGCCTGGGGATGGGTGCTCGTCCGGCCCACGTGGTCCTAGCAGCCTTGCCGGCTCCCGGGGCTCAGCTCGCTCGCTGGCTCTCAGGACTCTGGGCCGGTCGAAACAGCTCCAGCCACCCAGGATGATTCCACTTCACATGGGTTGTTAAAGTATTATTTCCAAAGGGAATAAATGAAGGTCACCCGGCACTCAGATATTTCATCAAAGTATCTCATATAGTCAGGATTTTTCACAGTACTTCTCAGAACTAGTTTCTTAGCTATTCCTAATTCCACTAGGAAATCTCTGAACTGGACTGTGTAAAATGTATGTTCCCACGGCAAGGACAAAGGTGACCGGAATTATGTAAATACTGAGAAAAAGACAGGCACCAAGATTTTTCTCGGTGATGTATTCTAGCAGAAAGATGGCCGTCTGTGGTCTCGGGAAGTCGGCTGTGCCTCAGTCTATCCAGTCCACCTCCCGTCACCACCACTGACAGGTCTGAGTCCAAGGCCCAGCGCGGGGACCCTCCTGCTGGAAGGCCGCGAGCATCTCACACGCGCTTGGGGAGATTCTCAGGTTAGCATGTGCTCAGCTATCCCGGGAGACTCACCTGTAAAACCGCAAGGCCGTTAAGTTACAGCATGAAAAATAACAGCCAATTTTAAATAAACGCATCTCCTTCACCTGCACCCACGAGTTCAGGATTCTGTGAGCACCCAGGAACGCGAAGAGCCCTGAAGGTCCTCAGCTCCGTGCCTGGCCTGGCCCCTCGCTCTTCTCACTCATGTTTGTCTTTAACACCACGTCACAGGCTTGCTCTAAAGGACGTGTTTATCTTTGATACAGTCTTATTATTTCTACCTTTAAGTTGCTCACAATCCTCTTCACAGCTGCATTTTATGGTTGATCCCTTGAACTTGCCGACCTCCTCAGTCAGCTCTACTGACTATGCTTTTACACTCGGTATTCTGGAAAATGCAAATACACACCAAACCAGAGAGCAGAACTCGACGACTACCCGCACGCACGCATCACTCCACCTCAACACCTGCCGCTCGGCGCCAAACTTCCTGAAAGCATGAACGTTTCTCAGCACCTGCCGTGCACACCGAGTTAACGCTGAGACAAGAGAGAAAACAGTACAAAACGGTCTCTGAGGAGGACGCTAATGACCTACACTGACAACAGCAGCAGTAAACGAGATGCTCCAAAGCGTTCGGGCCACAAGTCCCGCAGGAGAGCGTGTTCCCCAGGCAGGCGACCCTGAACACTTCACGGGGAGGGAGGAGCCCGGCTGGGCTTCAAGCAGGGAGGTGCCGAGCCGAGGGCAGACCAGGGGAGGGTGCGCCAAGACGGTTCATCCGTGAACTGAGAGAGAAGTCAAGGGCGCAGAAAATTCTGTAAATTCACCCATGGGTTAAACTGGCCTTTAGCGACTTGCCATGTAGAAAAGTACAGGAAAAGGCATCGGTTTCAAATAAGTAAGTATTTCATTTCTATAAAATAGTGTATCTTACTTGCTTTTCTTCTCCACAGTCATTAAGATCGTGATTATTAGTGTCAATAATCCTTTGTAAAAGGCAACTTCTTCCCTTTTTATACAACATACTTCCTTGTGAATTCTCTTACCTACAACCCCATCTACAAGAGGAAGCAATAAAAACCACTGCCGCTCAGGAACTCCGATCCCCGGCTCTAGACACTTGGCAAGACAAACGCAGTATATTTATTCACAGGACCTCATATATTCCTGTTTCTAAAAGTCATACGTGTTTATCTTAGACAAGATTTGTAAGTAGAAAGAAAATCATCCCACCGTTGGAACATAACCATTGTTAACATTTTTTGCTACATTTCCAATTACATATGTTCACACATGAACTTTCTTCAAAAAGAAAAAAGCCTACTGATCAGTAACCTTTTAACTTGCTTTTCTCATTCACTCCAGCACGGACACCATCCCATACCGTTAAACGTTATTCTAGGTCACTTACAACATCCGTGTAGTGTCCTAACACATGGATTAGTACAAGTTACTTAACTCTCTGCTACTGAAAACCTAGGTTGCTTTAAAATTTCCCCCCTTTAAAAACAACACTGTGACAGAGGCGGGGGCGACCACGCTGGACTCTGACCCACCGGCTCCCTTCTGAGAGCTCCCCAGCCAGGCCAAGTGCTGTCCAGTTTTAGGGTCACGCTTCTTTCATCTACGCTGAGCTGTCCTTCGAGACTGAAATGACGATGTCAGCACCACCATCATTAACCTGCTGAAGTTCGAGGAGCACGCCCAGCGGCCCCTGTCACTGCACCGCCGTCCACGCGCCCACCCCGCCGCCAGCCTCTCCCAGGGCCCCCGGCGCCGCTCCCGGGCACTTACTGTTGGGGTGGAACATCTCACAGGTAAATCGCATCTTTGGAGGACTTAACGGGTAATCAAGCGGGAAACTGAGGATGGCAGGAAAGACCCCGAACTCAAAGCAGGTGTCCTCCGGGCCCCTAGAAGACACAGGACACTGGCAGGAGTGCAAGGAAGGCTTTTTTTCAGTATCTACCACATTTTAGGGAGTTAAGGAAATTTCTACTGCTTCACAAATGCACATGAAAAGATTATCCAAATGGTAACGACAAATTGGTACTTTCTTCCAAATGGGAAGCAACGTCTCGTCTCACTGTCCCTCCCAATCTGGTTTAAATCACAAAGACCGACTGCGGACACAGGTTTTAGGGCAACAAAGGTGAGAGTGGGACAGCAGCACGTCGGAGCAACGGCACCAGAGGAGAGAACTCACGCCGGCTCTGTAAGACCCTGGGGATTTCATTTTTCTGTTTATCTGGTACAATTACATTTTAGGATAAAGATGTAAGTCACGGTACAAGTTAGAGCAAGATTCCACTGTATTAAATGAATGAGGGGTTAAGAGTCGTTATGTCAAAGGCTATTTTTAATTTTTAAATGCACGTGCGAAGTGATTTTGTAACCTTCCAGAAACAGATAAAGAGCACACGTGAGCTCACTGGTGACACCAGCTGCAAAGGGCCAGGCATGTGCACATGCACTGGGCTGCAAGCTGGGACCTGTGGCCTGGGCGCGGGCCATGTCCTGCGCCGACACAGCCACCTGAGCCCTCAATGTCCCCAGACACGCACGTGCCTGTCTGCCTGGGTGGACATCCTCCTCACATGGAAAATGGCAGAAACGGGCCAAACCGCTTCCAAAGTCCTGTTAAACTGTAAAATTCTATCCTGTAAGTTAACACTGCCTTGACCAGTACACACGGCAGGAAGGCGAGCCCGCCCCGCCTGCCTGCGTATTAACAGAGAGGAACTCCTCCACCCCTTACAAATTCCACTTCTAAATTGAATTCATAAATCTACCTTAGAGTAGTTCTTAAAAATCTTAGACCATCTTTCCAAGGCGAAGTTTTATAAGAAAGGAGAACGGCTGCACGAGTTACAGGCACTGACACGGGGCAAGGACTCGGGGGAGACGCAGCACTCCAGCAGACAGGAGCAGACCCCCACGCTGCCCGCGGGAGCGGACAGCGCGGCCCCTCCGCCGGCTCCCCTGCTCCGCCAGGCCCTGCACGCATCATGACCCCAGGACAGGGCGACTCGCACGGGCCGAGACCTCCATGACGGGAGCCGCTCAAAGACACAAACCGCAGAGAGGAGGCGTACAAACAGCTCTGCTTTCCCGTGGTGACAACCCGGGGGTGGTGACAGCCGCTGGAGGTGGGCCAGGACGGCACGGGGTGGGGGGAGGGTCAGATAAGAACAAGGCGAGAAGTGTTTGTAAGACATAAGCCTTGACTCTGAAATCTGTCCCTGCTGTTTCTGGGGAGGCTGGGGTGAAAGCACCTCGTCTTGGAGGGATGCGGCCCGAGACCGGAAGGGCGAAGCCCTGGGCAGAGGGGAGGGCGGGGCCAACTCGCGGCAAACCGCCCGCCCCCCACGGTGGACGCCCCAAAGCCTCTCCCTCTGAGGCAGGGTCTGCACAGACCTGGGGGGAGGTCTGTGGTCCCCCCTCACCTGCTCTTCCGGGCAGATGACAAAAGCCGCCCTGTTAGCTCTCCCTGCGTCCTTCCGAGGAAGGTGTAAGGGTTAAGCGACGGTCCGGGTCCCCGTCAGTTCGGCAAGAGCTCGAACGGCACGCCCAGGAGCCTGGGCAAACGGAGGCAGTCTGTAAAGCGAGGCTGTTAACACGCTGCAGGGCTGGCGCGGGCCCCAGGGCTCCTGGCACAGCTGCTTCAGAACAGAAAGGAGTGTCTGGGTCGCGTTTCTGGACTGAGCCAAGAGGAATCTGCTCAATACTCTGATAACAGTTCTTTGTTTCTCATAATAGGGCTTTCTTTAAAATTAAAAAGGAAGAAGCCCACTGGGCCTCCAGTAGCTTTGGAAGCACGATCAAACATTTCCTAAAGTGCTCCCGCATCTTAACTGTCAAAGCTGTTTCCACACGCTCTGGTTCGCCGCTGGTTTGACACTGGGGTTCAGAGGGCCGGCTGCCCTGGACTCGCAGCCAGGTGGGCCCCGCTGGGCGGCACACCTGCTGATGCCACGGAAAACGCTGTCGAGAAGATTCCTGAACCAAGACGAGAGTGGTAATTGGTGTTGTTTTTGGACAAGTCGCACTGCCGCGCTCCAGGCCAGCCTCCTTCTCCTCCACCAAAGAAGGCCTCAGCCCGAAATCTTCAGAAAGAAAAGGGAAGAGTATCAGAAGAGAGAAGCAAACCCAGCTCCTCCGAGGCCGCAGGTCACTTTCTGTCTTAACGGGTTAAAGCAACGGCCTGAGTGACTTCAGAGCTCGGAGGTGAGTGTGCTCATCTTCTGAGGCGAGCACCTGAGTGGAGCTCAACCACCACCTGGACTCTGCGCAGAAACCGCGCGTCACACAGCTCACGCTGACGTGCGGGCCTCGGGGGAAGGGGGTGTGGAGGTCACAGCCCTGGTCTCGCCCGACCGCCACCCAGCAGCGCTCGCCCTCCAGAGGGACAGTGCCCAGCGCGGCGCCGCCACCATGCCGTCACTAACAGTCAGTCATCGCGGAGCCAACAGAAAGTGGAGACACGCTTGCTTAGTCTTCCAACGTTAAACGCAAGAGGAGCCGCGCTGTGCTCCTCACTCCCACCCGCGCTCCGTGATGACGGAGGCGGCAGGCAGGCCGGGCGCCGCGGGGCGAGGGGGGCCGCCTGCCCGGCGGCGTGGTCCAGGGCTGCAGCCTGCGCGTCACTCTGGCTGCGGCAAGCGTGGAGGCAGCTGGTCTGTGCTGTTCTCTTTTCCAAGCTGTCCCAGCGTGTGCACAGAACGTCTCAAACACACACGCGACAAGGCTTTAACTAATGGGGACGTGAGTGCCCTCACTGGCACTTCAGCTGGAACTGGGTTACTGAGGGGCAGCCACTCTCCAAAGCCACGACCACCTGAAGCACAGAAAAGAAGGGAGCGTGGTTCCCCAGACCCCCTTCCCGTCTAGGCCAGGTGCCCCCCCTTGCACTGCAGCGCCCACGCGAGCACCCAGCGGGGCAGCCGTGCGGGGGACGGAGTCAGAGCAGAGGTGCCAGCTCCACCTGCTCCCTCTGCCCGCAGTGCAGCTGCGACTCCTTCCCACGCCCGTCTCCCCACCGCCGGAGGGCTGTACGCCCGCCCCAGCCCCGGGCCGGGCGCCCGGCTTCAGCCCAAGAAGAGGCTGAAGCGGCACCTGCTGCATCTGCCGGAGGCGGCCCCTGCGGCAGCGGGCTGCACAGACACTGCGGGAAGGGGCTGCCCCCACCGCAGGAAAGCAGGCCGGGCGCAGGGAGCTGTCACCCAGGCAGTGCCCCCGCAGCCTGTGTCCTGGCGTCTGCTGGTCCCAGCGGGGCTACACGTCTACACCCAGCTGGCAGCAGCCCTGCCTCAGCGCCGTGTCTCGGGGAACGACCCGGGCAGCTGTTTTGCTGCCGTTTCCTCTTCTGTTGCGCGCTAAGCAACCCCAGCGACCCGGACCCGGACATAAAGAACCAACGCTGGGAGCTGGGGGAGGGCAGGACAGGCGCCTCTGTCAGGAATCACTGAAGCAACAAACACAGGCTTTCTTCCATGTGATTATTTTCAGGATTTAATCTGCTCAAAAGGAGCCAAGAGTCATCTCCGAATTTTGGCTGCAACAGAAATTTCTGAAAACTTCAAATCAAATACACTTTAACTATATTTAAAGTGCACAAAGTAAGTCCATCAATCATATGAATTTCATAGTGCATTCTGGATGGACATAAACTCTGACCTTGCCCAGAATGAGTAGGAGGGTCAGAGAAGACTCAAACACACGAGTATACACAGGAAAGCAGGCGAACTCCTCGCGGACTGCCCCTCCCAAGTCACCCCGCAGCCACGGCAAGCCCCACTCTTCTCCCAGGCTTGCCTCTGTGGGCGTGAATTCACATGCTCGCACCCACAAAACTGGGTTATTTTTTAAAAATGTCTCATGGCGCTGCTGCGGGGAATTTTAAAACACCTAAATAAATGGAGAGACATTCCACATGCACAGACTGGAGCACTCAGGATCGTTAAGGTGCCAGTATTCCTCGCACTGGTCTGAAGACTCAGAGCATCTTCTCTCAAAATCCCAGCTGGCTTCTCCACAGAAACTGACAAGCTGCTCCCCAAATTCCAGCAGGAAGGCAAGGGACCCAGAACAGGCAGAGCAATCTTGAAAAGGGAGAACACCACACTCCCAATTTCAGAACTTACGAGCTAGAGTGATGGAGACCGTGTGGTGCTCGTGGGAGGACGGACAGAGCACCGGAGCAGAAGTCAGGCCCGCGGCCAGACCCTCACAGTCAGGGTCAACGGATTCTGACAAAGGTGCCACGGTAACCCAACGCAGCAAGGATCTTCTCTTCGACAAACGGTGCGGGACAACTGGACTGCCACCCGCTGAAGGATAAAGTTGGCCCCCTACCCAAAGCCACACCCCCAAATCATCCAAAATGGGCCAAAAACCTGAATGTAAGAGCTATAAATATAAAACTTCTGAAAGAAAACGTCTGAGAGAACTTCTGTAACCTGGGGTCGTGTGACACCGAAAGCATGACCCATACGAGGAAATAACCGCCGCTCTGCACTTCACAGGAATTAAAACGCCTCAGCTTCAAAGTGCCCCGTCAGGAGACGGACAGGAGAGCTGCAGCCTGGGAGAAAACATCTAAATCTCACATTGCCTGACAAAGGACTTGTATCTAAAATACACGAAGACCTTGAGGGCTGAATAAGAAGACAACCCAGTTTAAAAATGGGCAAAAGTTCTTAAGTTCACCAAAGAAGACATGAGAATGGCCAAGAAGCCCAGGAAAGGGCGCTCCGCACCACCGGGCACTGAAACGCGGAACAAGTCCACACGGAGACCCCCGCGCCCACTAGGACAGCCGTCAGCACCCAGCACCCAGCAGCCAGCAGGGCAGGAAGGGCCGGGGAGGTGCAGGGAGGTGCAGGGGGGAACTCCACAGCGCGGTGGGAGCCTACAACGGTGAGCTCTTCTGGAAAACAGTCCGGCAGCTTCCTAAACGTTAACATGAACTGACTGCTGGGGCAGCGCCGCTGCTGCGGGCCCGGCCGGGAGGAAGGACTGGGCACCTCCGACCCGCATGTGAGTGTGGCAGCAGCCGAAGGCCCGTCCGCGGTGGATGTGACTCGGCTGTGACAGGAAGGAGCCGCTGACACCAGCATCTCCGAGAAAAAGGGACTAGACAGCGATGACTCCACTTGCAGGAAAGGTCCAGAAAAGGTAAATCGATCGAGTCAGTAGGTAAGAGGTGGACAGCCGAGGGCGGGGAGGGGGACTGAGCGCAAACAGGCATGAGGACCTTTTGGAAATAAATGCTCTAAAGCTGAATTACTGATCGTACACTTAATACAGGTACAACTTACGATGTGTCAGTCACATCTCAGTAAAGCTGTTAAGCGTATCCGGCCACCTCAGGGTGTCCTGGCCCCGACACTGCTGCCACCTCGGGCGTCCTGGGTGTCACAGGGCACTCAGCGCCCGCCTGGCCGGTGCCTGCAGAAGCGCGCCCCCCGCGTGACAACCACCACCACCTCCAGGCACAGCCTGATGTCCCGCGGGGCGAGGCCACCCGTAGTGACAACACTGGTCCAGACCTGCTGCCCACCGTCTGCTGCAGCCTTGCTGAACACGTGGGGGCCCCGTCCACGCAGTCAGCGCACGGACTCTGCCGGAACGGCTGCAGTGTGGCCGGCATCCTGCCGACTGGATGTCCGTGACTGTATCAGACAAGGATGCTTTTGGGGTTTTTTTTATTACTATAGTGAATGTTGAAATGAACCTCCTCACACAGAGGTCTTTGTGACACTTCTGATGAAGAAATTCCCACGGTGGGAACTATTGGGTCAGAGAACATACAGTACAAATTATAAACATCTATTTTAGTATCTCAGGTTTATTTTGGCACAATGCTGAGAGGAGACAGTCTTCTGTAAACCAGGGGCCTGATCTAAAGGGCGGTGACCATGACTTCTGCACCCAGCGCGGGCCAGGCACACACAGTCCAGGTGAAGCGAGAGCCGGGAGCCCTGGCACCCGCAGGTGTGAACTGGCTTCACCCAGGCGCTGGCGGTAACGCGGGGGTGCGGTCAGCCAAGGGTCCCAGCCGTTCAGGAAGGGGAGGAGCCTTCTCGTTTCACCACAGCCTCTGGGCCCTGATCTGGAGATGGGACCGCAGCCTGGCCATGGAGCAGGCAGGGAGGTTCCCACGCCGGCCGCTGTACGAAGGCCGGGGCGGGACAGAGGCGGGCGGCGAGACTCCAAGGCACTTCACATCTTTTCGAGCCACTGAGGCTGAACCGCCGTCCTGCCACCACAGGCTCTTCCTGCCTGACAGAGGCACGTCCACCTCCAACACCACAGCCAAGGCCCACAGGTGACGCGGGCCAGACACCCCAGAGCTGGGAGAGGTGAAGTCAAGGGTCTAAGACCACGTTGAACCTCTGTTCTGGCCCAAATGAGTCAAAGTCAGAGAGGCAGAGTTCAGGAGGCCTGCCCATCGGGGGGGCTGGAAGGCCCGGCTGTCCTCTGCTGGGTCACACGCTCAGGCTTCACAGTGAGCACGGCTGGGAGTCACTCAGGTTTATTTCCAACTTTTAATCAGAGAACAGGCTGTGGCAACGTCACTACTGTTAGTTTGCTGTGTTCCCCACCCCAGTCCCTAATCTTCTTCTTCCAGGGTAGAGATCTGGGGTCACCCAGGACACGCCTGCATCCCCTCACATAACAGGCACTCTGTATTTGTCTCTCGAGCACCGGAAAAGATGTTTTCCTCACTGCACAGCTGAGAGGACGGAGGCCCCGAGGTGAGCACGCCTGCAGAGGCCGACCGCAGCAGGCACCCAGAGGTGGAGGCCGGCATGGCTTTTAGGGACACGAGGGTCTGGAAGAAACCCTGGAAACGATCAAAGAATAGAGAGAGAAAAGAACACCCATCGCTATGGAGTGGGACTCAGCCAGCTGTCTGCCAAAGAGCAGGGGGAGCGAGCCAGCAGGAGGACAGTTAATTCCTTAATGGGTGTTTGAGCACATCTGGGAACGGCCTCCTGCTCTGCCAGGGTCTGGAACAGGACCAAAGACCACAAACTCACCAGATCTTGAAGCAGGGGAATTCCACACTAATGCAGAAAGCCTCATTCAACATAAAAGTGGTCTACCTAGAAGTAGTCCTAATTGCTTTTTAAGACAGGTTTTCAAAATACTGGTTTAATTTTATGCTCTTTACCTATAATCAGTAATTTTACCCTAACAGATTCTCAACCACAAACACTTAAAGAACCACCCTGGAAGGCTCAAGCGTCCCTGTAAGGCCTTCTAAAGAAGTCTGCGTGGACGTGCTCAGGCACCACTGCCACAGACGGAAGAACTGTCAGGCGACCGTGCGCTCCGCACCCACAGAGGCCCCCCGACAACCGTGCACCCCCGCCAGGCTTGCTGCCCTGGTGGTGTGCCTATGTGTCTGCACGAACACAGAAAGAATGAATATGACGTCATAAAGGAAAAGAACAGGTTACAAATCAAGTTCATATGACATGATCTCCTGTTTCTCTAAAAATAAAGCTGCAGCTGGGCTGAGTGTACAATGTCCTGTTCCATGAAAACAAGGACACTGCTGACCAGGAGACTCACCGTCCAACTCGTAACTGCTTTCGGGGAGTGAAGACACAATACCATGTTAGACCCACATACAGGCTGCGAAGTCATCCTCCTGCCAGAAATATTTAAACACCGAAGGAAAGACAGGCATCGCAGGCCCAAGCAATCAGGGCATTCAGATCACCGGGAAGCATTAGTCTCGATGCCCTTTCTCCGGACTGCATTTATTGATGATTTTTTAAATAATTTGCTTTTCAAAAAATTTCATTTTCACATCAACTTCCATGTATTAATCTAACCCACAGACAACATTCAGCAGCAACTTGTTTCTCAGACTAAATGTGATGTAAGCAGCAGGCAAACGAAGAAAGTCTGACGATGTCAACATTACCGCCTCAAACCAGAGTTCATGCTTGCTCCAGCAAAGTCACACTCCCTCTAGGCTCCCCCAGGGTACCTCTCCATCAACGAAATCCAACCTGAAAACTTCCTACCTAATTAAAGGACCTCATTTTACTAGCGAGAATACCAAAACTGATGATAAACCCCAACTTCCTAAATTACACCTGCCCACATTTTGTTACAAATTCACTGAGTCTAAAAATGGCCGAGGACTGCACATCTAAAGTAGAAGAGACACAAAGGGCCTGGGTCGTGGGCCAAAGAACACGCTGGAATCTGGGGTCAACTGGGCTCTTTTCAAGCAACATCACCATGAGGGAAATACCGTGAAATCCAGTCCAGATCTTTCTGGAATGGGGACAGGAACCACACTGCTCACCTTTGAACTAAGCCACGTCTCGAGTCAGGGACAAGGGAAGGCCAGACAAGGCAGAGGGGAAAAGGAGCAGCAGCAGAGGAGGAGTGCAACATGGGGGTGTGGGAGGAGGAAGTGGGGGGAGGAGGAAGTGGGGGGAGGAGGAAGTGGGGAGGAGACTGGGGGGGGCAGAGGGGAGGAGCGGGAGAGGAAGGTGAGGAGGAAGCCAGGCGCACAGTGGGCAGGGCAGGGCCCGGGCGGCACCCACATGCTGAGGCCCCCTGCCCACGGTCAGAGCCCCAGGCTCACAGGACTTCTTGCAGCCAAAGCCCACTCGGCGGCTAGCCCAGCACATCCAGCCACACGACACCCAGACTTCATTATCCTGAAACCACAAATACAAATACTCACGCTCGCCCTTCTCACGGCTCCAAGGAAACACTCTCACTGCTCTGGATGGATGTCTGTGCTGCTTCCTGCTCTCAGATCAGCAGGTGAGAGAAAGCCTCAACCTAAGAGCACACCTGGCCTCTTGCCGGTGGACACTTTTGCGCTGGAGGTGACTCACAGGCCTAGTTTCCAGTCAAGGCTTAAAACCGAACAGCACATGGGATGAACTTACATGATCAATGCCTCCCACTCAAAAAAGTTCTCTTCGTTCATGGGGCCTGCAGGGAAAGAAGGAATTCCACATTTTAACTTTGAGGGCAACTTTGGCAACCAGAAGCAAATTATAAAGAGGCTAATTCCACACCAAACTTACCTGCCACAATTCCTTCCGGAGGGTTCAAGGTTAATTCTACAAAATTAAAAAGTAAAACCATTATGAAAAAGAATGATTATGTTGCATTTTAACTAAAAAGTGTAAAGCATACCAAAGACTATCAATTACATGGTACACATATTAACAGATGAAAATGCTGCTTGTCCCAAGTGAATGCCTGCTCCAGTTACATTTCTGACCAAGACTCTGTAAGCAGTCCTTTATAACAGCAGAGCAGTTTCAGAACTGTAAACACTTACAAATGAAGAAACATCCAAGAGAGTCAACTGTCTTTCCAAAATACTCCCTCTGGATATTTTGATTAAAGCTCATAAATCAATCACAATATATTATTTCCTAACTGAAATGGACTTTCTGTCATTGCGAAAGTTGGAACAAATCTTTCTGAAGGTGATAAACTAGAGCTGTGAATAGCACTGAGGTTTAAAAAGCCTGGTATCCTCAAGCTCATCAAGTGGTCTACAGGCTGGCTGTCGACCTCCGACTACAGGCTACAAAACCTGTGGGCCCCCAGGCGTGAGGCCCCACAGGGTATCAGACCAACACCGGGAGCAGAAACAGGAGAAAACCAGTCGGCAGCAGCGTCTGTTGGCAATTTAAGAAGGTGAGAAGTTGCTCAAAGCCTGGAGGCCCAGCTCTGCCGCCTGGGAGCTGCTGCTGAGGAATGTGACTCCCACCCTCGGCCTCCTCACTGTGCACACAGGAGGCCCCAGCGTGAAACCACGCATGTGGACGGACTGGAAAGTGGATGACGGGAGATGGAAGGGGACGCGGGCGAGACGGGCAGCCACGCAGGACCACGGGGCCAGACGGCCAGTGCCTCCCGTCTGGGCCGAGTGCCACGCCAGGATGCTACTAGAATAGTGAGGAGCGCGACAAAACCAGACAGACATACCATTAACAGTCCCTGCCAAACAAACACAAGGCGTAAGGACTGGAAAAGAGGAAACAGAGCCGTCACTGTCCTCAGATGCTGTGCGTACCGACACGGAGAGTCCAGAAGAATCTAGAGGTAAATTATGAGAAAAAGTCTGCCGAAGCTGCTGAATACAGGGTCAGCAAACAGAACTGAGTTGTATTTCTACACACAGCAAGTGAGAAGAGGAAACCTAGGGAAGACAACCATTACAACGGGTAATGTGTAGAAACAAGTGCTTCACAGATGTACAAGACCCGTTACAGAACAGAAATTATTAACACGTAGTATTAAAAGACCTTAATAAGTGGAGATTTTATCACACAGATTAAAGAACTCAGTATTGCAAAGTTACCCATCCTCCTCACGCTGAAACCTCCTCATGCTGAAACCAAGTGCAACCTCAGCCAAAATCCCAGCAGGTTTTCCTGGAATTTTACAAGGTAATTAGTCCTAAAACATCTGTGAAAATGCAAACGGCCAAGAACAGCCAGGACACTCTTCAAAAGGAGTAGATGGAGAACTGCACCCACGGGCCATCAAGGCTTCCGACAAAGCTACAGCCAGCCAGGCGACGGCACCGCACACGGCAGACCGGGGGAGAGAAGGGAGCGCGCCCGGAGCGGGCTGTCAGCCCGCGAGGAGGGCAGCAGCACCCAGAACGGAGGAGAAGGGCCGCCTGCCCACAGACGACGCTAATCTTTAAGAACAAAATATAAAGCCTTTTCCCTGCACACAAAATCAAAGCGCGTGAGAAAACAGGGAGAAGGGGCAGGCGACATAACAGAAAACACATACACAGGTCTCTGCCCCAGGTCCCAGCAGAGCTCCTAAATCCCTCGTAAATTCACAAGGGCAGGCGCAGTAGGAGGGTCTTTTGTCCTAATGAGGTGGCTCCGGGGGGACTCGGGGCAGAAGGGGGGGGTAAGACCAGGCCACAGTTCGGGTTCAGCCTCACCCCCAGCCCCCAAGGTAGTGAGGGGCCTGGAACTGGGGTTAACAGTGGGTCACGCCTACAAAGGAAGCCTCCATAACATCCCCACAGCATAAGGATCGGGGAGCTTGGGGGCTGGTGAGCACGTGGAGGGGCTGGGAGGGCAGTGCCCCAGAGCCAGGAAGCTCGGCGCCTTTCCCCACACCCGCCCCCCCACACCTCTTCCATCTGGCTGTTCCTACGTCAGCTCCTTTGTAACAAACTGGTAACCCAGTAAGTAAAGGATCCCTGAGTGCTGGGAGCTGCTCTGGCAAATTAACCGAACCTGAGGAGGGGCTGTGGGGACCTCCAATTTACAGCCCGTCAGTCAGAAGCAGAGGTGACAACCCGGACTTGCAGTGGGCACCTCCAGGCTGGGTGCGGGGGGAGTCTTGTGGGACTGGGCCCTCCGCCCGTGATTTCCAGGTAGGTCGTTAAACTGTAGGACACCCAGCTGGTGTCCAAGAACTGCTTGGTGTGGGGACAAAGCCCACATGCCTGGTGGCAGAAGTGCTGTGAGTGGGGGAGTGAAGGGGAAACACAGGAGAAGCGAGGTGTTCTAATCCCGGCAGAAGAACGAGCAGACCCACCAGCAGAGCAGACACGGGGGCAAATGAGCACATGAAAAGGTGCTCAGCACCCTGAGTTGTCCGGAAACGGAAGCCACAGCCACTGACAGGCATGGCTGTGCACCTTCTCAGTAAAATGTCTGTACTAGCCGGCACAGAAGAGCTAAAATTAAAAAGACCGATAGTATCAAGAGTTGCTGAGTTAACAACCGGATCTCTCATGCACCACGGGAGATGCAAACGGTCTCGTTCCCCTTTGGTAAACAGTTGGACCACTTCTAACGAAAACAGTTTAAACATACGCTTACCCTGAGACCCAGCAATTCCACTGGTGAACATCAACCCAAGCGAAACAAAGCCCCGGAGAGGAGAAGACGCCTGTGACACATACAGCCGGCAAAGGGCCGTCTCAGCTCCTGAAGGAGGCCTCCCAGATCACTAAGAACAAACAGACAGCCCAGAAGAAAGCCAAGCACAAGGCCTGAACAGGCCCTTCACACACACAAAGGACATCTAAGTGGCCAGTAAACATACGACACGGTGTTCAACCTCATTAATCATGGGGAAATGCAAGCTACCACCACAGTCAGAGCTCCACCCCTGCCAGGATAACCCAGTAATCAGAGCTGAGAAGGTGACCGCAAGGAGTGTCCACACAGATGAGGAGCCACAGAAACAGAGGAGGAGGAGGGTAAACTGCACAACCACTTTAGAAATGAGGTTGCTCTTGTCTACTACGACCCAGAAACTCCCCGCCGGAGCACAAACTCATAGAAATATGTGCACACGTGCACCAAGAGATATGTCTAAGAATTTTTTTTTTAATGCTGATGTCATGACTTAGAAGACTAGCTTCAGAGTCTCGGTAGCAATCAACATGCTTTTGTGCAGATAAACTTACAACAAATTATAACGATCCTCATATGAATCAACCTCCGGGAAAATATGGGGAAATAGCAGGTGAAATGTCACTGCATGTGATTAAGGAGCTTTACACTGTAACACTGGGCACTCTCCCAAGAGAGACTGAGAACGGACTGTGACCAAGGACAGCAGCCTAAGCAGGAGCAAGGAGAAGCCACCACTGATGAGAGGTCTCAGGGAGTATAAACCTTACAGGACAAAGGACAGTTTAAATATCCTCCCGCCATCATGAAACACTGTTCCAACCGGTGGTTTAAAAGTCTGCCGTGTGTCTCTGTCTTGCTATATAATGTTATGTGCTGAAAAGTGCACGGTTACAATTCTAATCACAGAGTCACTCAGCTCCAGGGTGCTGTCTTCCCCTTCCATGTGCTTCTTGGTGGTATCTGAAGCTCCGAGGGGCTCTACAAGACACAGGGCAACGGGGCGACCATTTTGGGTGGCCAAAATGTCCAGAAGTGGCCAACCACTAACCACGTACCAGCTAGCAAATATCACTTCTGCTTCTTCTCTGCCAAGACCTACTCCAGCCAGCGGGGAGGTCGTGATGACTGAGAGACACGGTCCTGCCCTCAGTGCACTTAAGTCCCAGCGGAGGCAGACAGGCAGTAAACAAGGAGACACGTAAATGGAGCATTCCAGGTGCTGCTGGGCGCAGCGAGGACCAGGGCGAAGTGACAGAGAGGCTGGCCAGGTCATCAGGAGAGGCCTTGCCATGCAGGTGGTACGGAGGTGGGCCTTCTCTTAGCTGAGGCATAACTGACACGTAACCGCATGCTAACTCCAGGTGCCACACAGCGATGCCACGCTGTATCTGCTGTGGAGTCACCACAGCAGGAAGTCTACTCGGCCTCACCACCACCACAGACAGCTACGGAACTTTTTTGAGATGAGAACTTTCAAGATCTATTCTCTTGGCAAACGTCAAACATACAACACAGCATTATTAGCCAGAGTCACCATGTGTCCATGACACTCCCCAGGACTTATCACCTTATCGTGAGAAAGAGCCTCACACAGATGGGGGCAGATGAACTGCAAGCTGATAAAGGGGGCGGGGGGGGGCACACCGTTAGTGGGAGAGGGGCCCGGAGCCTCGAGGAGGAGCTTGGACCAGAGGGCCGGCCTTCCTCTTCCTCAGTGGGGCTCCCCTGGGGACTGCCCTCCCCCACAGCCTCCCTTTGGGAGAAGCAAAGTCTAAACCCTGCAGCTGGAGTCTGAACCCTGCAGCTGGAGCAGGGCGCCGCCCTCCCACCTGCGTCCTTAGTCAACAGCGCCATCTACTGGTCAACAAGGGGTCACAGTGCTCGGGTTCTCCAGGCAGAGGGAAACTTCAGGACTACATTCTGCTTCCTTGTTTTGTTTTTTGTTGTCAACACATGCACATGCACACACACACACCCATAAAGCTTCAGATTTAATAATAAAAACAACCTCAAAAACAGAAGCAAGATCTCACTATCAGAAATTTGCAAAGACCATTCTTTGCCACTGATTCCTTGAGAATGTTAATTTGAATTTTAAAAAAACATTGTTTTAAATAGTGGCTTAAAAAATAGACACCACACAAAATGAAATAAAAATACATGCTTTGACCCAGCAGTCCTATTTCTCGGAATCTAACCCACAGGTACATTGGTAAAAATAAGAGAAGACACGTGCATAAAGCTATGCGTCTCAGGACATTCTGTAATAGCAAAAAGCTGGGAACAGCCCCAAATCTCTATCAACAGGAGACCAGTCAAATTATGACACGTCTACTGACAGAACACCTGCGGCTGCGAAGAGGGATGACGACTACGCCGGGTGCTGGCACCGCACCAGCTCCAGGGCGCGGCAGGTGAGAAGAGTAAAGCGGAGACGAGCTTCTAACGAAGGTCTCTGAGGAGGCGATTAAAGGTAAATGTGGTCATGGGGTGGACCCCAATCCAATTTGACTGGTGTCCTTATAAGAAGATCAGGACACAGACACGCATGGAGGGACAACCAGGCAGGGACACAGGGAGGAGACAGCTGTCCACATGCCCAGGAGCGGGGCCTCGAAGGGACCAGCCTTGCCACATCTGGACCTCGGACTGTGAGAAAGGAACCTCTGTGATGCAAGCCCCGGCCCGCGGCTCTCAGTTACAGCCCCCAGGCAGGCTGACACAGCGCTCGAACAACTGGACAGCTATCTGCAAACCAGCTCCAAGTAAACCTTGACCTTTTCCCCATACCATATACAAAATGTCCCTTGACGTGGACCACAGATCAAAACGTAGGCGCTCACGGTATAAAGAAATCACGGGGAAAACCTTAGTGATCTTATGTTAGGCAATGATTTCTTAAACATAACACAGAAAGCAAGAAATATTTTAAGTCAATCAACTGGACGTCACAGAAATGCTTAAAACCTGCTCTTTTAAAGGCAGTGTTATGAAAATGACAAGACAGGCCACAGGAGCTGCGGTGCAAGGGGCACACGTTCACCCAGCAGAGGGAAGCAGCTCACAGTGCACGCTGAGCCACAGGGCAGCAGTGCGCCAGCTGTTTTCTAAAAAGGCGAGCCAGAGTCTAAGAGAAACTATTTACAAAATATCCAACATATAACTTGTACCGGCATTATATAAAGAACTCCTACAACTTAATGAGGAAACAATACACCCAGTAAAAAGTAAGCAAAAGACTCAAGGAACATCAACAAAAAAGGTGTTTGGATGGCGTACAAACCATGGGCTGATACGTGACATCTCTGGTCATCAGGAAAATGTGAGGTAAAGCCACAATGAGATACCACTACACACCCAACAGAATGGCTAAAAAGTTTTAAACTGACCATAGCAGGTGTCAAGCAAGGCAGTGGGGCTGCTGGAACTCCTAACACACAGCTGGTTGGGAAAAGCTTGGCTGTTGCTTTAAAAATCAAACATACAGTTCACATGAGACCCAGCTGTTTACCCAAAAGAAATGAAAACAGATGTCCACAGCAGGACAGGTGCCCAAATGCTCATGGCAGGTTTATCTGTAATACCCGAAGGTCCACCAGCAGGTGAGTGCAGTAACAAGCCGTGGTCTGGCCACACAGCGGACTCTCCTCTGCAGTGAGAGGGGTGGACCGCGGACGCAGTCAACAACCTGGCTCCTGCGAGATTCACCCATGCTGAGTGAGAGAAGTCTGACGAAAGGAAAGTCAAAACAACCACGGTGAGTGACAGAAGGCAGATCAGTCACCGCCTGGGACCTGGGGGTGCAGGAGAGAGAAGGCAGAGCTGGATTACAAAGAGGCAGGAGACCTAGGAGGGTGGGGATTCCACACATCATCCTGACTGTGGTGACGGCTTCACAGAACTCATCAAATGTACTCTTTAAATACATCAGCTTCCTGTATGTCAACTGTACCCCAATACAACTGCCTTTTTTAAAGAAAGGTGGCTGGAACAAGACACCACGAAGGCTGAGAAGAGAAAGCACAAACAGGGATAAAATACTCGTAACACATACAACCAACAAAGAATTAGGAACATAAAAAGGGACAGGGAACTTACAAAGAACTCCTACAAATCAGAAAGAGAGAGAAACCACACTACGAAAATCTGTTAAAAGACACGAACAGACATTTCACAAAGGGAAAAACACAAGTCATCTATTAACATGACACAACGCTCAGCTTCATTCACTAATCATGATCTACAAATTAAAACCACAAGGAGCCACGTCACACCCATCGGGTGGGTGGAAACAGACCTGCATGGGACCAAGGGGTCAGTGAACACGGAAAGTGACCAGTGCAGAACATGCACATGGGGAACCACCCACAAAGCCGACGTGAGCACGCTCCAGGACCGCGTTACATCCAGGTCTACACCGTGCACAGGCACACCACAATGTCCACGGCAACCTACGTGCATGATCCTCCAACACTGGAAATAGCCCACATACCCGGCAGCAATGTAAAGGGTAAATTTGGGCTTATTCACAAAGTGAGATACTACCCAGCAGTGAAAAGAACACAGCTGTATGCTTCAGCATAAATGAATCGCAGAAACAGCACTTAGCAAAGATTCAACTTGTAGAGTACACACTGTGCAATTCCATCTCCACTCAATATAAAAACGGGCGAAAGTAAGTAACACGTTGTTTAGGATATACTGAGGGGTAGAACTATGAGGAAAAGGGAAAGAACAACGCACACGGCACTGAGTGGCGGTGACCCCGGCGGGGGTGGGAAGGGGCACCGAGAGGTCTCAGCCACGGCTAGAGTTCTGCTTGGTAAGCAGGGTCACAGGCACAGACGTTCATTTTACTGTTCCATCTGAACATACACCTTTTACAGCCTTTACATATATGACATACTTCACAATAAAAGATGCTTTAGAAAGCTGAGAGGGATTAATTACAGGGAAGGAAGACAGTAGCGGGAAGGACCGGCTGAGACTGGTGGTGCAGAGAAGGCGTCTCTGGGCAGCAGGGCAAGAGTAATGATGACACCAGTGAAACGGAGAGCTGATGCTCGGAGAGAGGGGAGTGTGCCAACAACGGCGCCACTAGGGCTGGAGAGCCGCGCTGGGCTGGGGAACGAGGCGAGGTCAGAGAGGCAGAAGGGCCAGAAGAAGCAGAGCCTGAGCTGTCAACGCGAGGACTTCTGGGCACTGGGACAGGATCTGAGGTGCTGCTGTGCTGCGGGCAGGGCAGAAGCAGACCACCGTGAGGGCGGTGCCATAGCCACAGGTCAGAGGTAGCAGCTCAGGACAGTGTGGGACTCTGGATAAAGTCCAAACAACAGATACAAAAGAGAAAGTGAGACTT
Organism: Vicugna pacos; assembly: GCF_048564905.1. NCBI lineage: Eukaryota > Metazoa > Chordata > Mammalia > Artiodactyla > Camelidae > Vicugna > Vicugna pacos. The sequence goes on from NC_132987.1 coordinate 123,248,806, forward strand.
CAAGGATGAATCTGTTTTGAGCCCAAACAACCAGAAGAATGAGGCTGCCACCAACTGAGAGGGGGAGACTGCGGGGCCACAATGGGGCAGGAGCACAGGGGCTCAGTTTTAGAAGCGGAAGTTTGGAGTTGCTATTACTCAGTTTAATAGTGTCCCCTAGAAACTGTGAATGAATGTGACCTCATCTGGAAACAGGGACTGCGCAGATGTAATCAAGTTACAAGGAGGGCACACTGGATTAGGATAGGCCCTCAACCAACGGCTGGTGTCTTTGCTAAGGGGAAAGATGGCCACGCGAACACAGGGGCAGAAACTGGAGTTAGGCTGTCACGAGCCACGGAACACCATGGACCGCCAGCAACCGCCAGGAGCCAGCAGAGGCGAGGAGAGATTCTTCCTAGAGCCTTCGGGGGGAACGAGGCCCTGCCGGCACCTTGATGTGGGACTTGGCAGCCTCCAGAGCCGGGAGAGAGCAAGTCTCCGCTGTGTTAAGCCCCCTACATTGTGCTGCTTTGCCAGGGCCGCCCTGGAAACCAGTCCCTAGGTCCATCTCTGACACTCCCAGCAAAGGCCAGATGACGCACGAAGATAAAACATCATGGAGAGGTATCAGTCTAGGGCATCTTGGTTCTTTTCCCGTCTCTCCTTTTTTTTCGGTTGTTAAGAACCCGGGCAAATCATTTTGTCTGTTATGCAATTTCCTGTAAAATTTGTAAAACCAGAGGCCTGAACAGAATCATTTCTAAGGTCTTGCCACCTGTGTCTGCTGCTCTGACTCTTCTCAAATACAAGACAGTGAGCCTGAGCCCCACACACATCTACCTAAGCCCATTCCGCACAGAAGCCGTTTCTTTAAAACCTACCTTCCCACTGCTAGTGCCGCCTAAAACGTGGCAGGAGGCCAAACCAGACGCTAAGGCACGGAAGACTCACTAAGAGGAACTTTATCATGTTACTACCAACAACAAAACTCCCCTCTTTAACGCACCGTATCCACGTTCTACGGTAATGTGACAATTACCGCAAACTCAGTGGCTGAAAACAACACCCACTGATGAGCTCATGGTTTCTGTGTGTCAGAAGGCTGGACACGGTGCAGGCCAGACGGTTCTCTGCTTAGAGTCTCCCAAGGCAGTAGTCAAGGTGTTGGCAGGGCTGCTGCCCCGAGCTCATTAAGGTGTCTGGCAGAATCCTGTTCCCTGCGGCTGTAGAACAGAGGTTCTGGATACCTCACTGCTGTCAGCCAGGGGTCACTCTCAGGTTCGAGAGGCCACCGTATCCCCAGCTCCCGGCCCAGCAGTCCAGGCGGGTGGAGGCCTTCTCACCCTGCGGATCTCCCGACCTCCTCTCCCGCCTCCTCTTCTGTGTGGGGGCCTGACGTGAGCACGGAGTTCCACCCCGACAGTCCAGGACACTCTCCTGTCCTAACCTCAGCACGTGTGACCTGTGAACGACTCTCCAAGGCCCCCGCACACCAGGGCCACGGTTAGAGTCTGACCCAGCAGCCAGGGCACGGGGGCCTTAGGGAGACACCTGCACAGCTCTGTCTGCCACACATACTCCAAAACGTCATATACTTACACATAAAAACACACACAGTACACTTATGTGATACAACTTCGGAAGTCAACGGCTATTTATGTTTTTTTATCACCACAAATTGACAATATGGTAGAACTACTGGATGAGGTTTTTGTTAAGTACAATAAGGGGGAAAGTATTAGGAACTACAAGCTGAACAATGCCAAGACTGGACAGAAACAGCCACCTAAATTTAATTCCCTAAGCAGGGGTTCCAAGAGTCCTGTGCTACAGAAATGAGAAAAGAATACCTGCTCGCAGTCTCGAAACAGGGCTAAACAGACTGAGACAGACACTGAAATGCAGACCAGGAGGGCAGGAAATGGCACAGGTTTCCGGGCATCTGACCCCCAGCCAGGCGTCCCACGAGGAGACAGAGGCAACAGCCCCCCAACATCCGAGCCTGTGCTGGGAGGGAACCATCTCTCCCAACTCTGCCCCTTAAGCCCTCCTTCAATCCACGCCCCTCCTTTAGAGACACTGGATGATGCGTGTTACTGAAACGTTCATTTTAATGAGCCTGCCTTTGCGACACCGGTCTGCTCAAGCCAGACAGCAACACGGCCACCAATGTGGTTTAGGAAACTGAGGTGCACGTGTTCCTTCCCAAGGAACTTTGCTACATTTATTACTTTACTTTGTGTTCAAGCTTTCGAGGGTGTCATCAGGATACTGACGACAAAACCAGCCAACACTACGTACAGCTACCCGCCAGATTCCCGGCTGCGCCTGACCCTCCCCGCGGGAACGGCGCGGAGGGTCAGGCCGCTAGCACGCGCAGGCGGGCCCCCACCCCGTGTGCCCCGCTCGGCAGAGCGCGCCCAACGCGAGGGCAGCCCGCCTTCTCCCCGCAACCGTCCCGGGAGCCCAGCGGGAGGCTTCGGCGCGCCTCTCCCTCCGCCTTCCCCAGTGAGGGAATCCCGCTGGCTGCGAAAGCAGCCGGCGCCGCGAAGCCCTGCCCGCTCACCGAAGAGGACGCCGGGCCCGACCTTTCGCCCCGAGCTCCTCACAGCGCGCTCCCTCTCCTGCTGCTCGGCTGCGACGCCTCCGGGCCCCTGGGGGCCCTCCCCTTGGCCCCCCGCGCGTCCGCGAGGCTGCGCTCGGGACCCAGCGCGACCGTCCAGGCTCGCCCCGCCGCCGCGGCCCGGGCTCGCGGCCGGGAGCGGACAGAGCCGCCCGGAGCGCGCACAGACGGGCCGCGCTCGGCCGCGCGGGGGCCACCGGGGCCCCGAACTCACGTTTGTACTCGGCCATCAGCCTCTTGAGCGCCGTCCCCGCCATCGTCCGGGAAACAGCTGCGCCGTTCGCCTCGCCTCCTCAGCGCTCGTCCCTCCCGCCTGACGCCGCGGCCGCTTCCGGGTCGCCGCCGGGGCACAGAAGCCCTTCCGGGGCGCGGGGCGCGGGGCGCGTGCGCGCGGGAGGTCGCGCCGGGGAGCGGCGCGCGCGGGCGGGGCGGCTCTGGTGCCGGGTCCTGCGTCCCGGTCCCCGCGTCCCGGTCCCCGTGCTCCGCCGCGGCCCTAAGCCGCTTTGCGGGGTTAAGGCCGCTTCCAGGGGTCCGAATTCCTGTAGGGGACTGTCCAGAAGATCCCGGAGCAGCGGGCGCCCGGCTGAGCGCGTAGGAACCGCCTGGTCCCTCCTCGTGGCCTCAGGGAAGGGTCGGCGGCGGGGACGCGGATGGAGACGGAGGGCGGAGACCCCGATGCGGGACGGGGCTGGAGGGTGGAGACTGAGGACGCAGGACTGCGCGGGGGCGGGCGGGGCCGGCCGCCCCGGGCCGAGTGCTGGCCGAGCAGACACCGTCCAGACTGTTTTCTGAGGGCGCCTCTAGAAGGGGAGGGACGGAGACGCCGCCGGCCCGCTACGTGCACACCGCGGCTGGTGGACCGTGGCGGGGCTCACCGGCCGTCGCCCCGTGTAGTTCAGAGGAGGTGACTCAGGCCCAGCTGCAGCTGCAGTGAGAACATCCACGAAGAAGTCCTTTGGTGCCCCGTGGCTGTCCTCACACAGGTTTTAGGTTTGAAAAAGTAAGAAGATTGGCGATTGTGCTCGTTTTAATCGTGTCAGTGTGATTCTGGATTCAGCTCGACCAAGAGAGGAGCTTTGGGAGACTGAGGACGGAGCAGAGCAGCAGACACCCTGCACCGTCCCCGCTTCTGAGTGGGCTCCCTCCCAGCCGCCAGCCCGCCGACCAGCAGCACCCCGAGGCTGCAGGTCCAGACTTCCCCGCCCACCCCCTTGGCAGTCCCCCAGGCCACTGCTTCAGGAGGCGGGGCGGCTGCTGTCATCTTCCTCCAGCCCCATCAGGCCCCTGGCTGCTCTGGCTTCTCAGCTGTGTGATGTGTACCCAGATGATTAAATTACTGAGTCCTTTCTTTCATAATATTCATGGTGGTTCTCCTGCTGATTGACCCACTGTGATCGGTGACTTATTCATGCTTCTTAGAACTCCATTGACTTTAAAGAAAGCAAGCACTTTTAGTACTTTGTGTCTCTGCCACGCAAGGGTATATGCACCTTTTTTAAAAAAAGGCTGTCTTCACAACACTTATTCTACATACTCTTCTGCAGGATTTTCCACGGGAATGTCCTGTCTGGTTTTCTAGCATGGCATATAACTTAACCATTTTTTGTCTCCTGTGTTCCTGGGTGCAGCCTCAGGGCATGGTCGTGGCAAGAAGGATCTGTTGAGTTGAATAAAATTAAACAGTGCAAACAAACCTCACAATTATGCGTATTTTAGGGTGGAGGTGTCACAAAAACTCAGTCCAACTAGGTCTTTTTAAATACCATGGTGATTTATTGAAAACAACATGGTACTTTTAGACAGTTTCAAAGAGTGATGGATTTGTACAAATCCTCATGAGGTTTCCTCCTCTGGTCCAAGTAGCTGCCCTCTCCTCTGTGATCAAACCATACCCTGACCCCCCAAAGCCAGTCAGGTGTCAGAGGGTGTGGCTCCCATGCCTACTAAAGGAAAACGCCACTGTTCACTTACAGGAAGTGTGGGTGAGGACAAGCATTATCATCATGACACTCAGGTAACAGCCTGTCTGTTGCTGGTTATTTTCTGAACTGTATCTATGTCTGTATCACTGATATCTTTCTAGACATCACTTTCTTGTGTGTTCTTCAATTATTTTCAGCAATGTGGTGCACAGCTTGTACCAGGATTACTTTCAAGTGGCAAAAACCCAAAATATGAGTTGTCAACATGTTGGAAGTCTCCTCGGTATGGTTGGTGGGGCCTCCAGGGAACCAGGAGTCTTCCTCCTCCTGGTCGTCACTTGTTCCCTATCTGCGATTCAAGTGTGTCAAGTGTGTTTCTGTTTGCTAAAGCTGGCAACCCTCAGCTCTGGTCAGTCAGTTCTCATGTCCCAAGGGTTCTGAGTAGCAGGTGTGTGATACCAAAAGGCTTCACACACAGGAGAGGCCAGCAAGTTCAGAATAAAACTAGTATCTTCTAAATCTTTGGGAACCAAAGTCCTGAAGTATAAAAATGATCTCCTGTTTCACCATAGAGCGATATTAGTACGTGCTTCCCCAGCTGCACTGCTAGGCTGGCACCACCCCGTGTGCCTGGGACTGAGGGTTCCTGGGATGTGGGACTTCCAGTGCTGAAACTGGGACCCAGGGCACCAAGAACAGGATAAAGAGGGCCTGTCTCCTCCTGAATCGTGAATTTGACCCAAGATCCTGGGAGTTAGGTTCATGTAACAACATTTTAAAAACCTGAATACCAACAGGTCTGTTACTCCAAATGCACAATTTGCATACACTTCTAAGAAAAAAGTCTACCTTAAGGACATTCCCTGCTCCTCTTCTATCGGGTGTTGTGGGTGGACGTTCAGGCAGCTTTGAATGTTCCCAAGTAAATGCAGAGCTGCTCTCCAAACTCAAGGCACCTGACAGGGCCCTCTCCTCGCAAGGGCAGGGGCTGCTCTGCTGGGTACACTCACCCCTCCCTCCGTCCCTGCACTGTCACCTGCCTGCTGCTGCTGGAAATGGATCAAGTGCTCCATGTCCCCACTGCCCTTGACCTTCCAGCTTGCGCTCACCTTGCCTGATGCACTAACTAAAACAGCTGTCATTTTAACCCAGGTTTTGTCACAGTGCAGGATGTGGAAAGTTCTCAAATTAGTGTCAACTCACCTCCATTTCAGAACAGGTGAGGGAGTAGGTTGTCAACTGCACAAAGGAAAATGGTCTTAAGATTCAAACACCAGAAATGTTAAGTCCAGAGTAACATCGACTCTCCACACAGGACGCACATAAGAGGAAAGGGGAGAGCCTGTGAGGGTGGGAGGGTGGCCTGGGCAGAAAACACCGCCCACCGGGAAGGTCTGCAGGTGAGTAGGGGCCTCACCGGATGGTCACCACAAACACTGACTGCGACATGATGCCCAACCTCCAGATGCAGCATTTAATCCAAGCCCAGAGACAGAATACCAAACTATATTTACTGTTTACAGTAGTAAAGGACAACAAAGAATGTACAAGCTGGTGCATAAACACAACAGAGCCAGCAGACATCCCACGGGTGCCCCGACAGCAAAATACAAAGGAGACACAAACATCTTCAGCAAGGTCTCAGGCAAGCAAGAGACGACGGTGGCATCGAGCTCTCCAGGGGGCAGGACAGGCAGAGAAGGGCCCTCGGGCAGCAGTGTGTCCACACAGAAGGACAACAGGACAACTACCAAAGTTTCATCGGGACAGACCCCAAAACGCTTCACAGAACTGAAATCACACACTTATGTGGAAGCTCCACACCAACCTGGAGAGCAGGGCAGAGTCTGTGAGGACACAGGTCATCTCTCACCAGCTTCGCCTGTAACCACACTTTGAAATTGCTCCTTTACACAAAAATGTAACTGCATATCAGCAATGCTTAATCTGACTTTTTTATAAACAGACCGTCGTCATTCATCAGAAGCAAATGCTAGAAGGAATCTGAGGCCCTGATGCTACTTCCAGGTGAGACATGTACGAACTTCTTTCTTCTACAGTAAGAAAAGGGGAAAAGCCAATTTTCGCTGGACCAGGTTTTTCCAGTGCGGCGTCACTGGGCCAGGCCGTGGGTGGTGACAAGTCCTGGACCCCAGACCCCACCTGGGGAACATGTTACTGAAGAACTTCTTACCTTTTATTTTAGAAAACATTCCAGGATTTTCCCTTCAACTTCACTATACTCTGACAAAGCTTAAATCTGCAATGTTTAGCATTGACAAAACCTGTGCCCACAAGAAATGGAAGTGGGAGTTCATCTCCCATCCCAATCGTGCACTGCAGACTCGCCCCACAGAAGCATCCCCACTGTGGTGACAGGAGTTCTCTACATGATTGGAATAAGCTGGTGGGGGCAACTGGGGTGCGAGCCCCATCTAGATGAAAAGCGGACATTCAGCCACAAGTTTGAGGGAAATGCTACAGGAGAGAAGAAAAAACAAACGGAAGTAAAATCAAAACCAAAAACCCTCCCAATGCCTTTCACCCCAGCAGAGGGATGAACTGGGACAGGCGAGTGAGGCCAGGACGTGTCCTCGCCATTCTGAGCTGCGTCCCTCTGGATGTCAGAGAGGAAAGTCATTTTGGTGAATGTCCTCAAGTGTCCACAGCCTCCTTGGCGATTGGCATGGTCACGCGTTCACTATCCAATGGCAAAGATGAGCTCGGTGACACAAGGGGACGGTCCCTCTACAGGCCGAACTTGGAGAGGCAGCCGGTCCCCCTGGAGCCCCCCGTCTGCTGCTGGAACACGTCGATGGTGTCTTCGTCCTCCATCTCCAACTGGCGGGCACAGGGGGAGGCCATTAGTTACATCACAGGAGCGGAAACGCTCAGCCGAACACGCGAGGTCACTGGACGGCCTCCCTCCCGCCGGGGACACAGCTGGGCGGCACCCAAGCTCTGACCGGCCCTCGGGTGGACACGCCGGGGAGAGGCTCAGCAGTGGATTTCCAGTGAGCCCTACTTATGCACCAGGCTCCCCCAGCCAAACTCACAAAAACGGTCAAAGTTAAGGACTTGACCTGATAGAAAAACCAAGTCTCATTAAAAATAAACTAAAATTTTACCAAAACTTACGCAAAATTAGACCCCGCTGGGAGTGTGCGATGAGCAGCACTCAGTCCTGGGGACCGGCAGGGGCCACGCACTTTCTAACAGCGTGGCGGGTCGGGCCTGAGATGGCCGAGCCCACCCCATCCCCAAAGAAGGGGCCCCTCCTGCCTCCGCTCAGAAGACCAGGCAGGGGTGGAGCAGGTTTCCCGCCCACCTCTTTCCGACACGGTGGACCTCTGCCCAGTGTCTGAACAAAAGGAAGCTTCTGCAGTCACACAGACTCACTAGGGCTGGGAGCAGTAACGTGTCCCGGAAACTTACTCAGAAGCAAAGAGAAGGACCGTCTGCGGGCTGGGGGCCTGCTGCAGACACCACGCTCACGGTCACAGGCCACAGCTGAGTGAGGGGCTGGAGGCGGAGCCCGGCCCCGAGGCCCTGAGCGCTGAGCTCGTGCCTTCCCCCATCCCCCCACCCCCGAGAGCAAGGCCATCGGGGACGCCCACCGCTGACCGCCCTAACAGGAGCAGAAAAAAAGCCTCCGCGTGGCTGCGCTTTCGCACCACACAGTCCGATCCTCCCAGCTCTGTAGGGGGGAAGACGGGCATCGTCCCTGCTTCACCGGTGCCAGATGCCCGCGGCCAAGGGGCAGGAGCGGTCCGACCCTCAGTCTCCACCCGCGGCCTCGCCAGGCACTCTCACCGGGCGGAGCTGTGCGAGCCGGCAGGTGCTCCAGGGCTAGCCGCCGGCCCACGACGAACCGTGCCCTCCCCACCCCTCTCCTGCACAGAGGCTGGGGGGCGCGACACTGAGCCAGGAATTCAGCCACAAGCTGCCTGATGCCACAAACCCAGCGCCCAGACCACAGCGGGAGGGCGGCTGCGCCTGCCCGGCCTCCTGGAGAGGCTCGGGGACGAGCACGCGGTCCTCGTCCCTGACGCCCGGCCACCTCGCCAAGTACATTTCTTCGGAAAACCCAGCCTTGAAATTAAATAGTTAAATATATATATACGGTAATTAAAACCACTAAGAAAACGTGAGGCGTTCCAAACCGGCGCTGATCAGCGACTCTCAAACACGAGCATCCCGGGGGCAGCTGCTCAGACGCGAGTCGGAAGCAGCCCGCCAGCGCGTGCGCAGTTGTACCTGTGCCGGGGTGTCCGTTTCGTTAATTGGTTGTCCATCAAACCGGAATCGAATCTGTCTCATCGACAAGCCCTGAGAAGAAAAAGCAGTCGTCGTGAGATACCCCCGGCTAGCACCTCAATTCAGAACCCAGACGTCTGCATCGGCGCCAGGCGTCTGGGCGCACGGGCGCACCGCCCAGCTGGTCCCAGAGCCGCACCCGGGACCCCACGCCGGGCCGCCCCAGCATAGCGTGTCGGGAGCTGCTGCCCTGCTTCTCAGCTCCTGCTGCCCTCACCCCCCTTTCCCCTCCGCGAGCCGAGCCAAGTTTCTACTCCGCGGCACCATCACTTCCTCCCCCAGAAAAAGTTCTCAGAAGCACGTCCGGTGACCACGGGGCACGCGATGAGAAGCCTGCGTGACCGGGGAGCCGCCTCTCTGCGTCCTGAGGGCATGGACCATGTGCTCGTGGTCAGGGCGCAGGGCCAGTTTGCCCGCACAGATGGGATCGAAGCTCACATCTCTGCTCCCCCATGAAACCTTCCAGTACGATATGAAGAAATTAAAACTGCATCAGCAACAAGGACAAAGAGAACAGGATGGGGACAGGCCAGTGGCCAAAGGACATCACCTCTGGGCTGCAAGCTGTGGGCACTAGACCCCAAGGTGTGGAGGGGGGAGACAAGAGCCCCGAGAGGCCAAGGGGCCGGGCACACAGGCAGGTGAGGCAGAGGGGCAGCTGACTGGGGATGACCACTCGAAAGTCTGTATCAGACCCCCTAATCTGGGCCTCCAACCCCAAGAGGTCAGGCACTTCCTCCCACCAGCAGAAAGTGCACTCTCTGGAGAGGTGGACTCAGAGCCCCGGGCTCAGGACAACAGGCAAGGGAGGCAGTGACGCCGTGGAAGAAGCAGATGAGTGGCCGCCAGTCCCAGCCCTGAGCCCCACCCCTCCTCCCCTTCATGCTCCCAGGGCACAGGCGGGGGTGGGGGGTGGACGAGGGAAGACGACGGGGAGAAGGGGGGCGGTGCCTTCCGGAACATGTAACCACTCACAGATGGCAACACCTGGGGGCCCCCACAAACCACCAGTGCAGGCAGGTCACCCCACAGCAGCATGCTGGACCTGTCGACACAGCCAGGCGTGCAGCACAGGGGAAGGGAGGGGTCAGAGGACTCAAGAACACACACACACACAGACACGCGCTCTCATTCATACACAGATGCACATGCATGCACGCACGCACGCATGTGTGTTCTAACAGACATATACTCACAACCACACACAGATACACAGATGAGCACACACCTCTGAAGCTCTCAGGGAGACAGAAAACAACAGAAAGGTCTGCTGGGGGAAAAGGAGCCTCAGAAAACAAACAGAAAACTTCTGAAAATTAGAAATCATGACATAGGGGGAGGGTGTAGCTCAGTGGTAGAGACCATGCTTAAAATGACATAAATAAAGCTGCGATCTTCTCTGAGGAGCAACATCTGAAAGGGGGTAAGAAAAGGAAGGACTGGGGCTCTTTTAGGGTCCTTTTTTTTTTAATAACAACAAAAACCCCAAGGCAAGGACCATCGAAGCCACAAACAGAGACTAAGGTCAAGTATTTGCAGAGCATCCTGGAGGGGAAGAGGCTGGCCAGGCTGCAGGGCACGGGCCCGCACAGCCACTCCTCACCACGGTACAGGGGACCATCAGAGAGCACAAAGGGACCGAGGGGCCCGGGGCACAGTGACGCTCAGGACACAACGACCCTCAAAGTGGTCAGTCTGCCTGGTCACCAGGAGAGGGCATGGTCCTCTGCTCCTCATCCTGAAAAGTGGTAAATAATGGGCAAGAATCAAGCACTGTCTGGACACCAAACTGTGCCCAGGGTAGCATCTCCACAGACACGAAGGAGGGATGGAGCCCACACGCAACCGCTGCTCTGACTCCAACAGCACCAAGAAGACGGCACCCCCGACCAGAGGCACCGGGGGCCCTGCCCGCTCAACACAGAGCGACCCACCAGCCTGGAGGGAGGTGGCGGAAGAGAGCACCCCAAGGGCGGTGCACACACGCACTTACGCACATACACAGGCGCACGCACACATGCAGACACACACATGCACACGCACACCAGCATGCGCACACATGTGCACACACCTACATGCACATGCAGGCACACATGCAGGCACACGCATGCATGCGCACCTGGCGCTCGCAGTAGGCCTTCATGAGCTTGCTCAGCGGTGTGTGCCTCTTGATCTTGAACTGGACGACGGAGCCGTCCTGCCCGGCCACCTTCAGGTTGATGTGGTCATTCTCCGTCTTCACCCCCTCCTGCAGAGAGACACGCATCTGGGCCTCCAGCCAGTCTCCCCACAACCGGCGCCTTGAAGGCCAGTGTTGGGCGGCTGCAGATCTTTTATTGTCATAAAACCAACCTAATTCTCAGACTTCTCCAGCAGCGCAGCCACATGTGTGACTGTTTTCTTTCTACCCAAAACTTATTTTTATTTATTTAAATTTTTTTTTCTTTTTTGGGGGGGAATTAGGTTTATTTACTTGTTTATTTACTTATTATTGGAGGTCCTGGGGCTTGAACCCAGGACCTCGTGCATGCTAAGCACGTGCTCTCCCCGAGCTCCACCCACCCCCTCAGAACTTATCTAACTTCTACTGTCTATGTCAGGAAACGTCCTGCAAAGCTAGTTTTCAGACTGTCTGTTCAAGGGGCAGGGGGACCTGCTGAATAGACACAGAAAGCAGTGGCGAGAAAAATCCAACTTGTTCTAAGATGACTCTTGTGAGACTAGTAACTGCATGGATTCGCGGGTTACTTACACTCACAGAGGCTGGTGAACAAGACAAAACAAGGTAACCGCGGTGCGCAGTCAGGGGTCCTGCGCCGGCCAGTCCCACCCGAACCAGGTCATCCGCCCTATTCTGTCAAGATATGACGGCTCCGAGCTGTGACCACCACACGTGGGGGGCTCTGGCCCCTGGAAACTACGGGGAGCTGAGGGAAGAAGCCTGTGTTCGGAGCTGAGGCTGAGAGCCCGGGGCCAGCCTGGCCAGCTGACACCCTTTGGGAGAAGAGGAGTCTTTTATTTTTGAACAAAATGATGAAGCAGACCCGAGTCAATCTGCAAATGAAGTTTTTTTGGGGGGCGGGGTTTATTGAAACATAGTTTTTTGTTTTCTTTTTACAATTTATTAATGGAGATCCTGGGATTTACAAAGTTCTACTCCTTTCTGGTGCACAGCATTATGATTCAGTTATACCTAAAAAATGATACAAATGAATATATTTGCAAAGAAAGTTTTGAAGGCACTCAAAGCAGGTTTGTTAGTTGTCTCGGCCGACACTCCCTCCTGAGACTCCCGTCCGGTCAGTGCAGACCCGCAGGAGCTGCTGGCCGCCGGCAGGCTCTCTCTGCCTTCCATGCGGGCCCCTTCCTTTCCTGGCCCCGGGGACTGCAGAATGGGGACCAGGGATCCACACCTGCCTGCATCCCCGCACGTGCTCCGGCCCCTAGAGACCCCTCCGATGGGGCTGGGGCCCCTGTGTGAGCCCCTTTCATTCCCCAGAGACTAAGTCTGCATTTGCTTTTTTATTTTTTCAAATAAAGGTTTGTTTGGGCATTATTTGACATTTCCAGAAAAGCTGCAGTCCAGAGGCAGAAGCTCCTAAACCGCCAGCCGGTCTCCCCCGTGCCAGCACCTTGCAGGCTGCAGCTCACCTCAAGTCCAAGAATCCACCGCGGACACATCACTAGCAACCAAATGCCAAGCGTTCGGGTGTTTCACCAGGTTTTCCACTAATACCCTTTTTCAGTTCCGGGATCCGACCCATGGTGCCACCTTGCATTTACAGATAAGATTTCTTTTCCATTTCTTCACAGTGTTAAAATACACATAAAATTTACCATTTCAACCATATTTAAGTTTATGGTCCAGTGGTATAAAATACATTCATAATGTGCAACCATTACCACCATCCATCTCGAGAATACTTTTCATCTTGTAAAACTGAAACACTGCCCCATTATACACTAACCCCTCCTTCTCCAGGCCCTGGCAACCCCCGTTTTCCTGTCAGTATGAATCTGGCTCCTCCTGGGACCTCACATAAGTGGATCACACAGTATTTGTCCTTTTGTGACTGGCTTACGTCACTGAGCGTGACGTCCTCCAGGGTCATTCCCGCTGTAGCTGGGGCCAGGCCTTCCTTCCTCTTCAAGCCTCACTACTGCTCCGATGTGTGTACACACCGTGTTTTGCTCATCCACTCATCCATGGACTGACCAGCGCTTGGGCTGCTCCACCACTTTAGCAGTCGTGAGTAATGCTGCTGTGATCGTGGGTGTACAAGTACCTCTCTGAGACCCTGCGTTCAATTATTTTGGGTCGATTCCCAGAAGGAGAGTTGCTGGATCATGTGGTAATTATATTTTTAAGTTTTGGAGGAACTGCCAGACTGTTTTCCACACAGCTGCTACATATGGAGAACCGACAGGTAACAGGGTAGGTCATGTCTGCGCGAGGATGCCTCACTTCTCAGGGACAGACAGGAGCCGATCTGACTCCTGAAACTCCTGCAGCCATCCTGCCATCACCGCCTGACGACAAAGCCATGCACAGAAGACAGCGAGGCATCAACAGACAGGCTTCCTGAGCCAGCAATTCCTCCAGCATTTCCACTTCACATCCTCCCTGACACCTGCTGTTCCTGTTTTGTTTTTGCTTTGTTTTTCTCAGAGCAGCAATCCTAGTGGATGTGAGGCAGTCTCTTGCTGTCATTTCAATTTGCAGTTCCCTGGTTAGTGGTGTTGAGCATCCTTCCATGTGCTTATTGGCCATTTGTGGATCTTCTTTGCAGAAATGTCTACTCAAGCTCTTTGCTCATTTTTTGATCAGGTTGCTTGTTTTCTTGTTGCCGAGCTGTAGGAGTTCTCCATATATTCTGGGTATTGAACCCTATCAGATATACGATGAGAAAGGAAAATCAAAATGGGGTCGGTGCTGCTCAGAGAGTATCTCAAACGGAGCCATGAGGCCACTGAGGACGGGGATGGAATCTGACTCTGTGACTCCATCCTGTCCTGACGATGGCGTCCATGACACCTGCCACACACTCAGGACACCTATGGGACAGCCACTCCTGAAGGACAAACACTTCCTTCTGTGTCAGAGCACAGCCTTTTGGCTTTTCTTTCATAAGCCCCTGACTCTTTCTTTTCCCCAGAAAGCTCTTTTGGTTTTACCCAAATCTGTGTCTCCCAAACTGCAATTCTTAGGACCCCAAATAAATTCTTCTTTTATTTGCTGCCGTCTGGTTTTTTTTTTCCGGTTGATAGCAATTTGCATATATCCTCTCCCCTTCTATGAGCTGCCTTTTTACTCTATTCATAGTGTCTTCCAATGTACAAAATTTTTTAATTTTTATGAAGTCTGGTTTCTCTATTTTTATTTCTTGTTACCTGTGCCTTTGGTGTCATATCCATGAAATCACTGCCAAGTCCAATGTCGTGGAGTTTTTGTCCTATGGTTTCTCCTAAAAGTTTCATTGTTTTGGATCTTACATTTAGGTCCTTGATCCATCTTGAGTTAATCTTTGCATATGGCATTAATTAGGGTCCATGTGGAGAGAGGATGCATTTGCTTTTCTAGTGAAAAGATACAGGGGTGTCTAGAACAAAGCAATGCAGGGACCAGAACACAAAGCAAACAAACAGGGCAGCGGCTGCAGACCAGGCAGAGAAAAGCACCGAGAACAAACGGCAGGCCCCGGGTGAGTTCTTAGTAAACAAGTGAACGCGTGAGTGAAAAAGAAAAGAAAGAGAAGAGAAACCCTAAAAACCACCACCACAGTTCACAACAGTCAGTCCCCTTCGAGGCGGAACTGGTTCCCCAACTGACCCACAAGGCTTCCTTTCCACAGCGATGGCCCGGGAGTGGGCCTCCCACCCCCTCCGCCGCAGGCCTGGAGGAGAGCGTGGCTGCAGGAGCCTGAGCCCCAACCCGGGAGGCGCCGAGGGCGCGGCGGGCAAGGGTGGGGCGTGCGGCGCAGCCATCCAGTCGTTTTGGAAGTAGTTAAAACAAGTTTATTCAGCCCAACCGGGCCATGGACCTCGACCACGTGAAAGAGGTAAGTTTAAACACCCTGGAGGAATGAGTAGTCTGTGTATTCCACTGCATTTAACCTGCAGTAAGAGGAGGCCACCTAGAAGACAGAAAGAAGGCATTTACACTTGGCCTCGGACAAAGGACCCAGAGGAGAGCAGCTTAAAACGAAAGCAGCTCCGACTGCTTCTGCAGACCCGAGGCTCCCGGAGGGCGACCTTCTCACACCACGGCAGGGGAGGGCAGGCTTCCTCCGAGCCCCCACCATGGCCCCCCGACCCGGGGCTCCCGGCAGGCCCACCCCAGCCCCAGCTCTGCCTCCCGTGTGTGCTGTGCTCCAGTCTCAGCTGCGGGGTGGGACAACCTCCAGCAGCAGCTGGTATCGGAGGAAGCCTGCACGCAAAGCATTCAACTCGGAGCAGATCTTACACTTGAAAAACACAGACCCCAAGAGTGCAGACGAAAAGCTCCAGAAACTTGCTTTTAACGACAGCAGAGAGCACACCCGCGGGCCTTCCCAAGGACTGCAGGCCAGCGCACCAGAGCCCGGAGCCACAGCGGAGCGCGCGTGGGGAGGGCGTGGCGCACCCGGGAGGAGGGGTCCAGAAAGGCCAGGCCTCTCGGAGCCCCTGTCCCCAGCCTGTGCCCTCTCGGCGCCCCGCAGTGAGGACGGAGGAGGGGGCCACGCACACGCGAGGGGCAGCACAGCCCAGGCCGCCGGGACCGTGGGTCCCCGCACTAGGGGCGTAGTGACGGAGGGTCCCGGGGAGGGAAGAGGTCCAGGGGAGGGGCGGTCCCAGAGAGGGCTGGGGATGGGGGTGACGTCGGGGGAGGGGACCTCGGCGGGTCCTGACTGGGAGAGGGTCTCTGCGAGAGAGAGAGTGCCGGCGAGAATGGTCCGGGCTAGGGGCGCCCAGGCTCCGGGACGTCGGCCCACCGGAGGCGGGGGCGGAGCTCGAGGGCCGCCCCGCATGGGGCGGGGCCCAAGCGGAGGGGCGGAGCTCGTGGGGCGGAGCGGCCGTGGGGGCGGGGCCAGAGGTTGGTGCTAAATGGTGGGCGGGGTCTGGGGCGGAGTCTGGGTGGAGGGCGGGGCGCGCGGCCGGGAGGGGGAGGGGAGCCGAGCGGAGCCGGGCGGCGCGGGGTGGGGGCGGGGAGGCCCGGCGGCGCCGCTGGGCCCTGGCCCGGGAGGCCGACGGCTACGGGCGGCGGAGGGCGGCGAGGCCGGGGGCGCGGGCGCGGGCACGGCGGGGACGGCGGGCCGGGGGTCCGAGTCCGGGACCCGGCCCGCGCCCGCCGGCCCTTACCTTGGGCTTCTCCTCGGACATGGCTGCGCGCGGCGGGCGGCGGGGCAACAGACAGCGCCGGGCGGGCGACTCACGCTCTCGGCCCGCCGCTCTCCCGCCGCAACTGCTCGCGGGGCCGCGCTTTGCCCCCAAATCCCCTCTCGCCGGTTGGCTGCCGCGGGTCACGTGGCGGGTGCGCGCGCACGAGGCGCGCTCCCGGGGCATCGGGGCCGCGCCCGGCCGCCCGAGGTTCCTGGTGGTTGAAAATGCGTCACCGGGCGGGGCCCCGCGCGATCCGGCGTCGGGACTTCGGGGGCACTCAGGGCAGCTGGGGAGGGTGGGGCGCACAGGGTAGCTAGGGTGGGGAAGCACGCTGGGACCCGGGGTTGGGGGGCGCACTGGGACCTCGGGGATGCTCAGAGTCAGGCCATGAGGCCTGGCAGGTGCTGGGTCAGGGACCAGGCCTGGCGCATTATCTTGGATCCTGAGCATGGCCTGTCCAGCTCCTCAGGGACCTGGTCCCCCCACCTTGTCCTTTACTTACCGCAGTTCCAGCAGCCAAGCCGGGGTGCCCTCACTGGTTTCCTCTATGGTGAGTGTGTTTCTTAGAGGGGAACAAGGAAAATAAAGCCAACCGGGTGAACTACCTCCAGTGGCCACAGGGGACATGGGTGGGAGAGGGGTGTCTTGGGAGCCGACCCCACTGCTGGGAAAGGCTCTGTTCGCCTTCACCGAGGAGCCAGGTGTCTGGTCATGAGGACAGGCTGAAGGAAGAAGGCGTCCAAGACTGGGACCCACCTGGCAGTTCCACTCATAAAGGGCACATGGCATGTGTTGATTTATCAAGTCCACACAGGCTCCACCCAGAGCTCCCGGCGGACAGGGGCATAAACAGGGCACTTCCAGGGGGGCATCAGGGAAGTGGAAAGTCTCACTCCATCCACTTCTCCCCACACACTTAGCCTGGCTGCGCGCTCTGTGGCTTGCTCCTCTGCCCTTGTGCAGTGCCCCTTTGGGCCTTCTGGAAGCGGAAGCTCAGCACCTGGGGGGAGGTAGGGAGGGGGTGCCCGACGCCCTCTTGTGCCCGTTTTGCTGGCCTATCAGGAGTGCACACTCTGCTCCTGATGCTAGGGCTCTGCACCTGAACCTCACAACAGCCCACTCTACAGGTGAGGAAGTTGAAGCACCTGAGGTCCCAGCGTGGGTAAGCAGTACAGCTGGGATTTGAACACAGGCAAGGTGGTCAGACCAGTGTGCTCTACTGTCTCTGGGGCAAACCCAGGGCTAGACCCCTCACCCCAACTCAAGACAGGTGGAAACGGGCACTCAGGTGGACACAGGAGACGTGCTGGAGAACGGGGGCCAGGGTCAGGTGTCCCCCAGGACTTTGAGGCAGCTGTTCTTCAGAGGCCCTGGCTCTCCCTGTCCCTGTCTGGAACCGAAACGCCTTCAGATGCAGTGACCAGGGACAGCCAACGTACATTGACCACTCAGGGTGTGCCAGGCATGGTACTGAGCTAGGATCACCCCACCCAAGGCTCACAACACTCTGGAGCAGGGACCCTCATGATCCTTGTTTTGACAATTAGGGAGTGAAGGTTTGGGGGGTGGGTGTGGACTGCACAGGGTCATGCAGCTAGAGGTAGCGGGGTCCAGATTTGAACCTAAGTGACTGAATGGCTTCCCTCCTGTCTGAGTAAGACCCAACTGACTAGATCTGCTCATTTCATCAAAAGCCCACAGAGCCAAGTTTTCATGGGCCTTAATTTCACAAACCATTTTTGACTCTTAAAACATTCACCTCCTTGGCTAAAGGCACCACTTAGGAGAAGAGGAGGGGGCTTACTGAAATGGAGCTGGTGTGTCACAGGCTGGCAAAGTCTCCATTGAAAGTTCTGGTCAGAGCCAGCCTCCATCTCAGCCAGGTCCAAGGGTTTGGTGCCTTTCATGATGGAGTCTGGACTGTCTCCTCTACCAGAGGACTCCTAGGTACCAGGGCCAGCTCGAGCTGTGCCTCCAGGAGAGGGGAGTCTCCAGGGACTGGCCTCTTCCAGGATAGAGATGGACAATGCTAGGACAATGGGGACCAGAACCACCCCCAAGACTGGCTGTGGTGTGACTTTCGGTAGGGAGTGTTTGGACCCATCATCCATCCTCCACCATCAACTGTAAAACATAACATTGTTTTATTTAACACAGACACATTAAGCTATGGCAGGTTATGGATGGAAGACACATTCTTGTTTCAGACCTGTTAACATGTGAAGAGTATGTAACTTAGAATTGATAGAATACAGTAGTTAAATGTGCTAAAATAAGAAATTAAACCATGGTTCATTCATATAATGAAAGTCTATGCCACTATTGAAAGAAATGTGTAAATAAAAGAGTAATGATAACAGGAAAAGATGCTCATATGTTGATAAGTTTTTAAAAAACAAATTATAAAACCACTGTGGTTTTGGATAACCAGAATATCTGTATAAAATATTTTGAAAATCTGTTTGAAAATATCAGATCACTAGCATAACAGAGAAGACTTTCTCTGAGGGGTGAAGACCCAAGAAAGATTTTCCCTTTGAGGTTTGTGGTGATTAGTACGATGCGTTAGTCAGCCCAGCTGCTGTAACAAAATACCCTAGACTGGGCAGCTTAAACAGACATTTATTCTCCCGCAGTTGTGCAGGCTGGGAGTCCAAGACCAAGGTGTGGACAGGGTGGGTGTCTCCTGAGGCCTCTCTCCTCGGCTTGTAGGCAGCTGCCTTCTCCCTGTGTCCTCACATGGCCTTTCCTCTGCACAGACAGAAGGAGAAGGAGGAAGAGACAGACACAGTGCAGCCCCTAATAAAGACAGTGGACAAGAAGTTGAGACACTAAGCAGTACTTCTGAGTCTCATAGGCTGGGGGAGACAATAACTGGGCAGAGCCTGCTGCAAGAATAACTGGTAGGAGGCTCTGATAATAACCCAGACCTTCTGCTGGAGCAGCGAGTCCCACAGCAAAGGAGTAAGGCTGAGGTGTAAAGGATCAGCCCTCGCAAAGACCGAAACCCAGCATCCAGACGGCTCACTTCCACACTGGACCCAGCTGACCTGCTCTCCTTCCCACTGCCAGCCTGATGCAAGGGAGCCAGGAAATAAATGATCCAAAACCAAAGGGGGAAATTGTATCAATTAGCTATCATATAAATACATATGTATTATTATATAAATATATTACATAAATATATACATATTATATAAATATATACAATTATCTATTATATAAATATATAGTATTATATAAATTATATAGATATATACATTTAAATATACATATTATATAAATATAATTATGTAATGTGTAATTATATATTACATACATACACAGTATATAAATACATATTATATAGATCTGTAACTATATATACAACTATACATACACATGTAATCCACAAGAGAAAAGGGTATCGGCATTATTGGACAGATTTTAAAGTAACTCTAAAAACTATGTATGTTCAAGGAAACATTATGAGATGGAAATTTTCATCAGATAAGCAGAATCTATAAAAAAGAATAGATGGAAATTTGAAAACAAAAATAGAGTTACTAAAATTACGAATTCAGTGGAGGAGTTTAACTACAGACCACACATGGTGGAAGAGGTGATTGTGAACTGGCAGGTAGGTCAGAAGAAGGTAGAAGCAGAGGGAGAGGACTGTCCCAAGAAAGTGAGAAGTGACTTTCAAACCACTGCAAGAAAAGTAAGGCAATAACAAAACTCAACCGACCTAACAAAGTCATAGAGACAGATAAAGGGCAGCAGCAGAAATGCAAGCAGAAGACATTCGTGCAGCGTGACCTGTGCTCCCCGACACCTTCGTTCTGGTTCTGTTACGATGCCATTTTACAGACCTGGAAGCTGAGGCACAAGTCTCAGATCCAAGGTCACCTGGTTAGTGAAAGCAGCAGAGCAAGGATTCAAGCAAAGGAGATTAAACCAGCTCTAAAACAAGGAAGTAGAATGCAGCATATAAAATAAGAGAGTAAGAATAAACAAGGTAACCATATAGATAGCAATGGGTTAAATTATTCTGTTTAAAGGCAGTGGCTCCCTACCTGGGTCAAAAAATGCAACTATGTTTATAAGAGACACAACTAAACATTAGGGGGAAAGGGGAAAAATAAAAGACAGAAATGCTAATAGCTGGTAACAATGTTCGTATCAGATAGAGTGCGTTCTAAACCACAAAGCATGAACTGGGCAGAGAGGTCTGCTACACTAGGAACAGTCCATTCCACCAAGAAGCAGGTAGGAAAATGCAAGGAGGAGTCTGCCTTTTGTTTTGCTTTGTTTGGTGGGGGGATTAGGTTGGTTTATTTATTCATTTTAATGGAGGTACTGGGAACTGAACGGGACGCCGTGCGCGTGCTGAGCACATGTCCGACCACTGCCTACCCTTCCCCCTCACTCTTCTTTAGGTGTTTAACTACCAACATCTCTAAAGCCTCATCCCTGCCCCTTCTTTCTTCCCTACATCTGGGCAGGCAGAGAAGGGAGACTGGGAGACGCCCTCTTTGGTACCCATGGGGAATTGAAACCACACACGCACCTGCCTGTGAAGGGACCCTCACTGCGGCCCCAGCCCTGCCACAACGGAAACCCCAAGTGTGTCTCCTTTCCTGCCTCTCCAGCCATTCTCAGACCTGCTTAGAGTCCCGTCCTGCTCTCCCCAGGAAGCCCCACTGTGAGGGGTGGGCTTTTTCACACCCTGTGTGTGTGTGTGTCTGTGTGTCTGTGTGTGTCCATCAGTCAACAGCTGAACCAAATTTTGGGTGAGGATCCATCTTCTTTCTGAAAGGTTGACCCACGACAAAACTAAGCATAGAGAGAATCTGAATCACATGGTTCATAAGCTCATGATATTTGCATAGGGAGAGAAAGTAAGGACTTGGAAGCCAACAAAAATTATGTAATATTTGTAATCACCTGTGGAACACTTGCAGTATGACCACATATTAGGTCTTTAGACAACCCCATTAAATTGTAAGCAAAATCATACAGAGGGCGGGTTCTGCCCAGGACGTTGAAAGCTGGAAGATCAACATCCCAGTATAAAAGCAAGAAAAGCTGGACAATTAAGAAATCGTAGCTTTTCTTAAACCTATCGGAAAGCTGGGATGGCAGCCTTCTTGTCTATAAGCTTTGGGTCCCTCTCTAACCTACCCCCTATTATCAACCTTTCCAAGTCCACTGCAGGGCAGTGAGGAAGGTGGCCTTTCTCTGCAGAAACCACTCCACCTGGGCCCTTCCCTAACGAGGCCCCACTGCTGACTGTCCCCAGGCCCCAGACGAGGCTCAGACATCCACAGTCCACCTGAAAGATGTGGGTCCTCACCAGTTGTACTGCTGGGGTCTGGGGCACGTCCTAGACACAGACCTCATGCCTGTCACAGCAGGGAGACGAGACAAGGCTCCACAGGGCTCAAGGTGCGGGCGGGAGAGTGGCAGTCCAGGACACAGGCTGAGGGTCACCTCAGACGTGGGGCCGTGTTACCAGTCTGGGAGACAGAATCTGGGGCTTCATAGGGTCAGTCAGCTCGGCATTCTGCACAGCGATGCTTCTCGAAGTCTGATCCTGGACCAGCAGCAGCCAGGCTTCCTGGGAACGCATTACAGGGGCCCCTGCCCAGGCCTGATGGGTCAGAGGCTCCGGGGTGGGGCCCAGCGTCTGTGTTTCGTGAGCCTTGCTGGAGATCCAGGTGCTGCTCAGATGGGAGGCTACAGATGAGCTGCCAGGGAATCTGGAGAAATGCAGGTTCTGACTCAGTGGGTCCTGGGCTGGGACGGAGAATCCGGAGTCCGATCAAGCTCCCAGGTGATGCCAATCCACTAAAATTTGGGCCAGTGAGGAGCGAGCCTCCAGGACAGTGGTTCTCAGCCTCGGCTGTGCATGGCAATCACTTGGAGAGTTTGGGGGGAAAAATGCTCATGCACACCACACCCTCCCCAGCCCCAGCCCCATGCGCTCACTACCTCTGGAGATGGGATCTGGCCCTGGTGGTGCAGGTGCAGCCAAGGGGGAGAATTGCTGCTGTGGAGGGAAGGCCTGGGCTCCCAGAAATAGGGTGTTGGGTGGACCTACAACATGCAGCCTGCTCGCCTCCCCTCCAGCCCTGCACCGAGTCAGGAAGAAACGCATGGGCGAAGTGCCCTCGGGGGCTGCCCGCTGCACACCAGAGAGGTTGCTCTGGAACAAGGTCACCTGGTCTCCGTGGTGGATGGAATCCACCTTTCAGTGACATCGGGGAACAGGGGGTCCTGGTAAGGTGGATGCCAGGTGTCAGTACTTAATGCTAGGGAGACTGGGAACAAGTAATAGTGTCACCTAGAAGGAGAGGAATCAGTTTCTGAGCCCTGGGAGTTGTGATGGCAGGGCCCTGGGGATGAATCTGACCCCTGCTAAGCTGGCAGGCCGAATTCCAGGTCTTTGGGACAAAATCCCTCAAGTCACCACAGTGGGGGCTCCTGGCTCCTCCCCAGTTGCTTCCAGGGCTGGTAAGGGAGGGCCCTGCAATTAGCCAGGCGAGACCATGAAGTGGCTCTCAAGGATTCCCCCAGAGGGACTTGTGGCCATTTTCAAGGGTCCCTGTGTCCCGGAGCAAAGGAAACCCTCTGGGACCCTCTGAGGTTATTACATTGCTCTGAAGGGGCTGCAGTCAGCAACTGAGATCCACTGGCCAAAGTGGGGCTTCGAAGGCCAGGTGAGAATGGGGTCTCACCCTGAGTCCAGCTCATGGTGGGCCCCGGGGGAACCAGAGGTCCAGATTGCGGAGTGGACACAGGCACACTTGATGGGGCCTCCTCACTCGTCCGCCCGGCAGGAGGGAAGGAAGGGCTCCCTATAGAAAGGGCATCGCCCACCCTGCTGCCCAGATGGCAGACTGGAGGGACCACATCCCTGGGAGCGAGCCCTGCAGGTCAAGACCCCACTCAAGGCTCGAAGGCACAGGGTTCCCCTAAACCCACATCAAAGCCCTAATCCCAGCACCTCAGAACGTGCAGTATCTGGAGAAAGAATCTTTAATGAGGTAATTAAGTTAAAGTGAGGTTACTAGGGTGGGTCCAATCTGACCAGGTCCCTAGAAGAGGTGATCAGGGCACAGACACACCCAAGGGGGACGACCATGTGGGGACATAGGGAGGAGATGGCCGTCTGCATGCCCAGGAGAGGGGCCTCGGAAGGGACAGCCCAGTGACACCTGGACCTCGGGCTCCCAGCCTCCAGGCTGTGAGAAAATGCATTTGTGTGGTTTCAGCTCCAGCCTGCTGTGTGTGTTACAGCAGCTGGAGCAAACTGACACAGCCTACAGCCCCCTGGACCTCCCCAGGGCAGTCATGGGGCCAACACGCCTGGAGAGCAGCTACATCCGGGTGGCGGGCCCATCACAGCTCCTGGCACCTGGGCTGCAGCCACGGGCCTGGTACCCACCCAATGCCCTTCTCCCACCTGCCAGCCAAGGTGATCAGAACGCAGGGCGCCTCTGCTCTGACCTCCGGGTCTCTGTCACCCGCAGCCCTGGGGAGCCTGCCCACGCCACCCCTCGGGCAAGCCAGGCCTGCCTGGTGGACAAGATGCAGGAGCTTCTCACTCCGGGCGTGTCATGACGGTGCTCCCCGGGGTCTGGTGGTCTGGAACAGGATGGAATGTCCCCCAAGAGAGGACAGTCGCTGCATGTTGCACTGACCACCATGAAGGGGTGGCCTCCATGCCTGGGTTTCGGTCATGTCGCCCACATCTGGGCCAGCCGTGGTCAGGGGCCTGTGACCACCACGGGCCGTGCGAGGAGGAATGGGGAGTCGGGGCACTGCGCCTGGGGGAGGCCGTCCGGGCGGGAGGGCACTGGCCCGGCTTTGACCCTGGAGCCACCAGCGCTGCACTCACAGCCTAGTACTCAGTCCCCTTGTGTCCTTGGAAACAACTTGTGGTCATTTCGGGGTCTGGACCCCAGATTCAGTGTCCCCAGACAAGCAGGCTTCTTGTGGGCCATCCCCACCTCTTCTGCCCTGGACCAGCGTCCCAGGGGAGACCTCAGACCTTCCTGGGAAATGGGCCAGGTCTCCTGGGCAGGTCATCAAGCCTCCTGCACTGTGGCTTCTGTTCCCAAGACCCCGTATTGGGGGATGAGACCTCCAGCAGGAACCCAGGTGTGAATTGTTCCAACCTCCTCCTCCAGGAGCCAGCGGTGCCTTCCAGCCTCCGCCAGCAACCTTTTGAGGACGGGGTAACCGTTCATCATGCCCAGCTAACTGCTCTCTATACCAGGTTAATTAGTCTCCATGCCTTGCTGACCCACTCTTTATTCCAGATCACTTTTTATGCCGAGTTAACAATCCTCTATACTGGGTTAACTATTCTTTATGCCTGGTTAACAGTTCTTTACACCAAGTTAATTATTCTTCATGCCTAGCTTAACTACTCTTTGTGCCTGATTAACTACTCATTATACCAGGTTAATTTTTTTATGCTGAGTTAACAATGTTTCATGCCTGGTAACAATCCTCTATAATGGGTCAGCTCTTCTTCATACCAGGTGAACTACTCATCAAACCTGTTAACAGTTGCTTATGCTGGGTTAACTACCTTTTACCCTGACCGAGTTACCTCCTCTACGCGGAGCTCACGACTCTTCACATGGGGTCCCCTCTGCCCCAGTCACTGCTGTGTTCCCCCGCCAGTAAGCGGCAGGGCCGGCACCTGTCCCCTCCCCACGGCCCCCTGGACGTGACTCTGAGATGGTCTGAGTAGCTGCAGGAGGCCCTCGTGATCTCATGGAAACGCTGGAACAGGAAAGTGGTGATGCTGCTACTGGGGATACAGGGTTGGAAACCATGAGGTCTGCACAAAGTGCCTCATTTTTACCCTCAGTCTGAGATCCTCATCGACTTGATCTGGCCAAGTGTGGACAGAAGAGGGGATTATAAAGTAGAACAAGAGGGACAAACAGGAGCCAACGAGGGATGTGAGATTCAGCCCCTTGAGGGAGAGCGGAGCCGGAGACACCGAGAGCTTGGAGGTAATGGGCCGAGGTCACGGGGGCAGCCAGGGCCAGGGCGGCTGGACGGACAGGCCTGGAAAACCACGTCCTCTTGGAAAACGCCAGGAAGCGTGCCAACTCCGGCCACGCCAGCACCCGGCCGGGCTTCAGGCCACTGCAAGCCCCAGCACCGCTCCCGCTCTCAAAGAAAACTCAGCTTATGTTGTTGACGAAGTGCCACTGCCCGCGAGCTTAGAGAACTAAATCTGTGGAAGAAACTGCTCAAGAATGCTCTACTGACTGTACTTAGTGATTTATCCCCAGTCAGGAACTGCTCTTAGCGTTCAGAACTTAAGCAACGAGATGTCTGCTCCGAGGCTGCAGGTTGATACACTCTTTAGCTCCGGGGAGAAAAATCCACCCACCCAGCGGCTCTGGCGGAGCCAGCACTGCCCCCTCCTCTCCGTGGGCGGGGCTTTCCCTCTGCGCGGGAGGGGGTCTGCGCTGGGGCTTCCTAAACCGGCCTTAACGAGACTGTGGCAATGCTGTGAGTGGAAATGTCTCAAGTGAGCGCAGCTCCCCAACCCTCGATGTGCCCAGTGCGGCCCCAGCGAGGGAGGCCAGTGCCGTGACCGGCTCCCGGCACCCCTTCCCCACTGTCCCGGCTGCTGATGGGAGCCACGGGGCGCGCAGCCCCAGGGCCACGGGGAGGAGGGCTGTGCGGCAGGGAAGCATCTCTGGGCTCCGAGCCGCTGGACACACTGACATCCTTCTGACTTAGCAGCCAAGGGAAACAGGAGTCCGTGCAGCTTCCATCCTTCAATGTGTGCAGATCCTGGGGGGCTGTGTCCCCAGCAGAACGCATGGGACCGGGGGTGAGGGGTGGCAGAGGACGACTCCTCACCCTCTCCCAGGGACCCAACCGGGAGCCTGTGCACCCTGACCCCGTCAGGATTGGCTGGACACCTTTGTACCAGGGGACACAGTGAGATCTCCACCCACCCAAGATGCCACTGTCACCAGTCCCTCGGCTCACTGAAGTGGGCACGTGGCTGGACAAAGTACTACAGCGGCAGCCGTGACCGTGAGGCATGCAGATTCCCACTGAGCGTCTGGAACTCCGGGGACTCACAGGGCACCTGCCAGGCCCCCTGGGGAGTGAGCACGGAAAACGGCCACCCGATCAGCCATCACCAGGCCAGGATGCGATCAGCAGGGCCTGTGACCCACACCGCACAGCACGGCGGAGAGTAGGACCAGCAGGGGACCTAGAACAGGACGAGGATGGGGGGCTTGGGACCCCCACACGGGCGACCAGGCCGTCCCACCCGCCTGCTAGCCTCGTTCCTCAGGAACTGCGGCAGCAGGCTGGAGTCGCCTTCCCCGAGAGCCCGCCCTCCTGCCATCTCTGCACCCGGGCCCGCACCCAGGCTGCCATCCTCCTGGACCACACACGGATCTGCTGCTCCGGCTGGGACGGTCCTTGAGAACTGTCTCCTCAGAATAACTTGCTAAGTCAAGATGTTGGCAAAATCACAGGGGGCCCCGTCCCTCTGCCCTGTCTCGAGAAGCATCATAGACCCCCTCCAGGCAGATGCCCCTCAGGGGGGAATCTGGCAGAGGCTGCATATACGTAAAGCAGACATCACGGATGCTCTGACCCAGAATTCTACGTAGCACTAACAGAGCGGACCAGGAGGCCGAGACACAGATGAGCCCAAGGATGCCGAGAACCAGGTCACGGGAACGTGGCCACTGTGTACCCATCAGGTCGAGTGCAGGGCTTTTTAACCCTGCACAAAGTGACTTGTCCTAAGGAGCAGACGTTGCAACAAGTACTTTGTTCAGCATCCCTTCCTTTCAGAGCAGAGACCTCACCATAATCAGACTGCAAACTTCTTAACTGAATCCAGGGCACTTTAAGTTTCCAACGAGGCCACGCCAGGCACAAGGCCACCTCTGCCTGGGTCCGGAGGTCGAGACACAACCTCACTCTGCCTCTGCCCCATCCACGCTAGATGTAGCCTGTATCACTCAACACTCTAGAACGAAAAGCCTGGGGCTGACCTGCCCATGAACTTGACCTTCCGCTGCGTCATGCCGCACTTCCCACGGGGACCACGGATGGACAGGCTGACCTGCAGGACAGTGGAGTCCAGAGTCCTGGTGACTGAGGCACTAGAAAAACGGCTCAGCAGCACCTCAGAAGAGGGGAGACCGCTCCTCAGGACCAGGTACTGAGACCCTGGGGTGGGGGCGCCAGGCCAGGGACAGTTCAGCACACGGCGCAGCCGGGGTACAAAGTGGGATGTGCTCACATGGCCCACGGTGCCCATCTTCACCTCGACAGCCTCACCGTCCTCGTCCCCCCAGGAATCATGCTCACACCAGCCAGAAATGAAACACAGGGAACACAAAGCATATTCAATAAAAGCGTGTATTAAAGCCTTGACTGGAAACTGGTTAGTGATTAAGGCACTCAGACGTTACGGTCCCCCCGAGGCTACAGCACGTGGCTTCTCCCAGCACACCTGAGTCGGAGCGCACGGCCGAGACGCCACTGCCCGGGCCAGGGGCTCCGTCCTGCTTCCCGACTCACGGCCCTGCTCTCAGCCCAGCCGCCAAGGGCCAAGGAAGAGCAATTTTCCAGAAACTACCATGCTAATATCGAGCTCAGTGGAGTCTACCACAAATTTTTTTATAAACAAAGAGTAGAAAGTAAAAATCTGCAGGCTGCTATAAAACACGCAGCCACGTTTCACACTCTAAGTCGCTATCAGATGCCCGAGAAGGCAGAGAAGTAGACTGAAGAGTTTGCTAAGGTTGTTTCTCAGTTGGTGAAGGCCTGAGGGCAGAACCGTTCATTGAGACGCAGAGCTGCATCGTGGACAGCCGGCCGCCCAGCTGTCTGTTGACGCTCTTACCGCGGTGGCCATGTAGGCTCATCGGACTCTAACTTGTGACCCGGAGTGAAGGGCGGACACCAGCCTCCCACCTTCCAAAGCTCAGGGTTTCTCTAAGTCAAAGCAGTTGGGCAACTGGGACTATTTTCAGGTCTCTTTCAACAAAGGCAGCTCACGGTGACCTCACGGCCTGCTGTCCCCACCAGGGCACTCGGACTACTAACTCAAGTCTCGCACCTTGACCTGGAGGAGGTGGAACCACTGCATGCAGCACCCAGGCATCGGACAGGCCCCGAGCCCTCTCAAGAAGCTGCCTCTGAAGGGGCTTCTCGAATGTGCCCGAGACAAGGGGCGAGGCTGGGAGCTGGGTCGTCTGACAAGCGGGACAGGTGCCGGCACCCCCTGTGCTGCGTGGGGACCGTCCCACCGCCCGGCACACGCCGCCCCCAGGGCACAGAGCCCAGCGGAGAAGGTGGCCAGCGCGCGGCCCCTTCCTCCCAAGGCGGACCTGCGGTCACCCACCATCCCTAAGTGACCGTGGCAGGCAGGCAGGGCGGGCCCAAGACTCAGGGAGCACTTGTAAGGGCGCGGGACTGCCCTGCTGTCAGTGGGGCCGGAGCTATGATCCCCGAGTACCGCCCTCGGAGAGGCTGTTTCACACTTGATGTTCCAGGAAAGATACAAATTAAAAAGCCATCCCGTATGTGGTCCGAACTTTGCTAGTAAAGTTTTCTGATGGAATCTTTTAGGTGGGACAATAAAATCCAACAATTACTCAAAAAAGAAATTTCAATGCTACTTGGTGTGGCCGCGGCCAAGCAGCGTCAGGCTGTGTCCTGGGACCCGGGTCCATGGAAAGCCGTCTGTGGTTCTGGGGAAACGAGGGTTCCACGAGGACATGGACACACTCTCCCTCCTGCTGAGCTGCATGCGGGGCGGGGGACGGAGGGGAGGGGGTCTGCACGCAGCTCGCAGACCAGACGGGTTACAGGGCTGGATGGAATGTGCAGGCTTCCTCCTCAAGTCAACAACCAAACAACAAAGAAAACCGTGACAGGCTTCCTGTCTCAGGGACTAAGCAGAGAAACAAGAGAAAAGGGACAGAAGCTCACAGGCCTGTGCCGGGAGCGCGGCTTCTGACGGCCCCTCAGCCAGGGGCCAGGGCGGCAGCCCCGGGAGAGGCGCCGAGGCCACTGGACGCGCAGGAACTGCGTCTAGTTGTTCTCGAATCTCGCGTACGGGTTTTCTTCTTTAAACAAACCTGGAAACAGAACAGGCCTGATTACAAAGGCACGGAGGCAGCAGGACACACAAGTCAGAGCAACACGTAAAGTTTATCTGAAGCGTCACGGAGATCAAAAGCAGGACTTCGCAGGTTCAAGTGCTACCTTAACCTTTTTGAAAGTCAAACCACAGGTGACTTTAAAACTGAAGTGAAATTTACTGGAAACAAAAACTTCTAAGAAAAATAGATCATTAAGAAACAGAGCCTTGTTTGCCGATTCTCTCAAAGAGAAATTAAGAAATTTAAAGCCACTATCTTTTCCCTCAGTGGTTGGCTCATGCAGAAAAAAAAACAGAACAAAATCGCCTCAATTTAAATATGCTTAAAAATGCTCATTAAGTTTCAGAAGTAAGGTCACAAAAACAAGGTGCCATCGACTTAAGTGTGAAGGTGCTAAACACGGAGAAACCAGGAGTTTTCTCTTAATTATGGACACACACTCTCTTCGTCTCTTTAAAAATCTGTACCATGAACCCAGCACATCAGGAGCAACAAACCTACTTACCATGGGTTTTTTTGGGGGGGGGGATGGGGAAAAGGTAGGTGCAAAGGGGACGGTGCCCACCAGTCAGAGGAAGAGGGCGGGCCTCAGCCCGGGGGGAGGCACACTGCGGGTTCTGGGCAAAGAACTACCACTGCCAAGTATCAAATGCAAGCTGTCCTGTTAAGATCCTGCCACGGGGGGTGGGGGGACCTAGCTCCTGGCTCGACTTCTGGTTTAGAGGGAAAAAGAGACATAAACTGCTCCGTGACTAGGAAACCAAATGCCTTCTAAAGACCAGGAGAGGGTTCCATCTGCGCTGTGCTCCGTGTGTTACACAAACCAGGTGCCCTCACGTGCCCTCCTACCTCCCCCAGAACTCCGGGCTCCCCACAGTCCAGACCATTCGATGGGCACAAGTTAATCCCATCAGTGCAATCAGAGGCCAAACTGACCATCTTCACGACAGGGATAAAGCCATTCGGCAATGGTTACAGAAAGGCCTTCTCCCTGGCCAGGCCTCGTCAGGCAAAGGCCTGGGGCGGCACCGTGCTGTGCTTGGCAGGGAAAGACACTCTGTTCTGTGTTCAAGTGTGTGTGTGCACACACACAAGCACACATTCACCTCGCCTTTTATTTATGTTAATGTTAATCAGATGCCAAAAGCTCCTTTCTGTGATTTCAATTTCATGGGAAACCAAGCGCCGGGGAGCAGAACACGCCAAAAATCAGTACAGAACCAACTAAACACTGAGAAAACACTCCCTCTCCCCAAAGAAACAACAAAACAAAACCGGGACTAGCTCCCGGAAACCGAGGCAGCGCGGACTCAGGGTGGCTGCCCTTCAAGAAAGGGCCGCAACCATGGCGGGTGGAAGTCAGGTGCTAGCGGGCCGCCGTGAACCCCAACACTTCAGGAGCAGACGAGGGCCAGGAAGGCTGGCTTAGGGAGAGATGCTCGAAGGCTCCATCTCACAAGACGCCCGGTGGACCGTGGCGCCACTTGGGACAAAAGGCAGCTACTTCTCCTGGTGGGGACCTTCTGTTTGCAGGGCCGGGTCTGCAGCCCACACCCCACAGCAGACCCCATGGACATTTAAAACAGCCTAGGTGGCCAGACCCCACTTCCTGCCGGCTGAGATGGAGAGTCTTACCATATTTCCTTCTGATTTCATCATGTCTTGACTTCATCTCTGCTCTCCTAAAAAAACAAAAAGAAATCTCATCCAGCAT
Source organism: Vicugna pacos (assembly GCF_048564905.1). NCBI lineage: Eukaryota > Metazoa > Chordata > Mammalia > Artiodactyla > Camelidae > Vicugna > Vicugna pacos. Next base: position 123,279,886 of record NC_132987.1, read on the forward strand.
CAAAACACAGTGTAATGTGAACAGCCGTGCCCCTCACTCCCTTCGGCATTGGCTGTGGGCTCGCTTGGTAAGACAGGGACGGCTCGGCCATGGCCACCCTCCCACGGGGACGAGCAGACTCTGGAGGCTGCTCCAGGGTCACCTCCTTTGAGTCTTCATTTCAATAAAAGCAATGCAAACACCCTGTACTGAGATTTGTAAATTTTTTTTTCATGTAAAGAAAACAAACCAATCAGCAAAAACCTCATGCCTGGTTTGGAAGACGGGGGCAGGTGGCTGTCAGTGACAGCGTGGACACCTCTCCGGCCCCAGCCCTCGCCAGCGGCGTGAGGTCAGCACCTCCCCCCACTGTAGCCCGGCCCCTCCTCAGGCAGGGTGATCCCCGCCTCCCCTGCCACCAAGGGCAGTCCTGGGGCCGCAATGCACACCCAGCGCCCCCTGCACACCCCCACCCAAGCGCCCCATGACCAGGAACGTGTCTGTCAGAGCACTGGCAACACGGGAGGCCCAACTCCAGGGTCCCCGTCCCCAGAGATCTCAGGCAGGCAGGGTACCTCGGTCCAAAGCTTTCCTCCGCCTCGGGGCCCCCGCTCACACAGCGCTGGATGGGCCATCAAAGCCTTGCCACTTGCTTCAGTAGAACCTGCAGCCACTAGCCGTAAATGGCAACATCCTGCCAGCCCCCAAACACCGGGGGGTGGCCACCAGCCAGGCCCCCCGCACCCGGTTCCCCATCCTTCAGGCCACAACCAAGAAAACCCCACAGACACTCAACATGCCTGCATGTCACACGTGGAGGAAACTTGGGGCACAGAAGCGTCACTCCCCACGCCTCCCCAACGCCACCTCACCTCTCCTCCTGCCGGACCCGCCTTTCCTCTCGCTCCCGCATGGCCTTCTCCTCGCTCTTGTCGGGCCCCCGGCTCCTCTTCCTTCTGCAGCAGCAGCAGCAGCAGCAGACGGCGACGCCCAGGAGGATGGTCCCCCCAATCACCGACATGGTGACGATCAGGGCCTCGAAGTTCACTGCAGGGGCAAACGCGAGAGTGAGTGCAGGGACCCGCCTGGCAACGCCCCTCCTGGGGGGGCCTCCAGAGCAAGGGGCAAGGCAGCGGCAGCAGGACCGCCGCCTCCTCCGTCTCTTGCAACCTGCCCACTAACCAGGAAGGGCTGAAGCAGCAGGCAGCTATTCCCACCACCTGCCACTGAAAGGCCGTTTCAAGCCCGAGAAGTCAGCTAAACCAGAGAGAAAGAGAACGCCCAGGTGTGTGCTGAGACTCTCACGCTAAACTCAGTCGCGTGGAAGGTGTGGAACAGGAAGTCAAGCCTGATGCAGCTTCTGCGGTCATCAGCGTCAGAGCCGACGGTCACATCTGCAGCCAACAGCCAACGGAACCAGCTCTGACAGTGGCGCCAGAGCACAAGCCGGAGTCACAGGCCGGCCAGGGGACGCCAGGGGCCTAAAAAGGGCTCATGGCCCTCAGATGACTTTAGGGTTTCCTGCAGAGACCACACACGTTTACAGGTTTCAGGTCTTCCCAACTTCTCTCGGGATTCACAAATTAAAACCAGCCAGTCAGTACTTTTCCATCCTGTCCAGCCAGAGCTGATCAGAGGCTGGGAGGCTCTGGAGGGAGCCCGCTCAGGACACGCTGTGACAGGAGCAGCATGGCCCATAGCAGCGCCACTCTCCCCTGGAACCAAACTTACAAATTATGCTACCACATGGAGCTGATTACCTCGGATCCCACTGCCTTCCTGGTTCGGGGTGGGCTGGGGCGGGGTCTGCAAGGTGAGAGCTTCTCCTCGGGGAGGAGCGCAGATCCCATGTGCCCCGGTGCCCCCTCCCCAGACCCACCTCAGGCCACCAGCGTGAAGGCACCCACCCTCAGGAACAGAGGTTACATCTGATCAAACACCTGCTGAGCTTTTAATCACGTGCTTTTCCTCCTCTGGCCTGTTCTGGACATGCAAAAACCGCCGGGAACAGCAGTGTCAGGAGGCCCCACCAGCAGAGGTGCAGCTGCAATGGAGCTCCAGAGCCGCCAAGTCTAAAAGCTGGTAAGATCGACCCGAGGGACAGCGGGCTCAAAACACACCTACCCCTAGCAGCTTTTCTAATTAGCAGCTGAGTCCAGCTATGTCAGCAAAACCAAAATCGCATCAGGAAGGGAAACAAAATCCGGGCCCCCTTCCCTGTGGGCCCTGCACCAGAGGGCCGGGACACCCACCACGGGACGCACAGGACCTGACAAAGAGACACGCTGCTCCTGGACCAGGGTGCAAATGTGAAGGTTTCATTTTTCTCCAAATGAACATATATTCTTAAGATCATTATGATCAAAACCCCAAAACAACTTTGCCGAGAACTGGGTAAGATGACTGCACAATTATCTGCAAGACTGACAAACCCCTACAGCACAGGCTTGAGTCAGGGTGAGGCGCTGCCGTGACAGCACCACGTGGGCCAGGAAGGTCCCCAGGGGCCCAGCCCCAGTTCCCCACTGTTCAGCCCCCAGGGCAAGGTCCCCTCAACCGCCTCCTCATCCCGGGGACCAGGAGCAGCTCCTGCTCAGAAACAGCCCGTTTCAGGTCCCTGCCAGCCGAGGAACGAGCCAAACAAGTCAACTGCATCTTCTCTCAGGAACAGGGGGCACCGCACCCCCAAGTCACTACCAAGCCTGCCTCCCAGCGCCCCTGCCTCCTGCCCTTCGTGAGCCTGTGTGGCATGCGGTGCACTGTTAGGTTAACTGAGCACAACCAGAACTTTCATGGCAGTGCTGATTTTGTGAGAAGCAATGAAAACATGGACTCACCCCAGCAGACGCCCCAGCGTGCAGAGCTCAGCTGGCAGAGAGAACCGGGGGGCAGGATTTTTGCCACCGGGTAGTCCAAGCACGCCTTGTTAGTGTTGCACCAGAGACACTGGAAGAGAAGGTCAGGCTCGCAGTGTGACCACTGAAGGCAGATGGCCGGCCTCCGACCCCCAGTCCCGCCACACTGCCTGCTCCCTCTTTGGCCCCCACCCCAACGAAGCGGCTCCACCCCTCCTGCCCACCCAGGCCTCTTTCAGGAGACAACTTAAGATGCCTAAGAAAAGCTATTAATAACCATCACTTAAAAGATCCCTGCACGCATGCAGCCCCTGGAGCAAGGGGACGCGGTCTGCTCCCGGGTCACGTGCTGACCGCGCGTGACTTACAGAGACGTTTTTCAGGCACTCTTCACAGGTCCTGTTTGTGCTCTGAGAACAAGCTGCAGGGAAAGAACAGACATCGCTGAGAATTCTGGGGCGGCAACCCCGGGGAGGGCGCTGGGCGGCACCCTCGTGCACCAAGCCCTCGGGGCACACGAGCAGTGGCTGCCAAGCCCCTGTAGGTGGCCCCGGCGGACAAGCAGGCCGCGCACACGTGCCCTGACCAGTGGGGTCTCCCGGGCAGGAGGGAGGCACCACACAGCAAGGCAGGCCATCCCCCCGCAGAGCCCTTACGGCAGACCCCTGTCTGCAGACGCCCCCCTGGCTCAGGAGCACACTGTCTGGAACCAAAGGCCACAGCAGTGCCAGGTCGGACTCCAGCAGGCCTCGGAACCCTGGCCCACGCCCCCAGACACCAGGCAGAAGGCGGTTCCAATTGCGCAGAGCACACCCCTCCCGGAGAAGCAGGGGTGGGGGCTCCAAGCACCCTTCACAGCACGGCTGCCGCGGGCAGGGTCAGACCCCAGGCAGGTAACAGCTCTGGAGCTCCGCTGACCAGCAGTGAGGAGCTAGTGCAGGAATGACTTCCAGGACACCAGCGACAGCAGCTGTTCACCCACACCACCCCCAAAACACACGCTCGCGGAACAGACCAGTGCAGACAGCACCAGAGTCACAACCAGGCACCGACGCACACCTGCCAGAAGACTGACGACGCCAAGCGCTGGCGCGGACGGGGCCTCAGATGCGCGGCCGGAGAGCAGCGCAGCCCAGGCACTTGCACACACACACGCTGCCCCGGACTCGGCAACTCCACCCCGGGCCGTGGACAGAAACCAGAACACACGCCCGGGGAGGTGGCAGCAGCCTGGCACATAGCAACAGCCAAGACCTGAAAACAGCCTAGACGTCTGGACGCCCCGCTCGGCCGCGGCCTCCACGTGGTCCTGGGCACTGCCGGGCTCCCTGCCAGGGCCCTTGGGCTCCTCCTGCCTGGCGCCCCCCACAACATGCTGCGCCTGGCGGGGCAAGAGGACAGGGGAGGTCATCGGAGGACGGACAGAGAAACTGGTACAGTCCCCCAACGGGACACTCTCCAGCCCTAAAAAGAAGCGCGCTGTCCACATAAAACACGGATGGAGCTTACAGACGGGCAGACTCAGAAGCCTCACACAAAGCCCACGGCGCACGGCCCGCTGTTCAGGAGCAGGCGGAGCCACCTGCAGTGGATGGACTGGAGAGCCTCGAGAGGTTGTGAGGCTCGAGAGAGGCCAGCGTCACAGGGGTCACTCACCCGAAGGCACACGTGAGATCCCTGCATTCTATCAGACTGATCTCAAAGGAAAAACGGGCACGCGCTGAGCTCATTAATGACGCGCGCAGGGAGGTGCGGGGGTAGCGCAGATGTCCGCAACTTCAAAATGCACCGACCGGAGGAGTCGGACACCCGGACGGACGACGTACAGCAGAACGAGATAAAACCAGCGGTGGGCGTGTGAGTGTTCACTGTCCAGTTCTGTCCACTCTCCTGTGCTTTTGAAGATTTTCATAAGTAACTGTAGGGGAAAAGAGCTTTCACTTCAAGTGACAATTTTATTCATCATGTTTACTAAGTGAGACTAAAACAGTGAACTTACTTTGAAATAGTTGAGGAGTGTTTCTATTCAATGGTGTAGTTCTTCTATATTCCATTTTAAAAAAATAAAATCCTACTTCACTCAAAGTGAAACGCAAGCCCATCCGTCACAACATACCACCATACAGCGGCTGTTGTCAGACAGTCCTCTTTTCAGAGCGTCTAGCGGCGTGCTGCTAGTTTGGGCTGAAGCTTATTTTAAACTTTTTAAGTACTCAAAACAACAGATTTTGTTCAGCCCCAGGAAGGTAAAGAAAATTAACACCCCTGAAACACCTCTCACTCCTCAAAGCACTGCTGGGAGAGGGGCAGGGTCACCGCTGACGTCCCCGGGGCCTGACCTGGGCGAAGGAGAAGCAGCCCCGTGGTGCTGCAGCGAGGACGACATCACTGAAAGGCCGATTCCTAGTTCTGCCCACTAAGCGCCAAGAAAGGACAACACCCGAAGCAGAGGGCCAGGCGTGCTGCCCAGGTCTTGGCTTGGACACGTAATTTTCCACTAAAAGGAAGCAGGCTCCTTGCAGAGAACAGCTGATTCCAGACCTGGGGCCGAGAAGGGACAAGCTCAGCCTGGGACAGCTCGCTGTGCCGGAAAGTGGAGCAGACTCACAGGTAAATGGCAAAGGACCCAGAAGCAGCTTGGAGGGTCCTCCCTGCCAAACCGGCACAATTTAACCACCCAGGTGCATGACAGTCATGGACTTGACCTCCTGAATGCCCCAAGGTTTCACACTGACACAAAATAAATGCAGAGAAGGACCACGAGCAGAGTCTCCACCGCAGTAAACACAGACGCTAAGACCGCGGGGCCTGCCGGTCTCAGAGCGCCCCTCCTGGTTTGTTTATACTTGGGAAGGGAGATCAGTACTTGAAAAGTTATCGAGAGCATCCCCACGACCACCTGCGGCCACATGACAAGAGGACAAGTGACAGCAGGTGCCGCCAGAGGGTGTGGGGAGGACAGTCGCAAGGGGCTGAATCCTCCCTAAACGTATCTGAGTCGTATCAGAAGAAACCCGCCAAGACCACAAAGCGGCCCTCAGAGAAGCGGCCAGGCCAGTGAGCGCAGACTGAGAGACATGGAGACGGAAGGCGGCCCGCGAGCTGGGCCCAGCGGACGCTGCTGGGATAATGTCAATCGCGGGTTCAAGTCTTGTGCCGGGGCGCCGCCCAGACCGTGCTGGCATGTGCGGGTTCTGGGGAGAAGCGCCCTTGTTCTCAGAGATGCTCCCTGACGAGTCGAGGGTAAGCGGCCACAGCACAACTGCCTGCAAAGGGTTTGGTTAAAACGGCACCAGCAGATACACACAGGTGGTGGCAGAGGCTGCAGGAACAGGAAAGGACTCAGGCCTTCGCTGCGCTATTTACTCCTTCAGCGTTTTCTGCAGCTTTGACCCGCTTCTCAGTAAACAGCGCTCAGGGGAGGCACAGCGGGAAACAGCCCTGGCTCCGGTCCTTCCTACGAACTGCAAGGGCGGCCGCGGGGGCGGGAGGAGGCAAGCGGCACAGGGATGTCCAGGTCCCCGTTACCGCTGGCCCTACACGAGCTAAAGACACACACCACCACCCTGTTCCCCTGGGCCAGTGTGAGTCAACAGAGGCCGGGAGGGAGGCTCTCCACGCAGGAGCGCCAGTCTTCAAGGGCCCTCCCCAAGGAAGCTCAGCGCCCCAGAAGGCTGTTCCTTACTCGCCTCTGGAAACACCCACGGGGTCTTGCGCAGAAAGGAAAATGCATTGACCATCTGCTATCCTGTTCAGAGACAGGAGGTCAAAGGTCACTCTCTGCATCTCATCTCATCCCGGGAATCAGAAACCTTGCGCTGAAAGCCCGCAGCCAGCGAACTCCGGCCGCGTTTCCAAGGTCTAATGCCGAATGTCATCGTCCTGACTTCCGAAGGCCTGCGGCTGAGAATCAACTTAGACCCTCCTTATCAGTGACCAGGGAACATTGAGCTTCATGCTCTTGGGAAACCAAAATAAAAAGGAGGAGGAGGGTACAACTCAGTGGTAGAGTGCGTGCTTAGCGTGCACGAGGTCCTGGGTTCAATCCCCAGTACCTCCCATAAAGGTAAATAAACCTAATTACTTCCCCCCAACAAAAAAATAAACAAACAAACTTTTAAAAGATAAAATTTAAAAGAAAAGGTTCTGCTACGACACAACAATCCATGCCGCATTCGAGTTTCAGGTGAGGCGACTGCTGCAGTACCAAGGGCACACGTCAGCACGTGTGAAGACGTACGTTTTCATAAACAAGGAAATGAGAAAGTACATATTTACTGTGGGCACAGCAGGCCACAGGGCTGCATTCAGCCCCTCCCTGGGCAGTGGAAAAGCCCCGGAATCTGCACAGTGGCCACACCGCATGGTGACAGGGCACAGAGCGTGCCTGCACTGTCAGTATCACACGAGAAACAGGGCAAAAAGTTCGTTTAAACAAAGAAGTTTTGGCCGTGCTACCACCTCTGCAGAGGAGTGAAGGGCACAACACAGGTCAAGACGCGGACGGATGGCGCCCACATCCAGCCCCTCCAAATCCATGCCCTGTGGCGAGGAGCCCCCGCCCCGCCCCCTGCGCTGGCCGCCACCCAGCTCCTCTAGACCCTCCATTTACTACAACAGGTTGAGGCCATTTCAAGGGTGGCCTTCCCTCAGGATATAAAGATGAGACTCTGGGATGGAGTCTGACCCCACACACAATTAAAGCAGGTCCAAAGCCCAGGAAGCTCTCTTTAATTCAATGAACTTCCCCCTGAAGATCTCACATACCTTGTGGGGGCCTGATGCCTCCCCTCCCAAGCACACGTTAGAGAAGACATCAGAGATGGCTGGTTCGGGATCAGTGTGATGGTGTTTGAATTCACACACCTGTGAGGGTTAATTTTATGTGTCAACTTGATTGGGCTAAGGGATGCCCAGAGGGCTGGTACCACACTGTTTCTGGGTGTGTCTGGGAGGGTGTTTCTGTCGAGCATTTGAGTTGGTGGACGGGTGAAAGCAGAGGGTCCTGTCCAAGGCGGGGGGCGGGGGGCATCACCTAAGTCGCTGAGGGCCTGAACAGAACAAAAAGGCATGGAAGCGCGAATGTGCTTTTTGTTGGAGCTGGGACACCCCTCTTCCCCTGGCCTTGGACCTGCGGGCTTGGACTGGGACGTACCCAATGGCTCAGGCCTTGAGACTCGGGCTGGAACTACACACCAGCCTCCCTGGGTCTCCAGCTGCAGACAGCAGATCACAGGACTCCTCAGCCTCACGATCACACTAGCCAACCCCTCATAATAACGCTGTCTCCATGGCTACACATATTCTGTAGGTTCTGTTTCGCTAAGGTGGCCAGGCTAATACACACAGCATCCTTGCAAGGAAGACAAAAATGTCTTAAAGAGTGCAGTCACATTCCTGTGGTATGACAAGCAGTAAAAATCTCACACCAAGCCCTCGCTACATGGGAAGGGGGGATCTCAGTGCTCAGTGTGGCTAGAAAAGGAGCTGCTTTTCTCCTGTAACACTAGAATGATAGTCTGGTTTAACTCCCAAACGGCCACAGGATGCAGTTACTCATCTCCCGGGGCATCTGCCTGCAGCTGGCACCCAGGGCAGTGTGAAAGGCAGAGCAAACACACCCTGACATCGCGGTGTGCACACCGTCGGCCGCCAAGGAGTTTCTTGTGCGATCACGACTCCTGGCTCCTGTGCACGCTGTTGGGTAAAAAGTACTGATTCCACATTTGTGCTGAAAACTCAATCTGGACCAGAAGTTCCCTCTACCGTGAAACTCGACTGCTGCATTAACATACAGCGTCACAAGTGTATACACAAGTCTGTTAGGAAGCGGACGAGAAGAAACTCAAGCAGTCTTGCACTGGAATAAACACCCCGTAAGGTCACAGAGGAAAGGTGCTTTGCTGTGCTAAACAGAAGTGAACAGAGCCCGGGCTGACGCGAGTTGGCCGGCTGGGCCCCAGCGTGTGAGGAGGCCTGCCTGTGGCTAGGCCAGCCTGGGGCTCTGTTCCTCACCCACAGCGATCACAAGGAACGCCACACACAGCAGCCAGCATGACGCTCCCAGATTAAACCCGAGATTCCACCCCGCCTCCAGCAGTACCTGTTACTGGAATTCCTTGGCCCTTAGGTCATCTGCTCCCCCTCACCTGCCTCCCAGCACTCTAACTGCTGTTTCCTGGTCAGGCTCAAGAACGCAGCGCCTGGACAGGACCCCTGCCTGCAGTCGCCACCGTGGGCCCGGCACCTGGCACAGGTGGTTACCAAGAACAGGTGGGATAAACCAAGGAAGGCTGCCATCTGCCCATGCACCGAAGGTCTGGAGAGTGTAGGAGCAGAGTAAGTCCAAGCGCTGGCCGCTGTCCCTGGAGCTCCCTGGAGGGGTCTACCCTGCCCCGTGGGCGTGAGTGTAGGGGCCACGCACGGGCCTCCCCGAGGGCAGCAGAGCGTCCCCTCAACACGCCAGCCGCGCCTCCAGAAGGGCCGGGCGCCTGGACTCTGACCACGACCCGCTGTGGGACAAGCAAGCTCTCGAGTTCCGACTCCGAGTCCACACCCGAGAGCTCCTTCCAAGAAGGTCGTGGCCACGTTACCGAGAGGACAGTGCGCCCGGCCAGGCCGACCCCGCGGGTCCCACGCTGAGCCAGGACAAAGGGCCGGCCTGCCGCCCACGCCCCGAGGCATGCGGCGGCCAGGCCCGCGGACGGACACTCGGGTGGCCCCCGGCCGCCCCCGCAGACCACGCGGGCCTGAGGCAGCGACCCAGCGCGGCGGTGGTCCACGCCCTCCGCCCTCCACGCCCCGCGTGACCCCAGCCCCGCGCCCCCCTGACTCCGACCCCGCGCCCTCGCGTCTCCCGCCCTCACCCTGCGCCGTGGCCGCCGGGAGAAGCAGCAGGAGGAGCGCGGCGCCGCCGAGGGCCAGTCCCCAGCGCGGCGTCGGCGCGCGGACCCCGCCGGACGCCATGGTGGCTGCGGCCCCGCCGGTCTGTCGGTCGTCGTCGGCCGGACGCGCCCCACCTCGGACCCTGGCCAGGGAGCCTCCGGCCGGAAGAGCCGCGCCGGAAGTGGGCGGGGCAGCGGCGGGAGAGTGCGCAACAGCGGCCCCGCCCCTCGCCCTCCGGCCCTCCCCGGCCGCTCGAGGTGCCCGCCTCCCGGCGCGGCGGGGCTCAGCGCGCCTGCGCGGCGGGAAGGCCGTGGGCGGCGGGTGGAGCGGTTGCTGCTCAGTGCGCCTGCGCGGCCCCGAGGCCGTTTCTCTCGGGCGCGCGGTGGTCCTGGCCCTCGGGGGGTGGAGGTGCTGCGGTCCTTCCTGGGCTGGTCCCGCGGGCCACGCAAAGCCCGCGCGCTCAGTCCCGACCCCCGCCCGGAAGACCTCCGCCCCGGGTGCCCGCACGCCCGCCACCCCGGGACGCCCCTTCACCTCCGCGGAGTCAGGGCTCCGGCCGGGGGCGGGGTTGGGGCGGGGAGCCGGTGGGCCGCTGCCGGCTCCCCGTCCTGGGACGGCGTCGAGAACTGATAAAGATACATGATGCGGAAGCCCAGGCGCTTTCGTTGTAAGGTTGTGTTTCCATAGCCAAAGTACAGTGGGTCTTGGGAATGGTACGGGGAGGTCAGAGACCCGTCTCCTAAACTTGCTGGGGTCCCTGACTGTGGCTTCCTGGGCCAGCCCGGGGCGTCCGTCGCACGGGAGGTGTCTGCCGGTTGGATCTAATTCAAGGCCCCAGCGTCATCTACTGTGTCAGGTTCCACTGCTGTCCCACACCTACCTCAACCCTCGAAGGAAGGGCTGCTGCAGTGAAATCTGGGCAGTGGGCTCTGCAGTCTAAGATGGAATCTGACGGGCCCCAGGTAAGCAGGTGTAGTCCCGACTGACCTCTCAGCATGCAGGGTTCAGCGGGGGGCCCCAAATCTTCCATACTTGCTCTCCCTGAGAGGGCCCCAACTGGTTAGAATTGAACTGGCCCACAACACCCAGGACCAGTGTAGAAAGACTTTTCTGAGCCAGGAGGACATGGTTGCCACATATCTGTGCCTCCTTTGATGTGTGGGGACCAAAGGTGGCATCACCTGGTCCTGCCCCATCACCAGCTGTGGAAAACTGGACCCAGCGGGGTGGGTCTCTGCTGAAGGTCACAGGACCAGGAGAGCGGTGCGTCAGGCTGTGAGGCTGGTGTCCCAACCCTGCCAGTTCCTACCTCCATGACCCTGGCTTAAGTGCCACAGCTCAGCTCACAGCACTGCTGACCATGAGGTCACGGAGTCACGCATGGAGAGGACCTGAGGGTCTCAGGTCATGCCGAGTGTCAGTGTCCCTGCCATTCCCTCTTAGAACAGACCTGAGCGAGCCAGGTCACGCTGGTGCTGGACCGTATGCAGGGAAGGAAGCCTGGTCCTACCACGCACAGTGCCTGCATGTCTGTGATATCATATCAATGTGAATGTCACATGTTTTAACAAGCGTGTCTTCAACTGAGCACTTAGTCCTTGCAGAGGAACAGTTCCTTCCTGTGTGTGTGAGGCAGCAAAGGGCCCTTGATCGCAGTAAACTGCCCCACCTCTTCCAGTTCAAATACTTTATATCTCCATTTGGTTTGGACTTTCTGTTATGAAAAAGATGTTTAAAAACTTATTTGCTGTTGGGAACAGAGTACACACCAGCCCAGGCTTAGAACTCTGGCCCCAGAAAACATTTTTTTCATCCTAACAAACACACAACGGCAATTCACTGGTATTTGAAGGATGCTGGACGTTTGTCAACATTGACCAAGACACAGTGACCCCTACTACACCTTAAGCAGTGCCATCAGCAATGGCATTTTGAAATACAACTGAGTTTTGGGACAATTCGACAACGTGGAAGTTCAAAAAATATGGAGTAACTAGAGCCCAAGTCCTTTTTTGAAAAGGCAGGAGACAGCATTATTGATTCAACACATTCGATTGTCGAAGATCTTCAGGCTAACCGGAAAGACCTAAAAGCACACAGGATGAGAAAATATGAACTACAGTGACTTCTCAGAGAAACAGATTGGTTACTCTGTTTGCGATCTAGAATTAAAGGAATGTATGGTTTTCCCAAGAAGAGCAATGGTTAGGGAATTAGAATGACACAGTTACAGTGGTGTCAACCTAGGAGAAATAACTGTCCAGCCTCCGTGCAACAGGGAGGGCTGTCCACCAGCCTCCCGGACACTGTGGGCTGAGGCGGTCCTGGAATTCCAGGGCCCCCACCTCAAGAGCGTGCATGTTGGAGTCACGTGCTACACACTTTCACTTGAGTTGTTTTTATTTGGTGGTCGACTGTGCCGTTGGATTTTTCATCATTATTAGTTAAAGAATTCCTTCTAGAAAGGCCGGGTAAGAGACTGAAGCTTCTGCTTGGCAGGTGACATTCTAACCCCCGAGACTGTTAACACCGCGGAGATCTCCTTTTCAGCTCAGCTGAGCAGAGGGAGCACGGAGGGCCTCAGACCTCTAAGGAGCCTTGAAGGGATCTGGAAAGGTCTGTGGGTGCCCTGAGACAGGCAGGGGTCAGTGGAGCTCTGGGGCAGAGGGAGGGGTGGACTGAGGCAGAGGGCTGTGCCGACAGGACAAAGCCCATTTTCCACGGTCAGATTAAGGGGCGGCACAGAGCGTGCACCCCAGCTACGAGGGATGGCTCCAGTGGGGCTGCAAGCCGGAAGGGCCCCCGGTCCCTGTCAGGTCGGGCCTCTCAGGGCCCAGGGGTTAGCCCTGGACAGAGACACAGGACAGTCTGCTGCCCACCGCCTGCGAGCAGTGGTGAGTCTCAAAGCCCTTCCCACGCCAGCCTCAGAGCCTTCTCAGGGACCAGGGGAAGGGGACTCTAGTGACTCTCCACCCGCACTTTGACAAGACAGAAAACTGAGCTTCTTCAGGGTCATGCAGCCAGTGGGAGGTGGGGCTAGACTGGGACCCGGGGTTCACCCTGGGGGTCCACTCTCCTTCCTGGTGTCTCAGCCCCACCGGGACAAGGTGGGAAATTTTCCAGAGGATTACTTGAAAACAAGCTGAAATACGTCGCAAAAACAGGAAGTGGACTGAGGGCAACTGACTCTACCGTTCATGTTTCTGGAGCCCTCCACCGGGTACCAGCCAGCCCTGGCCCTGCCCAAGAGGATGCACCCAGACACCCCTCCCTACATCCAGGCTGTGATTTCCTGGGAAGCCCCAGGTAGGGGGAGCGGCCTCTGAGCTTCCTCCTGCACACACAGCGCCTGCAGCCCCCACCCACAGGATCTCCGTTACGTCCATAGTTAGACCTGCGTCAGCTTGCTTTACTGAGCGGTTCTCAAAGTATCGGGTACATCAGAATCACCTGGAGGCCCTGTCAAAACTGGGATTGCTAGACCCAAGTCGTCCCCAGAGCCTCTGACCCAGCAGGCCTGGGCCCAGGCCCAGGTCTGCGTCTGAGAGATCCGCGGTGAAGCTGAGCCCGTGGTCTGAACCAGCCTTTGAGAAGCGTGGCTCTGGTCCAGCGGGTCTCAACCCCAGCCGACGTCACCAGAGGCACATCTAGAAGTAGCAAGGCCGGCATGCCTGTGTGTGCACTCACGCCAGCCATGAAGTCAGCGCCTGGTGGGCGCGGTTTGTTTAGGGCTCCCCAGGCCGCAGCTGGCTGAGACCTGAGCTGGGAAGTGCTTACAGCGTGGGCAGGTGAAGGGTCCCAAGTCCCACACAGTAAGAAGCCCTCAGGCAGTTAGAATTTAAACCAAGAGTAGGGGCCCAAAGCCAATGCCTCCACATGTGCCCGTCCATGGGTCTGCAGGGGCCGAGGGTGGTGTGATACTGTGCCATAGTGATGGTCTGCATCCGCTCCCGGCGCGGAGTCCCTAAACCCTTGGAATTTCCTGAGTGCTGAGTGATAAAGGTGTGTCTTTGTTGTTTGTAACAAACCCTTCAACCATGTCTGAGTCTGTTCACAAGTGACCTTTGGAAAGCAGCTTGGACGGGGGCTGGTGGCCAGGGGCACGGTCAGTGCCCTCTGCACCGCCACCTCCCGGGCGAGGAGAGGGGCTGCAGGGAACTCATCAGTCGTGCCTGGTGATGGAGCCTCCATGAAATCCCAACAGGACAGGCTTCAGGGAGCTCCCAGATGTGAGGAGAGTGGACTCAGACGGCCTGGAAGCTTATGCCCCTTCCCCACAACCTGCCCTGCGCACCTCTTCATCTGGCTATTCATTTATTATAAAATAAACCAGTAATCTAGTGAGTAAACTGTTTTCCAGTTCTGTGAGCCGCTCCAGCAAATTAATGGAGTCTCTGATCTCTAGCTGGCGCCTGAGGGATGGGGGCATCTTGTGGGATAAGCCCTCAATCTGTAAGATCGCCAGGTAGGTGGTGTCAGAATTGAGTCAAATTTGTGGGATGTCCAGTCAGTGTCCTTGGAGAATTGAGTGAATCGCATGCTTCTGCGGGAAAACCGCCTATACCAGAGGTGGCCCATTGTCCGGGTTTGCCCAGACTGCGGGGCTCCCCAGGAGAAGGGCCTTCGAGGGTAAAACCAGTGACGCTGGTCACTGGGATCTGGCTGCCAACAGCGCTCCCACGCCATTCTGATGCCTCCCTTCCCCCTCCAACGTGTGCCCCGTGCTTGTGCGGGAGCTCTGTCCTGAATTCTGGGTCTGGGCTGTGTGCGGGCTCCATCAAGCCCAGTGTTGTTTACAGCACTGAAAGTGGAGCTCACTCCACCCCCTGCCCAGCAGTTCTGGGGCAGGGGGCTAAGGGACAGTGAGGGCCCGCCTGACTGGTGGACTTAGCAGGTCATGTGGGCACTGGGACTGAGCTGGTGAAGAAGAAACTGCTGAAGTACATGATGGTACCCAAAGGAGGCTTCATTAAAATAGGCTAAAACACACCAGCTGCATGTTGGCTCACTGAAATGCACCTGCAGCCTAGAAACAAAAGCCACTGAGTGGCGTAGATAAGTGATGGAGGATTTTGACCCTAATCGAGTCTCAAAATCTGCCTTTAAAACAGGAGGTGAATGAGAACACTGCTCGAGCTGGTGGGTACAGCTTGTGAGGTTTCTTCCAGTCCACGGGCTCGGGCTGCTGGAGGGGGAGGCATGCTCCCCAGCTGGAGGTCTGGGGACTGGGGGGCCCAGGAGTCATGAGAGAACTCCACCCCCAGCTGTAAGAGAGGGAATATGAAAAATTTTTTAAAAATGCTTTCCCCAGATACTCAAAAAAAAAAAAAGAGAGGGAATATGATTACCGCTGAGTGGGTAGACGTGGATGCAGGGGAAAGACACAGGGGACCACACCCAGGGGACCCCAGGTGATGGAGCCGTCTGGGGGAAGGTACCAGACTTCCTTGGGCATACCTGTGGGACATGGTGGGGGGACCTTCTGCGTGCAGACCGCACGTGACGATGCGCTGGCCTGCCCGGGGTCCAGACGGGAGGGTCAAGACCTCACGTGCAGAGCCACCAACATTTACTGGCTGGGAACAGAGGATGACCTGCGGCCCAGCGATGTCTGAAAGCGATTCCGTTTTGTCCCATCTTGGAAAGATCAAATAAAGCCTGTTTCTTTTCCTAGGCATGGAAGGGGCGCTGCTAATTTGGTCAGAGGTTAATCTTTGGCTATTCTGTTTCAAATTTGATGGTTTTCGAACAGGGCAGAAACGAGATGCTAGGCGGTGCTGGAGTGGTGGGGTGGTGGGGCTGGGATCGCCTGTGGGCTTTTGGCAGATGGAAGGACGGATGGACGGACAGAGAGGCATAAGAACCCTTAGACAGGATGAGAAGCTGCACTGAAGCTTCTGAGACACACGGTGAGGCAGGAGAGCGTGCTCATGTCAGAGCAGCTGTGAGCAGGTGGAGCAGGGGGGAGGCCAGCCTGAGTGGGAGACAGAGCGCCCCCCTCAGGGGAACAATCAGCAGCGAGAGTTCTTAGCAACTGAGCAGTTGTGGGCACGGGACACTGTCTGTGAGTCTTGCTCTAAGTTCCGGATCCCATGCTCTCCTTCCTAGTGCACATCATTTATAGTTATACACTGGCGGCGTGGTGGCCCTTCCGTGTGTGTCCGCAATGGCAGAGAACGTCTAAGCTTTTGCCCACCGTTTTCTCAGTGACTGGCACGAGGGGTCCTCCGTATGTGCTTTTGGAATGAATCCACGTTTTTAAATCAAGACTTATGCTGGGAATTTAATAAAGAATTATTTGGGGAGGGGAGGGTACAGCTCAGTGGTAGAGTGTGTGCTTAGCATGCATGAGGTCCTGGGTTCAATCCTTGGTACCTCCATTAAGAAGAATTGTTGTGCTGAACACTGGAATTTGACACAACATTGTAAAATGATTATAAATCAATAAAAAATGTTAAAAAATAAATAAATAAATGTCCAAATGTAAAAAAAAAAGAAGAAGAAGAATTGTATACTTTAGGGAAAAAATAAGGGCAAATATCACCTGAAAGTGTCTCTATGTTCGTGAATATAGATCCACAAACTGGCGCCCTGCACTCACACCTACCCGCCCCTCAGGTCGGTAACATGCAGGAACGGCGGCGCTGGTGGGGCTGCAGGGGGCGTTCAACACCAGGATACGGCCCTTTCCCTGGGGGCCCCGGCCCTCCCCACCCTGACAGGCCCTCGCTGGCCGCACCTGGACCCGGGCCCAAACCGAGCCTGCTGAGGTCGGCGGACACTCATGTGTCTTAGTGACCTCGCTGGGACCCCACCACGCATCACACAAGACTGGGCGGCACCTGGTCACCATGACCTCCAGGTCACCCCAGGAAACAGCACGTGAGAAACACACTCACTTTAAACTCTTCTGCCCGGTACCCAAGAGCAGGTGTAGACAGCCGAGAGGGTGACAGACACCCACTTTCCATCTTCCCTGTTCAGGCTCGGCAGCAGGACCCCTGTGGTGGGACTGCCCCGCCACTCCTGTTGCCCCCCACCCCCATTCTGCAAGCTGCTGGGATGTGGGGCAAGGACAGGGACAGAGAGGGCCTTGCACGGGGAACAGGGGAGGAAGGAGGAAGGAGAACCCTATGCCATAGCCCAAAGTCCACGCAGACCCTCTGAGTGTGTGACAAGCAGGGGTGGGGCGCAGGGCCCAGCTCCCATGGACGCGTGTGTGAAAGTTTTATTAACTTGTTTCTGTACACGAGACTGGAGACAGCATGATCAATGGGATGTCATTTCATGCTCTGATGAGCTCACATATAAATAAATCTGCACTACCTTCCATCAGACTGCCATGCTAATTTTTACAAAGGAAAACACGTGTCTAACCTCGTAAGATGAAAGCGATTCCTTTTTCAAGGTGCTGTAAAAAGTCACGCGTATCAGAGGGAGGAGGCTGTCCCCTCTGATGGGTCCACACAATCATCCGGCCATATCTGTCATTTTGAGGGCAGAGGGAACAGTGGATTTTTGGTTAATGGTGAAGTTGTCCAGCGTTGTCAGCTGTGTCGCGGTCGGCCTGCTGCAGGAGACGTGGCTTGGGGATAGTCCCATCCAGGCAGCTGAGAGGCCTTGTCTTCACTCTTCACCAAGCACCCCTAACTCTCAGCAAACTTGGGGTTCATGACTGTGGTGGTGGCGCTCTTGAAAAGGGGGTTGTCCTGGTAAGGAAAGCAAATGTGGCTTAGTGCAGGGGGGCGGGGCGGGGCGGGTGGCTTCCCGCAGGCTCTGGTTAGGGGTCAGCTGCCGGACAGCTGGGGGCTGGGGCCGGGGTGGGCTGTGCAGGGAGGGAGACGTGGCCGTGTGAGGGCGGGGGGGGGCAGTGCTCACGTTGTTCCACTGGGACTTGAGCTTCTCCTTCTCGAAGCGTTTGTACTCCCGGAGGTCACTCAGGTGGGTCAGGACCTTCCAGATGCCCAGCAGGAGGATGCCGATGAGCACGACCCCACCCAGGGTGCCCCCCACGATGGCAGCGATGTTGGGGCCCATCACACACTCTGAGGCAGGGAGGACACACGGGGCGTCAGGCCCTCCCCGACTCACAGGCCCCAGGTGCCCGTCCCAGTCCCCGACAGCATCAGGGCCGCAGACTGGCTCTCAGTAACACGCAGGTGCACAAACCAACCCCCGCCCCGGCCCCCGGTCAGGGAAGGCGCAGAACTGGGCACCATGCAGGCCCTGTGGTTCCAAAAGAAATTTAGAGGCCCCTTGTTTTCAGAGAAAGAAAGGGGGGCCAGGTTGCCAGTAACCAGGGCGACACAGGGAACAGAAGACAGCGTTCCCTGCCAGGACAACCAATGGCCCACTCACCGGGAGCCACTGAGGCTGAGTCAGTACTTGCAGGAATGTGTCTGAGGGCCCCCGACACATCTCGTACCAGGGCTTAGGGTTGGGGACTCTACCCGTGAAGGCATTCCTGGGGGAGCCAATGGCAGCATGGGGGGATGAATGGGGTGTGGCCCCAGTGCCGGTGTGGGGGCTGCCCCCAGGCTCCTCCTGAGTGTGGGGCCCCTGGATGGCAGCGCACCCTGCTTGGTCCTGGACGGAGGCACCACATTCGATGCGAGCCCCCATCTGCCTGGCTTGCGGGCTCTGGGGTTTGTGGGCGCGCCCCCTCTGTGCTGGCCTTCCCAGGGAGCCTCACTGTCTGCACTGAGGTTGAACAACTTAGCCAGGACCTGAACCCAAATCTACCCGTCAAGTAATCCGAGGAGTGCTGTCCGCCCCAGCAGGCTGAGCTCCGCAGCCCTGGGGCCACAGGAAGAGCCTGAGGGCCACCTGCCTCCTTGGGGGCCCTATGGTGGGGGGGGGGCTGGGAGCAAGTCTCAGCCCTGCAAGTAGCCCAGGGGGACCGCTGTCCCACGTCTGGTGTGGTCACCAGAGAAGCTGGCCTCCCAGCCTGTGTGCCCTGTCCCCCTCAGCCTCTCTGAGGGGTAGGGGGGTCGGCTACTGAGAGCTGGTGTGTCCACATGTCTCCGGGTGCTGCTTAAACCACTCCCCTCGCAGGTCTGTTACCCCAAGTCCCAGTGTCTCATGCACACTTTGTCATTGTCACCCAATGTACCTCCTTGAAACTGACCTCCTCCCACCCTGGGGGGGGGGCGGCTGAGGATCCTCCACTTGTCACCTCCCCTCCTGATCCCACCCAAAGTTCCATCCAATAGTTGGCTCTGTCTGTGCCATCCCCAGGACCCCAACCGAGCCCTGAATCGCCAGTGGCACTTCACAGGTCTATGTCCAGCTTGTGAAAGCACCGCTGGCTCTTCTGGACGCCCAGTGGCAGCTTCCTGACCTAAGGCCTCCCAGGAGTCTCAGGGCCCCAGGAAGGGTACAGCCCAGCATCCTCGACCCTCTCTTCTCGTCTGGTCTCAGCTGCACGGTCTTCCTCAAAGAGACCTTCTGACCTCGGGACAGCTGCTGCCAGGGTCTTTGCCCCACAGAACCTGGCTCATGTGTCTCGAGGGGCGGCCAGGGGTGTCCCCACCCCGTGTCATGGGAACTTGTGAAGACTGGCTGGGTCTCTGGGTCCTGGGGCGGAACCGAGCGGCCGGTGGGCGGCAGCATCCGGGGACACGTGGTGTCACCTCCGAGGGCCCCTCCAAAGCTGGGGCGGGACGCGGGTCCACCGGCCAGGGTGGTCCCGCAGCTCAGCCCTGGGGGCCTGGCTCCAGGGCTCGAGGCGGTGCCTCCGCGGGAGAGCCGGCCGCCCCGGGGCACGCCGGGCCAGCGAGCGGCGGGGGCGAGCGGTGCGGCGAGGACCGGTCCCGACCCCGCCCGGCCCAGGCCCCGGCCGCGGAGGGCGCGCTGCGCGCGGGCGGCGCCCCGGCTCACCGCGCGTGTCGTTCACGTGCAGGTCGTAGTTGTCCCACCCGTCGCGCTGCCGCAGCGTGTAGGTCATCCAGCAGCCCTCGGAGTCGCGCTCCGTGCACTTGCGGCCGGACGCGGGGCTGGGCAGCAGCTTCGTGTTCCCGCAAGCCTCGCTGCAGTTCTTGGCGAAGGGGCCCGTGCCGAACTTCAGGCACTCGGCGCAGTTGCTGCGGAGGAGCGGGGCGTGAGCGCGCGGGGCGGGGCTCCCGGGGGCGGGGCTCTGGAGGCGGGGCCTGGCGCGGTGGGGGGGGCACCCGCCAGAGCCCTGGGCGCGGGGCCTGGCCTGGCAGCGGCTCTCCCGGGGGCGCGGCGGCGGCGCGAGGCCGGCGGGGCGGCGGGACACTCACGCGTAGCGGCCACAGGGCACCGGGCAGCCCGGGCATTCGACGCACAGCGGCGGCTGGTAGTTCCTTTTGCACTGGCACACGTTGCAGCGGCACCGGCCGCGGCCGCTGCACTCGACGCCCTGCAGGTTGAGGCAGCCCTGCGTGGAGGAGGGGCACTGGCACGCCGAGCCCTCGAAGCCGTCCTTGCACCTGCAGGTGCCGCAGAAGCAGAGCCCCCGTTCTGGAAGACAGGAGCCAGCGCCGACTCAGCCCCGCCCGAGCCCCCCACGGGCCCCCCACCCGCCCGGGCCGGGCCCGCGGCTGACGCTCTGTCCCCAGCGCTCACTCTCGCCCCCGCAGACTTGGCCGTCGTAGCGTTCGCAGTTCATGTTGTCACACTCGCAGAACTGGCCGTAGATCTTCTTGTTGGGCACGTCGCTGGTGTGGCACACGCACTGCCCGCAGATGCAGTCCCCCAGCCCCGAGCAGATGATGGAGCTGTTGTCCTTCCGGCAGCTTCCCTCCAGCTCCTGGCTGCTCCGGCCGTGCGTCTGGCACTCGCAGTTCTTCCCAGTGTAGCCTGCATCGCACCTGCCGGGAAGCGTGAGGTCAGGGCGGTACCGCCCTGCAGCGGGAGCCCCTGTGCCAGCCGGGCCGTGGCCGTCTCACCTGCAGACGCCGCACTCCATGGAGCCCTTGCCACTGCAGAGGCTTGGGTTCTGGCTGGTGTCCCGGCACCGGCACTCGCACTGGGGGAGGACCCGCACGGTCACCGTGTCCGTGAAGCCCAGTGCCCGGATGACAAATGACTGCTCTTGGATGCACTCTGTGGCTGTGACCTTCACCCGGAAGGTGATCTGCGTGGGAAAGCAGGGCCCAGGTGAACACCAGACACCGGGGTCGCAGCCCTGCTCCCATCTCCTCCCTGGGCAGCAAGGACAAAGGCACAGACTAGCAGGTGAGGACCAGCGGCCAGGGCTCTCAGGCATGGAGGGCGCAGCCTCTGCTGGGCCCGGGAGGGAGTGGATCGAGGTGGTGTGGGGAACACAGACACTCGGAACGGCTCCTCAACTTGGGAGGAGAGACGAGGGAAGGAGGAAGTCCAGAGATGCTGGAACACAGGGGCCACAGAGCACCCCCCCCTTCCTCTGGTGGCTTGGGCTTGGGCGAGAGTGTCTTCGGAATACTTTGAGTCACATATCTCTCAAGAAGGGTTTTCAAGTGACTTTATAAAGGATATGTCTTTTCTCCATATAGCTTGTCCTGGAGCCCGGAAGGCTAAAACGCCAGAATCCCACAGGAAGTCCGAGGTTCTGCCTGTGGGGTTGTACTCTGACCCTGAATGCCCAAGCGGGCAGGGCAGAGTCCCCGCCACCCACACTGCACACCTGACGCAGAAGCCAGCACTGAGCTCCAGGGAGCACCAGCTCGTCCAAAGCAAGCCTCACTGCAAATCAAGTTAAATCAGTTTCCTTCCAGTACATTTAAGACAGAGCAGGAACGTGGAGGAAACAGTCAGCCAACCACAGACTGAATAAATTCCTGTGTGGATCACCCGGTACGGGAGGGGTATTCCAGTAAAAATTCCCACCCAGAATTTAGTAAGTCACATATTTGAAAGAATTCCAGTTTGACTTAAAGATGCAAGCAAAGCAAGAATTTTGTTGAATATTACTTTACAGCTGGTCAAAGAAAAGTTTAATTGTTATGGTTATGATACATTTTAAATAGTTGGGAAACAACCCAATGCCTATTTCTAATCATCTGTATGGCCCCTGCTTTAGTGTCTTTGTCAAAAGACCAAACCAAACTACAAACATCAGGAAAATCAAACCAAAGCAGGTGCCTCACATGGAAGGAACGCCCTTCTTAAGCGGGTTGCGCTGTGCTCAGTGTCTGCCCCGAGGGGGCGCTGCCAGCTTGCCGTGGTCCGTCTACACTGGCCACAAACAGTGTTTGGCCTCCTTGGAGAGAATTTTAAAAGGAGGGAACCGGACCCACAGTGGACCGGGCCCCCACTGCCAGTGAAGCCTGTTTGCCAGGGTGCATCTCCACCTGATGTCCCTGGGGGAGCCCCTTCCAGAGCTGAGAGGGAGTCTCACCGGGACGTTGATCTGGACACCATCACAGTCCCCTCTGGGCTGGTTCACTTGCGATACTCCGTTACTGCAGAAGGAGTCGTAGGTGACCTTCAGGGTGTCAGGGAGGGCGTTGTGATCCAGAAAGACTCTGGAGGACAGTTTCTGTGGGCAAAAAGCAGAGCGGTTAGGATGGTCCCACTGTCCCAGCCCTTCCTGGCCAACGACCTGCACGCCTCTCATGCCCCTCCCTCCACCTGCGCATCCACTGAGCGCCGGGTGGGTGCTGGGTCCTGTGCCCCATGCAGTCTGATGGCAGGGTTACCCACACCATGGCCCCCAAGATAGGCCACGTGGAGGGGCTGGACACGGAGACAGGACATGGCCCCATGAGAACAGGGGGCTCAACTGTCCACTCACCACTGAGGCCCCAGTGCCCGGCCCAGGGTGGGAGCTGAAAAAACTGTTTAAGTGAATGAGAGAGACACAGAGAGAGAGACAAAGAGAGAAACAGACAGACAGAGAGACAAGAGAGGAGAATGAGCCACTGATGGCGGCATCACCAGTACAAAGAACCCCCGCCAGGCAGCCCTGGAGTTCGGGAGGGTCTGCTCAGGGGGGTTAGGGCTTTAACAGGGTGTGAGCAGCAAACGGATCCTCCTCTACGGGGCTCTAGCTTAACGCAGTGGCATCAGCCCACACCGTGTGCTCCCTGCAGGACCTTGGCTGGAAGAGGGTCTGGTGCCAGTGCTCCAGGGGAGGTCCAGGAGGGTCTGGCGTGGCACCCACCATGCCATCAGCGAGGGAGGACACAGCCGCCCTGGGGGAAGCCCGAGGGGGGCCCCTACAAGGCGGGGGCTCTCCTCTCCAGACCACCCTTCTGTTGACCTGCAGGGAGACGGTGTCTGTGCTGACCACCGAGGGCCCCCAGCCGAGCGCCTGGGGGACTCACGTTGTAGGCGTTCTTGATGAGCTGGACCACGTTGCTGGAATCCTCCGAGAGCTCCCCAACCGCAGACTTGGGGATGATCTCCGTGAGCTTCTGCCAAGGAAGCACACAGGGGGTCACAGCCAGAACCCGGGTGCCGAGGAAACCTCAGTGTCCACCCGCTTTTGTAAAACCCCAGAGGGGTTCCTTCTTGTTTGTGGAATGGCTCAGAGAACCCCCACCGATTTCTCCTCGTGTTTGGTTAGGACAGCACGCAGTTAGTGGCGTGCTGGCAAACATTTAACACTCGGCTCCCAGGAAGGAAAGAGCCTGGAATTGCAGCGTTTGCCGATTTCTTTGGTCTAAATACTCCACCCTAGTTGATTTCAAGCTGGCGAAGTCACGGAGGGCAGTGCTGGGAAGGTGCGCTTAGTCACCTTTAGGCGGCGACGCCACCACACAGACAGGGTAGGCACAGACAGTCTCAGCACATGGGTGATCATAACACATGGCGTAACACCAGGAAGCGGTGAGTTCTGAGCGTGCTAATGAGTTGATATAATTTGATTTTAATAATGACTGTGTTAAACAACAAAGTGACAATTGGCTCTGGCAGGCCAGTGCCAGCTGGTCCAGGGGCACCCCTGGGGTGGGCAGCCCGGAGCACCCTTTGTGCAGACAGGCCTGGGGCCAGCCTCCGGGGAATGTATGTGCCCCCAGCTTCCTCCACCCACGCTGAGCTCAGCTCAGGAGTCATGCCATCTTGCATGGAAAATTGCAACATCACCGTTGTCTTACAGAACCGGGGGCTGGGTACCATCCCTGCCCCAAAGCGCTGCTGTGACCCCCCAGAATGGAGTGCAGTCCCCTCCATAGAGCTTATGAGGACCGTCACAGCCTGGCCGCTACCCCCTGCTCCCCAGGCTCAGGACCCCACCAGGGCTCAGAAATATGTGCTATTTCACTTCCTCCCAGCCACCTGCTCTCTGCCGGTGCAGGAAAGCACCAAGGAGGGTCCAGTGTAAGGCACAGACTCTGGGTCTCCTTGAGCCCTCCCTCGGGAGCCCCGTGAAAGGGCATCAGGACGTGCAGGCTCAGAAAGGCTGGTGACCGGCCCAGGCTGTGACCGTAGGGAGCAGGGTCTGGGGTTCGAGTCTCCAGCTTCTACCCCGTTGCCACACTGTCTTCTGGGACACGACCTCTGCTCTTAACAGCAAGTTACTGGGACCTGCTACCACCCTGTGAAGAGGGAACCGTTGTCCCAGAAGACAGTAGGGGACACGGCAGCTTCGAGACCAGACCTGCGGGTGCTCAGGCAGCTCGTGAGGGTGGCCGGTCCTCACCCAGCCACCAGCCAGCCCTATACTGAGGGCAGCAGTGTCCCTGTGGCTTGACCATCTCCCACCACCCCCCCGGGCCTCTCAAACACCTGTGCCTCCCCACTCAGTGTCCCCCTCACCCTGTCTGATCTGGGAAAGCTGAGGGTAGGAGCTGCTGGTCCCACTGTGGGCCCCGGCAAGTGCCCTGCACCTCACAGGTGGGGGACAGTGGGCCAGACAGAGCAGCAGAAAGTGGAACAGGGCTTACGGCAGGAGAGGGGCGGGAGACTTTCCCAGCCCATCAGAGTCCGAGAGGCCGCCCACACTGAACCCAGCACTTGAAAACACAGAACACAGCAAGTAAAATACCCCCACAGTGACCGGGAGAGAAGGAAGGAGGAATGAAAAACACTCTAGGACAAAACAAGATTCCACAGGAGGGGAGGGGAGGGTTAGGGTTAGGGTTAGGGTTGGGGTTTCCCACCACGGAAGAATTTGGCAATGCGGTAAAGTCAGGACAGATCCAGGGCTCGGGAGGCCGAGCAGGAAGGGCTGCCACAGCCGCCTGCGCGGCCCTGGCGCCCGCTGGCTCCCGGGTGGGAGACTGAGCTGTGCGCTGGAGGTTCGAGGGCTCTCCTGTGTGCACCTTGCACTTCCTGAGAAGCGCTGATGGCGAACGGGTGTGGGCACAAAATGAGAAAGTTTCCCTGACTTGGAGAATCGGGTCTGCAGATCCAAAAGGTTTGCTTTGTTGTCGCAAAACCAGGACGACTGGACTTGCCGGTGGGGACTCACACCATCTTTCATCCTCATGTCAGGGTCACGTGGCCTAAGGCGGCCTCAGCTCCTGACAGCAGCCCCGCTTCCCGAGCCCGGCCGCCCGCACACCCGGTGCAGGAGCAGAGCCCGCTGTGGTAAGCCCACATTTCGTCACCATCTGGCTGCAATGCCCCGTCCTGCCAGGTTGCTCAACCCCACTTACCTCGTACGTCTTCACCATTTTCTTAGTCACAGCAAAGATGGGCTGGATGTTGCTTTCGGCCAGTTTGTGCGCCAGCTGGCCTACAGATGGGTAGTCCTAGAGAGGGGACCCCAGTCAGATGGTCCAGGCCGTCCAGGGCGCCCGTCCGCTCCCGCCTGGTGGAAGTGACTGCCCGGGCACGGAGGCTCAGGCCTGCCTCCGTCTGTTATGGGGCCGTTGCCAGTATGTTTACAAACGCGCAAGAAAATGGGATTAGAAGGGAAACGGAGGACACTGAAATAGGCTCCAGAAAAGATTAAGTTGTGACGTGCTTCTTGATCACAGCACCAAAAAGGAAGTCCCCTCGCAGACACGCGAGACACTCAGTGTGGAGACAACAGTGAACAGCATTTCGAGGGGCCGTGCTTGGTGCTGGGGAAGCACCTCTGACTCCACTGGGGGCAGAATCTCAGACATTGTCCCCAGCAGGTGGCATGTATTGTCACAACTATAGGAGGCACAATTTCAGACAGAGGTTCCCTTCCCTGGAACCTCAGAGGTCACATTCTTTCCTGTCCCAGTCGGTGGGCCCCTGAAATCTGTCCGCCAACATCTGCCTTGAGTCTGCAGGCTCCAGGTGGAGGACCCCTGAGTGTCCCGTCTCTAAAGTGCTGTGCGCACCTGGGGTTTCCAATGCCAGGGTGCCGGGCATCGCTTCACAGCCACGGGGCATCCCCAGACCAGAGAAAGTCTGCCCTCTCCATGCCCTCAAAGTGCCTTCCCTGGACCGGACCAGGCGGTGGGGTGAGCCTGCCTCCCCATGCCCCTGGGGCCTGGGTGCCTGTCCCTGTCCATCCCTTCGCAGCCCAGGGGCGGGGAGGGGCACTCACGAACTCGTTGCTGCTCGCGTACAGGTTGTCCTCCAGGTGGCAGCGCCCGTCGTTGGGGGTCAGGATGGCACCCAGCTTCCCGTCGCCCGCAAAGTGGAAGCCATCGTCGGTAGCGAACACCAGCAGCCTCGTGACGTTGCGCCAGCCGATCTCCTCCTGAGAAGAAGGCCTGCCTCAGTGTCCACGGGGGGGGGGCCCTGCAGACGGGAGCTGCGGGGGCGGAGCTCGGCGTGGCAGCCTGGGGGCTGGCGCCCCCACACCTGCGTTTCTTGGGAGCAGGAGGACCAGAGACGGGACCTAGCGGCTTGACTGGGGTCCCGTGTCCAGTCCGGACTCCAGCGCCCAGGGGAACCCGAGAAGCTGCTGCAGGGCGACACCTCCCAAGTGCCCAAGTGACGTGCGGGGCCCAGAGCGGGGCCAGACGCAGGTCTACGTTTGGAAACTGCATCCTCGGGGTCTAGTCTAGCTCTGGCCTGGGGCTGCCTTCTGAGGGGACACTCCCAAGAAGAAGGGCAAACTCTTAGACGTGTTCATCACAGCAGAAAAGCTCCGCAGACACAGAAGGAAGAAACTGGTGCTGGGGGGTGGGGGTTGGAGCTGGGGCACGTCAGCAACACACAGGTCACGAACCGCAGTATCACGCAGAGATAAAAATGTGTGTCTGCCGTGCAGGACGGCGCCCGGGGCCACGACGGGCTGGGTGTGGGGGTCCAGTCCGTGAAGGTGGCAGGACCGTGTGGCTAACGTTACGTCACAGATGCGGCCAGTGGGGCAGGACCATGCGGGTGGGGTCAGCAGGGGGCAGGAGGCAGACCTGCAGGCCCCTTGAGCCACATGAGCGTGGAGGAGCCTGGCGAGGTCACCCCCTCTTCCTGGAGAGGCACTGGAGTAGGGGTGATTCCACTGCAGGAACTGCCAGGCTGGGGCGGCTCCGCGGTCTTGCTTTACAGGATCATTTGCTTATATTCAGGCTTCAAGAGACGTGCGTGGGGTGGCAAGCTCATCGCGGAGTCTGTGGCTTTGGGGATGGAGGCTCCCAGGTCTGGGGAAGTCGGGGACCACCGGGGACGGATGGGGCCTCACCGGGCACGCGGCCACTTGCATCATCGCGTCAAGCCCGCCTTCAGGGGCGTCCAGGTTCCCCGAGATCAGCTGCTTCCCGACCTCTCTCTGGAACTGGTTGGAGTTGTCGGTGAGCTTCAGCACGTGCCTGAAGGTGAACGGGGGCTGGCACTCCTTCTCCTTGTTGGGGCAGGGGTTCTGCATCTTCTCGGGGTGCGTGTTGACGAAGGGGAGCACCGTCTTGTCCACAAAGGACCCGAAGCCTGGAGTGGAGGCGGGGCCGTGAGCCTGGGCTTCCCACCTCCACCCGGGAGAAAGCGAGGGCCACGTGGCGGGGGCGGGGCGCTCTGGCGACACGGGGTCTGGAGCCCCGCGCCCTGCCCTCCCCAGGCGGCACAGGCAGGCGGCCTCACCGATGCGGCCGGACTCGGTGATCTCGTTGAGGGCCCGGAGCAGGTCGCCCCCCAGCTTCTTGACGTTGATGAGGTCGTCGAGCATGGAGTAGGACAGGTCCATCAGGTAGTACAGGTCAATGGGGTAGCCCTTGGCCCGCCGGAAGGTCACCGTGAATGCAGCCGCCTGGCCTGCCGGCAGGTCCGGAGGGGGTGAGGGCCCTGTCGCCTGCCCAGGCGTCTCAGGGGCCTGCTGCCCCCAGGACCCTCAGGACTCCCCCATTCCCTGAGGCTGCGCCCACCCAGATTTGAATTTCAGATGAAGAACATGTTCCCCCACGGAAGACTGTTTGGGACAAACTGACAGTAAAAAGTGTTCGCTGTGTGTCAGGCACCGTTGAAATCCAGGTCTGCCCGGTGCCACCGGGCTCTGCCTGGCCAGGCCTTCTCTTCCACTGCTGCCAAGCAAATCCATCCCCTCCCGGGGAGGCCCCGGCCATCTTGGGGACACCCTTTTCCTCCTTCCCAGCCCCTGGGTTTCTGCTCTGCGTTGTCTGGCCCCCGCTGCCTGCCCACCTTCCGCCATCAGCTCCCTGCTGGACTGCCCCTCTCAGGATGGCACCGGTGCGTGGGCGCCCAGCCCTGCCCCGGCCCATCCACCACTTCCTCCTGCTGCCGCACCACACCGCCTACTGAGGGGTGCTGGCAGGGAGCTGTGTCCTGAAAGGGGGGGCTGTGGTCAAGGCAGTCTGGGCATCGCTGACTAAACGGTTACTGCGGGGGAGGGTGTCGCTCAGTGTGAGTGCATGCTCAACACACACAGGGTCTTGGGTTCCATCCCCAGTACCTCCTTAAAAAAAAAAAAAAGAAAACCTAATTGCCTCTCCCCACAAAAATAAAAATAAAAATAAATGGTTACTCGGGTCCTTTGGCTATCAGACTTCCCAGAGCCTTTGCTCCGCCAAGAGCGTCTGGCCATCGAGGGCGTCATCCAGATGGTTTGTTCTCCCTTTTAGGGCACAGATTCAGGGCCACCAGGGAGCCCCAGCTGCAGAAGCGGGAGCTGGGGGCATCCTCCCGGGGACAGAGAGAGCAGCCCGGACTCTGGTCCCCAGCCGTCCCGAGGCCTCTCGGCCTACCAGCGGTCTGACCTGGACACAAGGATGCATGCACCATCCAGCCGGCTCACCCCCGGCCAGGGCCAAGCCTACCTGGCCTCAGGTAGAGGGTCACTTTCTGTGGGGACAGCTGCTTCTGGCCCCCTGCCTGGTCCTCCTGGGTCTCGGCGAGGCTCTTGGGGTCCATGATGTCGTCCGCCGCACATCCCTTCACCAGCAGCTGCTCCCGCGTGTCACAGCGCACAGAATCAGGCTCCCCTTGCCCAGAGAAGTTCTGGGTGGGCGCAGGGGTCAGGGTAGGGCAGAGAAAACACGGGCCACACTGTGGGTGCTGTGCGAGGCTGACCCCCCTCATTTGCTCTGGGTTCAGGACAGAAGACCCTGTGGGGGACGAGGTAGGGGCTGGACAGCCAGGAAACACGTGCCTCCCGGACGGCCCCTCCACGGGGCTCCAGATCACAGGAGAGCCAGGGGTGGGCGGGTTTCTCCCCCTGCCTCCAGCAGCAGGAACACCCAAGAACCAACGTCTCCGACCCCAGGCTGACCCAGGGAGCCCTCCACGGCCATCGAGCTTCTGGCCCAGGCTTTTCAAGCCGTCAGCAGCGCCGTGGTCAGAGGGCATGGCTCTCTCCTGCAGGAGTCCACG
Organism: Vicugna pacos; assembly: GCF_048564905.1. Lineage (NCBI taxonomy): Eukaryota > Metazoa > Chordata > Mammalia > Artiodactyla > Camelidae > Vicugna > Vicugna pacos. The sequence continues at coordinate 123,309,240 of NC_132987.1, forward strand.
TGTCCCCTCTCAGCAGCTGGGGCTGCCCCTGGGCACCGGGAGGCCTGGCGTGCAGCTAGGGTTCCGGGCCAAGCAATTTAGGAGGAGAGGGGCCGGAGAGGGGAGGGGTGGGGCCCCCTGGATTCTGACATGGCAGGGAGAGAACGGGGCTACATTCAGTGGGTCCCGCCACGAGGCCAGAGCCTGCTGCCTCCTAGGGATGGCAGCTAAACAGGGGATTTGTTCAGAAGCACACCGACAGCTCTCTGCTTCCCTCCTCGAAAGGGGACCCGGGAAGAGTGACCCCCTGTGCCCTGGGCCGAGCCGGCGGGGTGTGGGAGCTGGGCCGTGGCGGGTGAAGCTTTCTGAGCTGCCCCTGTACCGTCTTCACTTTCGGAACCTGCGGACTCTCTCCCTACTGGAGAAATAAAGCGCTCAGCAGGAGTGGGGAGGGAAAAAAATCCCTGAAAATGGAGTCCAGCAGAAACAATGGAACCTAGCTGCATTTCAGATGAATACAGCAAGCTCACCAAAGGGGAGGAGGAACCCAGCCCGAGGAGGGACTTTTCCAGCCCGGACAGTGACCGCGCCCCAGGAAGACGAGAAAGCACAGGCCACGCGACCCCCTCCGCAGCAGTGGTGTGGCCAGCAACGTGGAAACCACTTTCAGGAATTGTGGGATTCAGAAAATGGGGAAATGTTTTGCGATGTCAGGGGCCAGGCTTCCCATAAAGGGGAACTGGGAACTCTCAGAGAAATGTCTGATTCTTTGGCGGAGCCAGGGGAGTCAGGATGGGCGGGGAGCGTTTGGGGGCCTCAGAGAGTGAGTGGGCTCAAGACACAACGGTGGGACAGAGCCAGCCGTGGGGCTCCCGGGGCCAAATGGGGAGCGATTTGAGCATCGGAATTACACAACGAAAGTGATGGGTCGTAAACTCCTGCAAAAACTAAACATCGATGGGTCTATATGGAGAAGAGAGACTGGGGGAGGGAGCCTGGGGGAAGGAGAAGTTGTCCCGGCCATCCGAAGCCATCAGGACTGGAGAACAGGAGCGTCGCCGAGTCGCAGCCACCCCGGGGGTGAACGATTCAGGCACTTGTCGCCAGTGGACCCTGGTGTTAGTGGGTGTAAGCTCGGTGGGAGGCAGAGTATTTCCTGGCCCCAGAGTATCTCCCCACACGTTACCTGCTTGCCCTTTTCCCAGAGGGCCTTACGAGTGAAACACGACATTACTAAGGATAACAGAAAGTTAAATTTCCGACAGGCACTTGCCCACGCCTCCACATCCTGAGAGCCCGAGGGCGGACTGCCGGCTGTGGGCTACGGTCTGCCGGGCGCAGGGAGCTGGGGCTGCCCCCCCCCCCGCACACCCCCACAGCATGCATCCCCCCGGGGTCCCTGGCCAGGGCTCCTGCCTCCACGGTGGTGGTTTTCTTTCAGCTGGTATCATTCAACTGTGGATTTCAAGAAAGGAGAGTTCGAAGGTACATTTTCTGATGAAGAAAAGGGACTGAGGTAAAAACGACGTGCGAGCCTGGACCACGCCTGGGCCGTTCCACCCACCCCCGTCTCAACCCAGGACCGCTTTGCACTGGCTGCATCGACGTATGACTTTGACATTTCTTTTGCTTACTGTTTTTTTAGACACAAACCCATATACTGAATGCTTAAGGATTCTTACTATCTGAATTATTTAAAATACATTTTACAACCTATCTTTAAAGAAAAAAGGCCTGACCCAGTGGCTCCACTCTTGGGTCTGCCTCCACCAGGCTGCCCGGGGACGAGGCTGTGTCTGCCCACCTGTCTCCCTGACAACGCTGTGTCCCTGGGCTGTTTCTGTTCCACCAGAAAGCAGAGGGGTCAGGCTCCGGAGGGTGGCAGCCTCAGAGGCAGAGAAAGGGGTCCAGCCCAGGGGGAAAGGGCAGGCCAGGCATGAGGACCCTCAGGTGGCTGATGCCGTTCTGTGTGGCTCTTACCAGCTTCTGGCACCAGGCGCAGCCGGGGCCCGACTCGATGCAGTCCCGGCAGGTGCTAACTTTGTACTTGGTGCACTCCTGGGGCAGGGCTGGGGGACACCGGACAGGCTGGTGAGCAGGGCTGTGGCGTGTCCTGGCTGACCGCCCCCCCCACCCAGAGCCAGCAGGCCCTCCGGGGGCTGCGATGACCAGTGCAGGGCCTGAACAGATGACCAAGCCCGCTCACAGGGGTGGGTGGAGAAGGAGGTTCAGCAGGAAGGCCCGGAAGAGGGGGGATCCAGGGCCTCCCAGGAGGGGTCTCCAGGAGGCTGGGACCCACTGGGTCCTACGCAGAGGCGCCGAGGGGGTCATCCCTCAGCCTGGGGTGTGCCGGGGCGGGTCCCACTCCTCCCGACCTGGACCCGGAATGTGCCCCGCAAGACTCACCTGACGGGAGGGCGAGCAGGCCCGCCAGGAGGAGCAGCTGGGCGCACTGGGGCAGCATGTCCTGTGGAGGAAGGGGCTTGGTGACAGGGCCTCTGGCCCCAGGCCCTGGGCCGGGAGACACAGAGCCCGTCCCTGCTGCTGTGGGGCACTTAGCATGGGGTGGGCTCCGCCTCCCCGACTGCCCTACCACAGGGCTGTGCCACCTGCAGGGGAGGAGGCCTAAACGCTGAGCCCCCTGGCCTCCTAGGATGAGCGGGGAGCTGGCCTCTTGCCAGTGATACACAGGTGCACACGCCCACCGCACACACCACACACACACACACAGACTCTCACATGGCGCCGCATGCTCTGGGCCGGGGCCTTGCGTGGCCTTCGTGGCCCTGAGTCCTCAGTGAACTGAGCTGAGCTTAGAGGAGAGACTCGGTTGGCCCAGGCCTCCTGGCAGAAGGCAGACCCAGAACTCGGAGCAGATGCAAACTCGGAGCACCTTCCAGCACCAGGACTGTGCCAGCTGGCCCCTGGGCGTCCTGCGGGCCTTATGGGGCCTTCTCAGGACAGACCCCCCCCCATGTCCTCTGCCTGCCTCTTGTTAGTAGGAAAACCGTACGCCCCAGGCCTCCCCTGAGTCACAAAAACCTGGCTAAAGAGTTAATGACTAAAGGGATGTGAACATGTAGTGACAAAAGTCGCAGCTGGGCCGGGAGCACTGGTGACAATTTAAATAGTAGGTCAGCCACATGGCAGTCACAGAACCTTTAGCTCCTCCCTGAGGTGCCTACGTAACAGTGTCTGACGCGCACTCCTGAGCGGCTCACAGACGCTGAAACCCCGCCACGTGGAAGAAGCTAACTGCACGGTGACCCTGAGCACGCAGCCCGCAGACCTCCTGGAGCCCGAGGATGCACGGTGTCAGCCCCTCGGACGCTGCCCCGGGACCCCCGTCAGCCAGTCAGAACTGTGCGTGGGCGGGTCGCACGCCTCTGCCCCCCCCCCACTTTGCCTTAGAAGCCCCCCCTGAACCCCGCCGGGGAGGGGAGCCCGGGTCTTTGATCATGAGCCGCCAGTTCTCCTTCCCTGGGCCTGCAATACACCTTTCTCCGCTGTGAACCCTGACGCTCTGGTTAGCTTGGCCTCACCGTGCTGCGAGCGCAGGAGCTTGGGCTGGACGGCAGAAGGGCTTGCAGAGCCACCGCCCTCCTCGTCCCAGGCCACCAGCTCTGGGCGGCCATTGTTTCATTCTTCTTATTTGACACCTGCTGTCCTTAACAATCCAGTGCCTGGAGCGGGGTTGGGGGAGGGGACAAGGCATTTTGACATCACAGACTGGCCCTGTTATTCCCAGAGGCAAGATCACAGGGCAGGACTGGAGGCCTGGCGTCCTGGTTCTGGTTCTGGTCCTTGGAGGCAGTGGCAGCACCTTCAAACCGGCTGCCCGCTGCGCAGGAGCCAGTGAGGGCGGCTCCACCCTCGTGGGGAGGATGCCCTGAGGGACCCAGGCTGGGCCCAGAGCAGCAAACCTCCTGCAGATCAGCTCCCCGGACGGGTGGCAGGGCTCCTGGGCTCCTGGGTGACCGGGTTTGAGAACCACGTAGGGCTGTAGCCTTTTTATCTGACACCAAGAGGGTGGAGAGGGTGCTGAGAAGCCAGCAGACAGGAGGTAGCAGGCAGGAAGGGGTGTGTTTTATCAGAAACCAGGATCAGCACAGCTCACCCTGAGTGTAATTCGAGTGCCAGCTCCTCTCCCCAACGCCCTCCCTCATGTTGGTGGGCCAGCAGGGTGGCCTCAGGGTTCCAAATCTGGGCAGGCAGCCCCGGGACCAGCAGTGGCTCCAGCCCAGGCCTGTCTGTGTGGAGGACCACATGGCCCCTGCTGTGGCCTGCCGGCCCTGGGTGAGCCTGGAGGTGGGTCTTGCCCTCGCCTCTGCTCTCCTGTAACCCCTGCCTCTGTACCAGGGGCTCTGGCTGGAGGAGGACCCCCGGGGCTCCCATGGCAGGGTCCCAGTGCTTAGAGGCCCTGTCCAGCCCCAGTTTCTGACTTTTTGGAGGTGACCTTGCTCCTGGGTTCCCACCAAGATTATAATCAGGAGCTAGAAGTGTCAAAATAGAACCCTGGGCCCTTCCTGTTAGGGTCAAAAGCAGAAGTTACACCCTGCCCTGACTTCCGGGGTCACAGAGTGGGAGCAGGGAAGGCAGTTTCAGTTCACTCCAAGCCTCCCCATTTGTGAAAGCCCCGGGTTTCCCCACAGTGGTGGCACGGGGCTCAGGCTGAGGGGCCCCAAGATTCTGCAGCTTGACTGCCTGTGGGGCCCTGTGCGCCCACTGACCCCTTGGCCGCCCCGGCACTGCCCCCCACGCCTGGTCCAGAGGCCCAGGGCAGCACCCCCACCTCTGAGGCAGAGGTGGCTCTGAGTAGAAGGTGGGGAGCCTCCACCCCAAGCGGCCCACCTGTGCACTTGGCCCAGTTCTGGGGGAGGCCCGACAAACACAGCTCTACACCCTCCCCTGTGGCCACGGACCCCAGACGGTCACGACAACCAGCATGTGAACCCCCGGGTCCTGGCGCGGGGGTGTCTCCAGGCGGCAGCAGGACGTGGACCGGGGCCCGTCACACTTGGCGCACCTCCCACGCAGAGGGGGTGCACCTCGGTTAGGGCAGGAGGGCAGGAGGCCCCGCAGGCAGTGGGAGCGGGGGTGAGGCTGCCCACCCCAGCGTTGCTCCTCGCTCCTCACTTCAGCACTGGGACGGCCCCACCCCAGCCCCGTGTGCCCACCGCCCCTCAGGGGCAGGATGCCCGGGCACGGCAGCTCTCGGAGCTCCAAAGGTGGGCAGACGGGAGCACGAGACACGGAGCCTGGAGGCCAGCCCTGCCCTTGGCCACGGCGAGCGGGGCCCCCGGTGGGCAGGGGCGCAGTGGACGCGCCCAGCAGCCGGGACTGGCCCTCGGGGCCTGGGGCCTGGTCGGAAACCAGCATGGTGGAGCCTCTCAGACCTGGGCCCCCGGGGGCTGTCCTGGGGCCCGGCTCCCGGACAGTGGCCAGGCAGTGGCCGTGCCCGGGCCACAGGCTGCCTCTGTGTGCCTGGAGGGGCTCGCGGGCCTCCCCCAGCTCTGGGGAAGGACGGGCTTGGAGGACAGGCCATGTAGCTCGGCCCGCGCCTGCCTTCGACTCGGCAAGGAGGCCAGCCCGAGAGCAGGGAGGAGAGCCTGGTCCTGCGGAGCCCCCAGGCACCGTGTACCCGCATCTACGCACGGGCCCCTCACCTGGACTCAAGGTGCAAAACCCCAAGTGTAAGGTGGCTTGAGAAACCCAGAGCCCCACCGGCCCCTGAGGACTTTCATCAGAGCTGCCCTTGAACTTGACCCTTCTCGGTAGGGGAGCGCTGGTGCAACGGAGCTAAAGTGCAGGAAGTGGCTTGTCACCCCCTCCTGGAGGCTTCTCTGAGACCCCGGGTGCCCCTCCCCACGTCCTGAGGGCATCACCCTTTGTGCTGATTGGAGCTCTGAACGCCAAGGTCCCAGACTCGGGAGCATCAGTAGAAAATGGGATGTATTCCTTCCAAACGCCAGAAAAACCACGATCCATATTTGGTAAAAGACAGAAGAAAAAGAGGAAATATTAAAAAGCTAAGTTTGAGCAAGAGGTAGAGGAGGCTGGGTGTCTGACGCAGGGTCAGCTGGTATTGGATCAGGCCGGTCAGAGACGAGGCTTTGCCAGAGTGCAGACCCTCAGACGAGGCCCCACTGACCATCGGGATTTGCATCAGAGCCTGCCTGTGACTGCCCAGGCTCAGGTCCTCAGCCCTTCCGGTGCAGGCTCACAGGAGGCACGGCCAGCAAGCGACAGGGGACTGAAGGGAAGGCGGGGGTCAGGAACTCATCCCAGGAGTGAAGGATTCAAGGCTGTTTCATGTCGAAAAAAGCCAGCGTTTACAATGGAGCTAAAGTAGAAATCGACCTTTTAAAACTGAAAGACAGCAGCAAGATGTGGTCGTTCCTGCTTTGTGTAAAGACATGAAAGAATTGGACAGAAGCTGATTCTGGGAGGCTGGAGCACCCCACTCCCGGGCCCCAGAGTTTCCAGACAGACCCAGGGGCCGAGGAGAGCAGAGAGGACAGAGGGGGATGCACCCTGCACGTTGTCTGAGCCGACACGCTCGCGGCCCTGCAAAACCCCCTTCCTGTGAGCACCACTGCTCGCCGTCCGTGGGGTCTGGTGGCAGAACTCTTGGGGCCACGGTTTCTGAGGAAATGGACTCAATGAGACGCATGCCCCGCCCCCCAACTAGAAATTTTAAAACACTTTGCAAAACACCCATTAAGTCCAAGAGGAAATCAAAATAATTACAGACACTTTAGGAAGGAGACAGCACCGCGCTCTCTGCTCAGTGTGAAGAAAACTGCTCCAGGTGGAGACGGAGGACTGGTGCCCTGCAGTCTTCCGCGGGGGGCGGGAAGAGCGATGCTACCGGCGCAGATGGAGGCTTCAGGACGAGAGACAGAGCCGGGGGGCGAAGGAAATAAGGTAAAGGTCGCAGGAAACAGACGGACAATGGCAGAAGCTGACGAATCAGAAAACAAACAGAAAGCTACTGCTGATAGACGCATCAAAACCTGTGTCTCACGCCAGGAGCTGACACACTGTAACTGACTAAACTTCAATAAAACAATGAAAGTAAGAATTGTTTTAAATTAAAAAAACCCACCCTGTTTCTCAGGGAAAGCAGCAACGAGGCAGGTAGCCTGGGACGGAGCGCGGCAGCCACCGGGGAGCCTTGCGGCGGCTGCAGCGCGCTGCCGCCTGGCCTGCAAAAGGCGCCGAGAGGCTCTGGGCAGCGTCAGGTGACCCCGGCCCCGGTGCTCGGCGGCCGTCTGGGAAGGCCAGGGCTGTGCCTCTCCACGCCGGGGGCCGTGGAAATTCAGTTTTCGGAAATAAAGGGATAAAAGGGATAGAAGAATGGGTATCTCAGAGTAAGGAACCCGGAGCATAAAAACGAAAGGAGAAAATGCTGAGAAAACAGACTCAAAACTAATTTTGTGCGTGAAAATCTGACTGGATGGAGAGGTTGGCTGTCCGTCTCGTGCGGAAGGCGGCTAGCGACCTTCGCCTCCAGGGTCTCAGAGTCAGTCACAAAGCCCGCGCCCCGCGCCCCGCGTCCTGCGCGTTTGGGAGGCCACCCCGGCGGGTCACCGGGCGCCCAGGCGGATGACCGGACTGCAGCCCGGCTGTCGCCCCGCGTGCACTTTCAGCACCTCGGCGCGCACGCGGTGGGTCCCGCACCGCACGGAAACGCGTGGACAGCCGCTCAGGGCAGCCCCACTTTCACGGTAAGGAGTCAGCGTGAGGGAACGGAGCAAACGTGAATAAGCCGAAGGGGCCCTGCTGCGTCGGGCGGAGGAATCACACGGGCTTTTCAGTTTTCTTCGTTAGTGCTGCTCGCATTTTCCAACTTACACAATAAACATCTACAACGATGTTTAATCATACATTTAAGAAAACCGAATTCTGTGGTGGTTGATGAATTGCTCTCAAGTTTCTCTGGATTCTCAAAGCGGTCACTTTCTCCACTCTTACTGGCGACGTCTCTGAGGACAGTCACTCCCAGCTGAGACGCCTGCTCGTCAGCCACCCATTCACTCGTTAGCTCAGGGAACGAGGGCCTGTCTGTCTCTTCCCCGGGCCCTGCTCTCCCGGATTCTAGGGCTCCAGCCTCTACCGAGCCAGACCTTGCAGCACCCCAACCCGTCCTTCTCCCCGAATTTCCCGGACATGGGAAGGCCCCACCCCTGCAGACGACACCGCAGGGCCACATCCAGACGATTTAAAAGGGAGTTGGCGGGAAGCGCTGCTCCCGTGGGGCTGCCTCTGAGCACCTCCAGCCCCCCGGAGCACCAGGAGGGAGCACGCGCCCGCGCCCGCGCTCAGGGAGGCACCGGGTGGCCCGCTCTCCCCAAGGCCCGTCGGGCAGGATCCCCAGCTTTGTAACAAGGAGGCTGGCCTCGGCCCCTGCCCTGAGCTCCTCAGCCAGCCAGGGACTCCTCGGGACGACTTCAGTCACAGCCCAGTGGCAACACCCCCTGAGGACCCCTCCCTGGAAGCTTCCAGAGCAGAGGCATCAGGCCACGTGTGTGCAGAGGTCCCTGCATCTCAGACTGGCCAGATCAGAGCATCCAGGACCCCCGGGCCCACACCTTGTGCCGAGGGAAAGGGGGTGAGATTTGCTCTGTGACATCTCCTGGGCAGAGGCCGGTGGCTGTGGGGGCCTGAACACAGTGGTGGGGTGACAGCAGACACGGCCGATCTTCATGGGGAGCTTCAGCCAGGGGACAGTGGCTCCTGCCAGACAGCCACTCAAGTCTCCAGGTGCCAGAGGCCCGGGGCTGGGCATTGCCACAGCAGCCACCCCACAGGCCTGGCCGCACTCTGCGTCATGGCCTCAGCCCATCTGCAGCCGCCCTGGGGCTGGACAAACCTGCTCCCCAGTCCTAGGGCTGGCTCTGAGAGGGCCCACCTTGGGCCCAGGCCACAGAGAGAGGCGCCGGGGCTGGGGCCACTTCAGCCGGACTCCAGGGCTGATGCCCTCACATTCACGCCCAGCTGCCCAGGGACTGTGGACGGGTCACTTCACCTTCTGGGCCTCAGCTCCCTCCCTTGTCACAGAGAGCCAAGGGGGCCGTGATGGTGAAACTCATGTGGCAACTCAGCTAGGCCACAGTACCCAGATATCTGCTCAAACTCTGGTCTGGATGTTGCTGCAAAGGTATATCTTAGACGAGATTGCCATTAAATCAAAATAGACTTTGAGGGATAAACTGGGAGTTTGGGATTTGCAGATACTAACTGCTATATATGAAATGGATAAACAACAGGGTCCTATATTGAAACCATTCATATTAAAACAAACAAACAAACAAAAGACCCCAACAGAGTCCTGCTGTATAGCACAATGCTTTATAATATCCTATAATGAGAAAGAATATGAAAAGGAAATATGTAAGTGTGTGTGTAACTGAATCACCATGCTGTACAACAGAGATCAGCACAACATTGTGAACCAATTATACTTCAATTAAAAAATAAATTAAATAAAGGAGCACAGCCAGCCTCAAAAAAAAAAACTTTGAGAAGAACACATTGCCTCCAAAATGTGGGTGGGCCTCATCTAATCAGTTGAAGACCATAAGAGAAAACAGACTGAGGTCTCCTGAGGAGGAAGGAATTCTGCCCCCAGACGGCCTGCAGACTCAAGCTGCAACATCAACTCTTCCTGGGTCTCCAGCCTGCCCTGCAGATTTTGGACTTGCCAGCCTCCCTCATCACATAAGTCAATTGCTCAAAATAAGTCTGTGTACACACACACACACACACACACACACGCACGCACGCACGTCCTGTTGGTTCTGTCTTTCTGGAGAATGCTGACTACTACACACTCCAAGATGAGCACCCAGGCTTAGGGAAAGCTGCTAGTGGTGTTTTTAACACCCCTTCATAGCTGAGGTGGGTGGGCAGACTCACGGTTTCCTGCTTCATGTGTTCTGGAGGCGGCGAGGGGACCCAGCTCCTGTTTATCTTGCCCCGATCAGAGCCACGTGGTGGTGGCATCCCACCACCCAAGCCCGTGTGACACCACCTCAGACCTGGGCTGCATAAAGGGTCTGGGGAGCAGGGACCCCAGTGCCTGGGAGGGATCATGGAGGAGACGGGGGTGCGGGCTCCCTGGTGTCACCAGGACACCCTCAGCTTTACCAGGGCAGCCTGGGCCAAGCAGGAAGGCCTCCCCAGGTCACAGGCTGGGCAGCTCAGGGGCTTGACCGCACCTGCCGCATCACCAAGACGCCCGCTCACCAGCAGCAGGAGCAGCCGGAAACCCCCAGGCCCGTTAAGGCCCCCCTCCCCCAGCAGCCTGTCCCGCCCCAGGGAGAAGCTGGGGGTTGGAGCTGAAGGGCTCTTTCCGAGCATCCCCGAGCCACCTGGGCCGCCCCGCTACGCTCTGAGCCGCCTGCCTCTGAGATGCAGGCAGACTCCACCCGCCTGACCGTGACCCTGTGTGCAGGGACGAGGCCTCAGCAGCCAGGCAGCGGATGGGCAGGCAGCACGGCTGGGACAGGCAGGTCATGGAGGTGCCTCCATGGGCCAGAACCAGTGCCCTATCTTAGGTCCAGTTTGTGCAAAGGGTAAATGGACGGTGATCACCCAGCCCTGTCTGCCTAGTGGTGTCACAGGGACATCAGGAGGGGACTGCCTAGCACCAGTGGAGAGCACCAGAACCAGGCTTCTCAGAGAGGCCTGGCCGTCCCCACAGGGTGAGCAGTGTCACTGACCACCAGCAGCCACCCCAGGACACTGCCGCAGGTGGGACCGGGGGACACCCTCAGTGACAGGTGTGCAGAGCGGTGGGGCACCCTCAGACTCATTCCAGAGCTGGTGGGGCCTGAGCCCCCCAGGGCCCCATCTCTGCTGCCCTGTCTACGGGGCAAACACCTCTTCATGGCCCTGTTACCTGCGGAGCACAGCCTGGGCCGAAGCTGACCCTGCTGGGCCCTCTGGACACAGGCACAGCTTGTCCGCAGGCCCCGTGTCTCACCCCCCAGGGAAGTGAGTCTTGAATTATAATTCAGCTTGAGTCAGCTGGGGTGTAAACCACTGGCCCATTTCACAGATGGGAGGCCAGGCAGACTGCCCACTTCATGCCCTTCTGGAAAGGGTGCAGGCCAGCCTCTCCCACCCCTGGGCGGTGGTGCCTTCTCTGCTGGACTGGCAGTGTGCCCTCGTGAAATCTCCAAGTAACAACTGCAACTTGTCCCGGGCCTGCTGCGTGTCTGCACAGGGTCGGCTGACGCCAGCTGCAGGCAGACTGCCCCCCACCCCGGTCTCAGCTCAGAAAGCCCAGGCCGGGAGAGAGGCGTCCGGGCATCCCGCCCAGCCTGTCGCAAAACGGACTGACTGCCCCCCGTCAGGGCGAAGCCCAGGGACAGCCGCGAGCCCCACTCCAGACACTCGTGCAGGTTCACGCCTCCCACTCCCAGGGGAGCAGGCCTCCAAGGGCCTGGCTGTGGGAGGGTTAGGTCACACACCTGGCGTCGGTCCCCCTAAAACTCCACTGTCACCCAGCGTTTGCACATCGTTAGGCCAGAGCGTGTGAACCTTCAGGAATCTGAGAGAAACGGCAGACCCGCCACCAAGAGACTACACCACGCACACGCACACTCACCGACACTCCCGTGCAGAGGCCTGCTGGAGGGTGGAACCCCCGCACCCCCTGGCAACAGCGGAGATGTGGACAGAGGAGGGGGACCGCTCAGACAGGAGAGGTCAGCCCCGGGAGCCTCCTGCACAGTCGGGGCGGGGGCGTGCCTGCCCCCCAGCCTCCTCCTGGCTCTGCCAGGCCTCGCAGCCCCCAGCTTCGGGCCTCGGCAGTGTCTGGGGCTTGTTGAGAGACCGGGGAGCCGTGGCCTGTGGGCTGAGCCACAGCATCCTGCCACGCTGGGGCTGTCCCCTCAGTGAGCTCGCTCCCATCACCCCGCCATAGCTCTGCCCGCGGGGCCAGGACCTCCTGTCACTGCGTCTGAGCTCGAGGGGTCTGGAGCGGCGATCCCAGGGCGGGCGACCCAGACCAGGGCCACTGGGGCCCCTGCCGGCTGGGCCCCTTGGAGCTGCTTCCTAGGGGAAGGGCAGCGCCCGCTCGTTGGGGAAGAGCCCCAGGGCTGAACGCTCCCTCCAGAAATGCCAGCCCGGCCCCGGGGGCCCGGCCCACTCACCGCCTGATGTCCTGGAGACCTGGTGGGGTGTCCGCGCGGGCTGCGGCTCCGCCTGTAACCAGCCTGGTGCGGCACGTCTGGAGGACTCAGGCCGCCAGGGACCCTGCAGCGGAGGCACGACGCTTCCTGTTCAAGTCAGCAATCTGGAGGAAGTAGTTACATGGGCGATTACACCACATTTGCCCCATCCAGCTCAGCCCCCTTGTCTGCGCTGCCACAGGGAGTGACGGGAACACGCCGTCCCCACGCCCGCTCGCGGCGAGAAGCAGAGCAGTTGTGAGGGGGCGGTTTTGGACCAGGGCCCCCGGGGCACTCTGCTAGTCCCCTGCCCACTGAGGGGGTGGCTGTCCCCTGCAGGGGACGGAGAGCCACGAAGGGCAGAGTGGAGTGGGGGCAGCGCTCGACCCGGCCTGCAGATTGAGCGCACAGGAGGGGAGCAGGCACTCATCAAAGAAGCATCCAGCCGGCACTGGGGAGTCCAGCTTGGATGGTGGAAATAAAAAAGTCTCACATGGATGAAGGGCAGAATGACAGACGCTGGAGAATGAACCAGCGAGCAGGTGAGGGCATCAGCTCAGGAGGACAAGTGGGTACCCAGCATCCCGCTGCTGCAGGGGATCCAGGACAGGGAACAGCGAGCAGAGGGAGGGGAACAGAAGAAAAGCTCCAGATCGGAGACAGAGAGAGAGATAGAGAGCACCCAGGCGAAGAGGCCACTGCATGAGTCGGGAGGAAGGAGACGGTTCCAGGGAGGGAGGGTACAGCTCAGTGGTAGAGCACGTGCTTAGCATGTGTGAGGTGCTGGGTTCAATCCCCAGTGCCTCCATTAAATAAATAAACCTAATTACCTTCCCTGCCAAAAAGAAAAAAAATTTGAAAAGGTTCCATAACTGGGTAAATTCTGATGCTAGCACAGAACAGTAATGATAAGAAAACGCCACAGATCTGGGGGGACGGAGACAGAGAGCAGGCGAAGGGGCAGGACTACGCCAGAGGGAAGCGAGGGGAAGGGGAGACACTGACTGACTACACCCAAAAAGGAGCAAAACTCAGGGCTCTTCAGAGGAACCGGGACTCAGATGCAAACCACCCCAAACTCTGTTGGAAAGACGCGCTCCAGAAGTAAACAACAGACAGATGGGAAATCCAAGAGGCACCCAAGGGCAGGTGAAGCAGAGGTGGCCAACCGAGTAAGTAAAAACTGTTAAACCCGAGTACCCGTTGATCTTCAAATCGTGGTAAAAATATCAACAATCTGAAAAAAAAAATCCGAGAGGCACAGAAGAGGCGACCAGGGGAGCGGGCTGCTGTTTCTGACACTCATCGATGGATGTTTTAATAGAAAATATTCAATTTTATATGTGACAATTATTAAAAGTCCCCTAAAAAACAGAAGTGCGAAGTGCACGTCTGAAAAAAGAACATGACAACCTTTGTTTTAAAAAGGCAAGGGAAATAGAGCAAGTGAGAAAGAACTGTGACTTAAACACGCACAACAAGACGTCAGGAACGATTTCACACGCTGCGCGGATGCCAGAGCCCCAGGGCCGCGCCCCTGGGGACGGGTCGCACTCGCTGTCCACAAGTTAACGCCTTGCTGAGCTTGAAAAATAGAACAAGTTCCAATTCAGCGTTCCCCTCCAGGGCGTTCCTCTCACGGATGATTCCAGTAAACACCCTGAGAAGGAAGGGCGTGCTCAGAACGGCCCCGTGTCATGCCCACGCGTGACATCGGATGGAGCCGTGACCGTCACCGGCTGAGGCGCCGCAGAGGCACGCCGCCCTCCGGTGCGTGCTGCCGGCTGGCCTAGGCCTCGGGTGAGACAGCAGCAGAAATGAGATCGTCATGAAGGAAATAAAATAAAAACGATTTTTATTCTTGAAGCCAAGTCAGATCAATGATTTAGATCGAACGGCCAGTGTCTAGGAACAATGGGGCGGGGGGAGGGGTTTATAGACATCGCAGGGACGCGATGAGCAAAGTCCAGGCTGGAGCCACCCCCCCTCAACGAAGACAAACAGTGGAGTGTCAGAGAGGGGATGGGGTGCGGGAGCCCATAGATGAGAGGCTGAAGAGACTGCCCGCCAGTCACAACACACGGACGATGTGATATCAAGAAATTACTGTACATTTTTTTAGACTTTAAAGGTTTTGTGATTATGTTAAAAAAAAGTGTCGCCTTTTAGAGTCTTGTGCTAGAATATTTACACATAACAGGACATGATGCTTTGGATTTGCTTCCAAATAATCCGGGGTGGGGAGGGCGTGGGGAGGGCTGTGCTGAAGACAAGGCTGGCCGCGTTGAGCACCGCTGACGCCCACGTCGAGGGCCTATGCGCTCCTGAAACGGTGCTGCCTACTTCTGCGTACGTGTGAAATTTTCTATAGTAAAAACATTTTTTTTATTTTAAAAAGAAGCGTAAAGTTGTTTAATGGGAGAGAGTTTCAGTTTTGCAAGATGAGAAAGTTCTAGACGTTAGTTGCACAACAATGTGAGTACACTTAATAGTACTGAACTTTACACTTAAAACTGGTGGAGATGGTTAAATGGTTAAATTCACGTCCTGTGTATCTTACCACCATTAAAAAGAAAAAAATACAGTGTGTTTTCCCTTTAGGAGCTCTGGTGGGCAGGAAAGAGGGGGACTTTGGAGTCAGACAGACAATGGTTTTCATCCCAGTTCTTCATTTTATAATGAAGATTTATAAAATCTTCAAATCGGATACTTAGATACTGTGGGCAATAAAAGGACGTACTTGATAGATTTATTTTCCTAGTAACATAAAAAGGAAAACAGATTCTGAGATAAATGCTTGTCTCATAGGCATTTCTATCATCTATACAATTTTTCACATGGCCTTCCCAACAGATCTTTGAGAAAATAGGTGATTTTTACGCAGCCTGTGATGACAGACACGCCCCCTGTAGCTGCATGGAGGGATCAAAAAAGGTGTCCAAGTGGGGGTTACGTGTGTGCGCGCACGTGCAGCTGAAAGTAGGCATCAGCCGTGGTGGAATTCCTGCTGATTTCTGAATCACTCAAAATGTTTGTGTTGAAGGGGTTTGTGTAGAGTTAAATAAAGTACTGTGCGTGTTAATTTCGTCATCTGTTATTTTCCCCCAGAGCTAACTGCTCTGTGATGCCCCTTCTCAGATTGATACTCAAATACACTGAGTGCCATGCGATACCAATTCATTTCCTTTACATACCTTTGTTTCCAGGTAACGAATTTACGTGAGACTGAATTGTATCTGAGTTCAGCGCACACCGAGGTGGGATAATTCAAATGTTTTGCAGGTGTCAGGTTGTTGTTTTTTTGGTGACAGTAAAATGTGGACCCGATCTGACTCAAAAAAAAAAAAAGAAAGAAAGAAAGAAAGAAATGCTGTCTATCAGATAAACTGTTAAAAGAGACGCTGAAGGCTGAAAATAAAGGAATAAAACACACAAGTTACATGCTAGGAAACACCAATCAACACAGAAAGAGCATCGCACGACGCGACTCAGGGCAGACAACCCTCCGAGAGCACAGAGCGTGCGGGGAGCCACGCCGTCGTAGGTCCCCGCGTCCTGAGCAAAGGCCCCGAGGTGCGTACGACAAAAACTGACTAGGACACAAGCAAACTGACAGGCCCGCAGGCGTGGCGCACGCCGTGACGCGCCTCTCTCAGCAGTGAGCAGGCCAAGCAGAAGACTAGGCCTGCGGAGGCTCTGAGGAACACAGCCCTTCCTCCGCGGCTTGTGTGGATAAAGTTAAAATGTGGGGCACAGTGACGAGCGGGCCATTTATTAAGCCACAAAGGAAATCTCACCGTGTTTTAACGCCCAGAAGACATGAGGAGGCCAAATTCACAGACACGATTTAATAAAATTAGCCACTAACCAAAGGACAGCTCTAAAGAAAAGCTGGCACCTTGAGAACCTGGAAACCAGTCCAACATGGGATGAGGAGACGCCTCGTAGCCCTTTGTGCAACGAGACAAGAGGCAGCAATTAGAATACCCTTCTGGGGCTGCATGTGTCCACGTAACACACCCAAAACCGTACCACGGAGGTCGTCCTGAATAGCAGGCTGCGGAAGGAGCCTCCGCAGAGCACCTCACGTGTCCCACAGGAAAGATGCCCACACGCTCGTGAACCCGCGTCAGGGGAGTGGCCGCCTCTGAAGGCAGTGGTCCTGGGAGGGGCATGCGGAGGGCTTCAGCTTCCCGTGTTTACGCTTTGTTAAGAAGAAAGAAGAAGAAATTCTGGGCAAAGTAAAGCAAAAGCTTAAGCTCTGATGAAGCTGGACGGTGGGCACGTAGGTGTTCCTGATGTGGCCCTCCACGCTTTTCCGTTGTCTTAAAATAGTCTATTTTCTTTTTGTAAAGAAGGAACCAACTGGGAGTGACTGCACATGAGCGTGGGGAGCTTTCTAGGGTAATGGAAATGTTCTAAAAATGGCTTGTAGCGATGACTGCACAAATCATTACATTTGTAGGCTGGGAACGGGTGGCTGACGGCATGGCCCGCAAACCCTGTCTGCGGGCGGCTGGGGAAGTGAAGGGAAATGAGGCCTGCTCAGCAGGGGGAGCAGGAGCAGCGGCAGCTCCAGCGGGGCGGCCGTGGCTCCCTAGGCGCCCGGCGGGGCTGCTTCTAGCCACCTGCTGTCCAGAGCGCTGGCACCCGCCCCACCTGCCCTGCGAGCAGAGGGCCTTCTCTCCTTGCCTTCCCCCTCGCGGCTGCTCCCTCTGCGGGAGGAAGCTGAGGGGGCGGCCTTCCCGCTTCCCTGACCGACCTGGAAGGAAGCTGCCCGGGCTCCCCGGGGAGGCTCTGGCCGGGGCTGGCCGGCGGCCTGAGCAACAGGTGCCCAACTCGCACCAGAGCAGAGGGACGAGCCTCAGGTCCGACCGTGAGGAGGGTCACTCTGAGGAGTGTCCCTGCTGGAGGCAGGAAGACTTGGCTCTGAGTTCAGTGGGGACTGAGCCAGCAAAAAGGCTAAGTGATTATCAGCTCTGAAGGAAAACCAGAAAGTTGTGCTGGGAAGAAGATGTAATTACAGTACGTCCACTTGACTCCGCAGCGCACGTTTATATGGTTAGAGGAAGGAACGCACGAACCGAGGTGGAAAGTAAGACTGTGACAGCAGCTCTACAGAGAGGCAAGCGTGGGCGGGGCTGTGAGGGGCGCACGCCCGCCTCCGGCAGGACAGGAAGATCCCGTTGCCCACGGCCACCTCGGGTTTGACTCCCCCCTCCACCAGCAGGCTGGGCTGACCTGCGGGGTGCGGGGGGGGGCACCAGCGGCGAGAGGGCACCTAGTTGTAACCCAGTCCCCAGGCTCATTCCTCTCCTCCCCGGTGCTCATCAAATTGCCATTTCCTGTTCAGTTTGTGATTCCCAGCCATGCCTCTTGAGGGTATCTTTGGGGGTGCATGCCCATTGAAAGCTGGGGCTGCCTCTGTCAAAGCAAGTTTGCACCTTCCATCCCTGGATTAAGTGGCTCAGTTTCCACAGGTGCCTTCTGAGTGCCTCTCACCCCAGGGGCCTGGCTGCGGGGCGAGGAGGCTGAGGCTAGAGAGGGCGCGCATACTTGGGGTCTAGCAGTAGCGGTGGGAACCTCGGGACGTTCTGCCGTGTTTCTTCTCTGGCCTCAGTTTCTCCCCCGCCACCCCTAAGTTCTGAGAACAAATGAGGACACGTGAGAGGACCCTGCACTGGGCCTGACGCACAACAGATGCCCAACTAG
Organism: Vicugna pacos; assembly: GCF_048564905.1. Lineage (NCBI taxonomy): Eukaryota > Metazoa > Chordata > Mammalia > Artiodactyla > Camelidae > Vicugna > Vicugna pacos. The sequence goes on from NC_132987.1 coordinate 123,327,113, forward strand.
TATAAAGGCATACATCATAAAAAGAAGAATGGCACGAAGTCCCAGTGCTCATGGAGCTTTTGATAAACTTACAGATTCTGTTTTTGAGGGGAGGGTCTATATCTGGATTTACAAAGAAATTTCTTCTCATTAAAACTTCCACTTCTACCTGCTGACTTTTGAACCTGGGGGAGCAATTTAACTCCTCTGCATTGGCTCCGTACCAGACAGGAAGCAAGCTCCTTCCCCATTTCCTCTGAGAAATGCGGACAGGTGAGAAGGCGGGGCACCTGAGGCCGCCTGCGGGCGTGGGGGGGCACGGGCCCCCGCCCACGCCCGGGAGAAGGAGGGTTTCAGGCAGGCTGAGATTTTAGAGAAACATCCGAGAAACTCTCACACCAACCCTGAGCAGGGAAGGTCCACGAAAACCCACTTTCAACCTCCCACCCCAACCAGGAACTCCATGCTTCAGCCAGGGCGAATTACCTGCCTCATCCCTGAACTCACCTGTGCTGTCCCACCTGCCCGGTGGACTCTGAAGTCCCCCCTGCCCATCCACACGTTTCCCATCCTGAAGGGTCCGACCCGGATGCTGTCGGCCCATGGACCCTTCATCCCTGCTGCCTGCCTAACTGGTAAGGAGCTGTCCCGTCCTCTGGCCCCAGGGTGGCACTTCACACACAGGTGTCACGTTGGTTGTGTAGAGGTGAGAGGTGTGGCCATGGCGATGGGCAGCTAGTCCCCCTACCCACCAAGGAGGACGATGACCACTGCGATCTGTCCCCAAGTGTGGTGTTTCGGGGTTTCAGAGGAAGTACGATGGGTCTGCTGGGGCGGCGGGGACAAGCTTTTCCTGGGAAAAGAGGAGGGCAGAGAAGAGTGACTGTGTTCAGCCTGCCTGGCCCTGTGACTGGTGCGTGACCGCCCAGCTCTGCCACTGTGGCCCCAGAGCAGCCACAGACCACCCTGCTGTAAATGAGCCCCCGTGTTCAAAAACAGGTGGGTTGGGGTTTGCATAACCAGCTAGAGGTCAGTGCTTCTTGGGGAGTGAGGACGGGGGGGGGGGGCGGGGGGAAGGAGCACCTGGTGCTCTTTGGGAGTGCAGACCCGCTGGTCCAAGCCCAACCCACTGGATCGGACCTTGGGGTGGGACCTGGGTGTCCACTATGGGTGGCCAGGTCATCAGCGGGGGGACCCGCCCCACGGGGGACCCTGAGTCGGCGCCACACTGGGGGCACACTAGAACACACCCCGTGTTGGGGGGCGAGAGAGGAGGACATCAGAGGCAGGAACCGAGCCCAAGATCGCCCAACGCTGGAGTGGACCCTGAGGACCGTTTCTCTGTCTTAAAAACCTTCTCTTTTGGCCTCTTGTCATTTCAAGACTCCTCCTCCTCCGCAGAGGGGACTGAAGCATCTCACTGGCTCCCCAGTTCCCACTGAACCCCCAAGGGTGGGTGTTGCAGTGCCTGCCTGGCCTGGGTCCCCTGCCGCCCTTGCAGGCATCCTGGCCGGGCTCGGGGCTCCTCCCCTGAGGTGCTCCCCTCCTCCTTCCCTCTCCCTCCCCTCTGGTTCTGGGTCTCTCAGCCCAGAGGGACCTCTCCAGAAAGACCTCTCCCTCCTTCACCGGGAGCCTCTGCAGGCTGGGCCGGGGCAGTCTTCTATCTTCCTTCTCCCACATATGTTTCCTTTCTCAGAGAAATAGCAGCAGGTCTCAGCGTGAGGCCCAGGGGTCAGCCTCGCCGCTGGCACACATGAGAGCAGGAGCAGGGCGGGTGAGCAGTGGCAGGGCTCGGGAGAGCTGGGGCGGCGGTCTGGGCACCCGCTGGGCACGGGGCTGCAAGGCCTCAGGCCAGTCCCTGGAAGGAGCCTTTTTCTCTCTGTAAGATGGGGGTGGGGGCTCACCTCTCAGGGTGCTGAGATAAAGTACAGGAAGTTTTCGGCTGAACCTGGAAGCATGAAGGCAGGGCCGGGTCCAGGCCAAGTGCCTGGGGCACAGCCCAGCAGGGCTGCTGAACAAGGCAGGGTAGAGGGGCAGGAAGGGGAGGGCAGGGCACGCAGAGCCTGGCTGAGCTGGGGTCAGGCTAAGGTTGAGCTGTGAAGGGAACATTTGCCTATTCTGGGTGTGACACCAGCCATACAGGGAGTGCCCCACTGATGGTCACGAGGGTGGGAAGCCAGGCTTGGCTGACCAAGCGGAGACGGGAGTCTGGCCAGCCCTAGGCTGTGTACTGGGTGGGCACCAGGGAGAGCTAACATTTTACACTTGAGCAACAATCAAAATTTCTAGTTACAAAGGGTGCTTGACCCAGGGAGGGAAAAGAGGGGCTGGAGGGCCTGGACGCTGCATGTCGGGGCATCTCTGGGCAACAGGTTCAAAGGGATTTTCGCTTTTCAAAATGTTTCTGTCTTTTCCAAATTGTCTGTGAGAGCCGCGTATTAATTTTACAATCAGAGAAGGCTGTTACTATAAATGACACCACAAAACAAAAAAGACCCAACCCCTGGCAGCGGGCTCTCTACCTAGCTGGAGAGGGAAAGGAGCATGCCCGAAATGGGGTGCGGGCCAGGGGGCGGCCCTGGAGGGCGACGGGCCGGGGCTGCCCTGGGGGCGGTCGCAAGGGCCCCGCCAAGCCTCTGACCCCGCAGAATAAAGCCGAAATCGCCTCGGGGTAACCTCCTCCCCGAGCCTCTTCCTCCATCCCTCTCTCACCGCTTCCTTCCAGTCAAACCAGGCGACCACGTTTAGGGCGCATTATTTTACTCCAAGGTTTCCCAGTGCATGAACTCCACACCCCGAGCAGTTTGCAGCAGGCCTTCCTGTCCTATTGCTTAGCGCAGACAGGCAGGACCCGCCAAAACGGCGGCGGCGCGGGCAGAGGCGCACAGGTTGGGCACCACCACTCTGATCCAGAGCCAAGAGGGAGGCGCGCGAGCCCAGTTCCCAGAAATTCGTCCCTTTCTGGAGATGCTCGGACGACAAACGGCCTCGCAGAAACCCAAACCGATCATTTTTAATCCCAACGTCCCTGAACCAAAACTAAAGACTGCAGGTTATGGGGACGGAGGTGCCCAGGAGCACAGCGCACCACGTCCCCTCCGCCGGGCCTGAGGATGCCAGGACCAAGTCCTTCCCTTCCCGCGTACGACCGAGAGGCAGCTGCTCCCGGTGCCAACGCGTCCACACGGCGCTGGCGACCCTCTTCCCCTGACCCGCAGCCGCTCACCCGCTCCGCCCGCCGGGTCTCCCAGAAGCAGTCACGGGGTGGCCTGCGCGCCCCTTCCCGCACCAGACCTGGAGGCGGGCGGCGGGACTTCGTGCAGGCCTCAGTCTCCCAATCTGTAGCTGGTGGACGGAGTCCACTCCACGGTGAGGCTGGGCCAGGTCTCAGCCGCACGCCGCTGAGTGTGGTGCCTCCTTCCCGGAGCAGCTTCCTCAGGGGCGCTCGCGAGGCGCCCGAAGAAGCGCGGAGGGAGGGGAGCCACCTTCCCTCTGCATCGCCCGGGGGCAGCGAAGCGGGGCAGGAAGGTCTGCGGTCACACTCGGAACTTCCTTTGCCCCAGCCAGGCTCAGACATCTCAAGATCTGAGCGCCCAGCCTGACACCCTGCCCTGAGCCAGACTCTGCCGCGTTTGCTCCCTCGGGCTGGGAGCCCCTGGAACCTAAGCACGGCTGCCTGCAGGCGCTTCCTGGTGTTTTCCCAGTCGGTCCTCAAAGAACCCCCACGGCAACCCCAGTGCAGAGCTGGAGAAAGCGAGGTTCAGAAGTTCCTACATTGCACCTCCCAGCCCGGCCACCTCCCTGGGTGCGTGACCAGATCTCCACTCCCGGGGAAAGGCCCGGCGTTCCCGAGACCCGGACTCAGGTCAGGCAGGGCCCGGGGGAGGAGGAGTGTGGCCGGGTGAGGACGCATCTGGGCGTCGAGGAGGGCCCGGGAAGCCTTGCCCGGAGTCGGGTTCACCAGGCCAGGCACTGTATGCGGGAGGCTGGCGCAGCCTCCGTGAACACCCCAGGGAGGAAGTCCCGACACAGGGCACATCCAGAGGTGTGGGGTGAGGGCGCTGGCCCAGGGCTGGGATGCTCTGGAGCTCCACAGCCCAGCGCGGCGGCTCCCCGCGGGTGTTCCCAGCTCGAGAAGCCGCTGCACTGGGAGGAGCAGGGGGTCGAGCCGGGCATCAGCAGCCCTGCTCGCGGGACGCAGTCAGCTAACGCTCAGCCTGGTGGGGTCTGGGAAACTGGAGAGCAGCGCTGGTGCTTCGTAGGGAAGTCCTTGCGGAGACCCTCAAGGACCCAGCGGACAGTGATGAGTGGCTGGGATGTGCGCCCCGAGGCTCTCCTGGAAACCATCCTTCCGCGGCTGCGAAGGACCCCGCGACCCACGCGGAGGTCTTCATATGGCTTCTGCGCGGTCCACACCCCTTGGAGGCTGAAGGGGCTCGGAGTCCAGGGGCAGCGCCGGCGCTGGGAGTCCCCCCATCCCCGCACCCCTGCCTGCGCGCCCGCTGTGCCCCAGCTCCTCCCGAGAAACCCAGGTGGGCCGCGGGCTCCCTCAGGCGACAGAAGGGTCAACTCGCACCGCCCGCGTGGGGCACATGGCGGGGTCCAGGGAACACCAAGGCCTTGTGGTCCCGCAGGGAGGCCAACTGACTGCACAAGGGACAGAAGAGATGCGCTGAGCCCTGGGAAGGGCAGAGCCGCTGAGGGAGGGGGGCCTCCTGTGGAAGCCTAAGCCAGGGGTAGCCTTTCCCGGGAAGAACGGGGCTGTGGCTCCTCTGCAGCGGGTGGGGTGGGGGTGCTGTGAGCAGAAGGGACATCATTCTGGTCGAGGGTGGAGGGAGAGGGCAAGGGACTCCAGAGAGGAGGCCAGGGCAGGAGCCCCCTGAGGGTGGAACTTGGGAGCATTGATAAGGGGGCTGTGGGTTAGATGTGGCAGGGGACGGGGAGCCAGCCAAGATGACACCGCAGCTTCAGGCTTGCGCAGCTGTGCCAGTGCCCCAGGGGGTGTCTTCTGGAGAGGAGTATCTTGCTGGGGCAGCAGGGACAGATTGGGGCAGGAACTAAGAACTCCAACTTGAAGATTCCCACTACAATTTTGGACGGAGACCCAGAGTGAGATCCGGGTTTCCGATGAAAATGCCAGATTGCGGCATGGTCACCGAGGAGGGTGAGAGAGAAGGGGCCCCAGGATTTAAAAAGTCTCGTAACATCCATTTTGCAGCAGTTGGACATTCTTTTCCTTTTATTGAGAAAACATGGGCTGCATGGAAGAGGCAAAAAGCAAAGCCTGAAATGGAGGCTGCCCTGCAGGCCTTTGGAGCCCACCACGTGCTGACATCACTTAGGGGTCAGGCGAGGCAGCAGTTCCCCAGGGCCAGGGAAAGCTGGGGTCTCCCTGCTGCAGACGGCTCAGGAAATGAGGCTGGTTGGATGCAGAGGATACAAGTGTGTTGAGGATCACTTCAGTGACGCCGACACCTTTAGAACAGAGCTGCTTCTGGAAAGTTCCCTAGTGTCTCTGCACCCCCGACGCCAGCTGAGTTAGCTCTGTGCCTGCGCGCACCCTGCCGTGACATTCACCGGGCAGTCACTGCCTCTGCATTCTCCGGAGGTCTCTGCACAGCTGTGGAATCAGAGAGCATCTCATGACCCCCACTTAGAGAAGTTGTAGGTGCCACCAGCAGGGGGGGACATGACTGGGTGGTGGGCTCAGCCCTCCCCACACTCCAGAAAGTCTCCCCAGAAGTTCTGTTAGTCTTGCCCATGTCTGGGCAAGAAGTTCTAACTGAAGGAAGTGCACTTTCTTGTTGACCATCCTGGTGGCAGGCGCTGCTCCTGACGGGAGGTGACAGCCCGGCCACTCAGACACAGCAGGGGTGCCGCGTCTGAGAACTGGCTTCCAGGGTTTCTCCCAGGGGCATTTTCTTCTGTCTCCTGCCCGGATCTGTGCCTTGAAGTCATCCCTGTAAGTTCTGGCTTGAGGTCTCTGAGGAGATTTTGTCATCTACAAACGACCTCATAGGCAGTTGGACATTCTGGAACTGAACAGGTCGGCTGTGCCCAGCTGAGCCAGAGGCCACCTGGGACAGACCTGTCATCAGCTCAAGAAGGAAGCTGCCAAGGGGACACCAGCCAGCAGGGCGCCGCGGGCGTCCTGAGGGGAGCCAGAGGGGCTCCCTGCCAGATTGCAGCTGGGGTTAGGTGTTGGGACAGTTTGAAGAAGTGAGGGTGCTTTCAATTGCCAGGAAGCAGGAGTGTTTTTATGTCCTTGTGTCTTGATAACTCGTATCTAAGAGGCAGAGTCCAGAGGTGAGGCTGCAGCTGCCTTTGGCCAAGAATCAGTGGACAACCATGGCCGCTGCACGGGGGATGCTGCCTGTTTCCGGGGCTGCCCTGCCCCAGCCTGGGCTGCACGGGTAATATTTAGTGGGGTTGCACAGCTTCCTCGCTGGGGCCGGGACCTGCCTGCCTCCCTACAGTTTTTGACATCTAGACAAGTGCTGGAAGGGAATGTAGGCAAATTCATTAGCTTGAGGAGCGAGGGGGTGAACCCCATGTGAATAAATGAGTTTCAGCGCAATGTGTGACACTGAATGGTCACAATCAAGTGGATCAATGAAAAGAAGGATCAGTGAAAAATGTATTTTCATACATCAAACTGTTCTGCATGGAAAAGGCACCTGGGGTGGGGGAGAGAGAAAGACTGGCTTTTTGCCATGCCTTTCTTTTTTTCTTTCTTTTTTAAATTGAAGCATAGTCAGTTTACAATGTGTCAATTTCTGGTGTACAGCATCATGTTTCAGACATACACATATACACACGTATATTCCTTTTCATATTCTTTTTCATTATAGGTTACAAGATACTGAATATAGTCCTCTGGGGCATACAGTATGACCTTGTTTATCTATTTTATATATAGTAGTCTGTATCTGCAAATCCTGAACTCCCAATTTATCCCTTCCAACTCCCTTTCCCCCGGGTAACCATGTTCGTTTTCTATGTTTGTGAGTCTGTTTTTGTTTTGTAAAGAAGTTCATTTGTGTCACTTTTTAAAAAATTCCAGGATATGAGTGATATCATATGGTATTTTTCTTTCTCTTTCTGGTTTACTTCACTTAGAATGACATTCTCCAGGTCCATACATGTTGCTGCAAATGGCAATTTCCCCCTGCATTTTAAAAATAGACTTTATTGTTTAGAGCAGTTTCTGGTTTACTGAACAATTAAGTGTGAAGTACAGAGAGTTCCCACATCCCACTGCCCCCCCCATGCACAGCCCTCATCATCAATATCCCCCACCAGGTGGTACGTTTGTTATAATCAATGACCCTGCATTGCCACATTGTAATTACCCCGAGACCGTAGTTGGTGCTGTATGTTCTATGGGTTTAGACAAATTTATAATGATGTGTATCCACCACAATGGAATCATTCAGAATAGTTTGCCCTAAAAATACTCTGTGCTCCATCTATATATCCCTCCCTAACCCCTGGCAACCACTGATCTTTTTACTGTCTTCATAGTTTTGCATTTTCTAGAATGTCATATAGTTGGAATCACACAGAATGGACCCTTCTCAGATTGACTTCTTTTACTTAGTACATACACTTAAGGTTCTTCCATGTCTTTTCATGGTGTGATAGCTCATTTCTTTTTACTTCTGAATAATAGTCCTTTGTCTGGATGGACCACAGTCTATTTTTCCATTCACTTATTGAAGGACATCTTAGTTCTTACACATTCGGGCAATTATGAATAAAGCTGCTATAGGCATCCCTGTTCAGACCTTTGTGTGGACATGTTTTCAACTCTCTTGAGTAAGCATTAGGAATGTGATTGCTGGATTGTATGGCAAGCGTATGTTTCATTTTATTAGAAACCACCAAACCATCTTCCAATGTGGCTGTACTGTTTTCCATTCCACCAGCAATGAATGAGAGTTCCCATCGCTCCATATCTTTGTCAGCATTTGGTGATGTCAGTGTCTGGACTTTGGCCATTCTAAATAGGTGTATAGTGGTAACTCATTGTTTGAATTTTCATTTCCCTGATGACATCTTATGTGGAGCATCTTTTCATATACTTATTTGCCATCTGTATCTCTTCTCTGGTGAGGTGTCTGGACCATTTTTAATAGGGTTGTTTGTTTTCTTATTGTTTTGTTGTTTGTATGTTTTGGATAGCAGTCCTTTATCAGATATTTCTCATGCAAATATTTTCTTTCAGCCCGTGGCTTGTCTTTTCATTCTCTTGTCATTGTCTTTTGTAGAGCAGAAAACTTCAATTTTAATGAAGTCATGGATGGTGCCTTCGGAGTCACATCTTAAAAGTCACTACCACACCCTCATACAGTGCAGGCCTCCAGCCCTCAGTCCTCTGATTCGTTTCCTCCCCCAGGGCACTTCTGACAGGCACAAGCAAACACATTCACGTATTTCAACATGCTTGGTCCTCTCCAGCGCTGTATTTATCATTCCCCAGATCTCAAAGAGGTTGCATTGATTCCAGCGGTTAGCCACACCTCCCCCAGGAGGTGGGGCGGGGCCAGGAGAACGGCCCCGCCCCGTCGGCCACGCCCCTCGCCTCCCTTGCGCCTGCGCGGCCGGCGCGGACAGGCGCGCGGCTCCCCGCCGATGTGGCTCCTGTTTCCGCCGGGCCGCGGGAGCGTAGGACCAGCTTCCGGCAGGCCTCGCCGCGTGTGCCCCGCGGTTTCCGGTCCGCTGTGGGTCTCGGCTGAGAACATGGGCAAAGTGAGGAGCTTACGGGCCCGGGTGCACCAGGCTGCCGTGAGGCTCACGAGGGAGGCCGCGCCCGGCCCCGCGCCCCCGGCCCGGGAGGCGGCCCCTCCGCAGGCTTCGGCTGGCGGGGTCGGAGGGAAGGTAAACGGGACACCGCGGGCGGTGGGACTGGGGCGGGGGTGCGGGCCGGGGTGGCGGCTCCGCGCCGTGCGGCCTCGGGGGTCCCGGGCCTGCTCGGGCCCCGCGTGCTCTGTGGGCGCCCCCGCGACCCCGGGACCGCCCTCGGGCCTTCCCGGTCCGCGAGGTGTCCCGGCCTCCGTGGACCCCGAGCGAGGCTCGCGTGCGCGGCGGCCCAGGAGGGGCTGGCTTGCTGCGCGTCTGGAGCTGTGCGAGGGAGAGCCAGAAACCTCGCCACCGCGTGTAGACACGCTGCGCGAATGTGGTAAAAATACCTTTACCTCGTAGCTGAGCTCCCGGGAAAGGAAAGGGGATTCCCAGGATTAACGAAAAAGTGAAGCAAACTAGGAAGGGGGAGGGTATAGGTCAGTGGTAGTGTGCATACCTACCATGCACAAGGTGCTGGGTTCAATCCCCAGTACCTCCAAGGAAAAAAAAAGTAGATAACTAAACTTAATCACGCCCCCCCCCCCAAGCCGAAGTAAACTAGGAGACGCAGTACCCTGTAGCAGTCAGCACCCACCCCAGCCCCGGTCTCCCCCTCCCCTGCCCCAGCTCTAAGCGACCACTAATCTTTCTGCCTGTGTTCCGTGCGTTTCATCTGGATGGAGTCATACAGGTTGTGGCCTTTGCCTCTGCGTTTGGTTCCTAGACTTACTTAGCCTAGGGTTTTGAACGTTCATCCAGGTTGTATGATGTACCTTTTATGTGGAATAATGTTCCACGATGAGGTTAGAGCGCGGTTTGTTTATACAGGTGCTGACTCGAGCTGCCTGGAAGCATTTACTGGTGTCCAACCGGGGTGCTAGCACGGCGGCAGCAGACAAGACCTTGTTGGTTTGTGGGGGCCGCGGCTTTGGGTCAGTAATGCTAAAGAGAACAGCCGTGTGTGTTAATCCTTTGCTGTGTGGCGGGCACTTTACATCTTTATAACTTCCCCAACTGTCATTTTGCAGGGTGAAAAGTAAGAGTTTAAATCAATTACCCAGGTTGCTCAGCTGCTGCTGGGGTAGCTGATGTTTGAATCCAGGGTCTGGCACCAGCCTTCGTAAAACCTTTATTGAGATACAATTCATGTCATAAAATCTACCCACCAAAGTGCACGATTCAATGGTTTTTTTGTTTTGTTTCGTTTTGTTGTAGTGTGTTTACAGATTTATGCAGTGATCGCTTTAAACTCTGGAACATTTTCATCATCCCAGAAGGAAACCCCATACTTACCCTCAGTCATTTTGGCATCCGTGAATCTATCTTCTGTCTCTGTCTATTTGCCCTTCTGGGCAATTCACATAAATGGAGTAACTGCAATACGTGGCTTTCTGTGTCAGAGTTCTTTCACTGAGTTTTCGAGGTTCATCCTTGTACCATTATTTTTGTACTTTTCATTTCTCTGTTGTCCTTACTCTTTTTATGGCTGAAAAGTGCTCCATTGTATGGGCAAACCGGACCACATCACATCTTGTTTATCCATTCATACATTGATGGATAGTTAGGCTGCCTTTGACTTTTGGCTGCCACAGTAATACTGCTGTGTATGAATCTGCTGTGGATGCATGGAGCAGAATTGCTGGGATGTATGGTGCTCTGGACTTAGCTTTTGAGGAATTGCCAAATTATTTTCTGCAATGGCCACATCATTTTACATTTCCACTGGCAATGTGAGGGCTGCATTTTCTCCACATCTTTGCCAACACTTGTTGTTGTCTGTCTTTTTTATTGTAGTCATCCTAGTGGACGTGAGGTGGCAGTTCACTGTTTTAATCTGCATTTCCCTAAAGGGCTAATGAACAGTGTTGAATATTATTTTCACAGGCTTGTTGGCTATTTGTGTATCTTCTTTGGAGAAATGTCTATTCAAGTCCTTTGTCCCTTTTCTTTTCTTTTCTTTTTGTAATTTGTAAACTTTTTTTTTTTGGCGGGGGAGGGAGGTAATTAGGTTTATTTATTTATTTACATTTTGGAGGAGGTGCTGGGGATTGAACCCAGGACCTTGTGCATGCCAGGCATGTGCTCTATTGCAAATATTTTTTCAATCTGTGGATTGTCTTTTTACTTTCTTGATATTGTCCTTGGAAATACGAAGTTTTTAATTTTGACGAGATCTAATTTTGTTTCCTCTTGTTGCTTGTGCTTTTGGTGGTTTGAAAAGTCAGGGTTTAGTTGAAATGCTTAAGGAAGTTTGAGCTGATTTTGGTCATAGAGAGAAGCTCAGTGGACGCCCATTAGTGGTTGATGTAGGCGTTGTGATACACACCAGTGTCTACATCTGACAGACTCTTCACTGCTCTTTAACTCCATTCCCTCCCATCTCCTCCTTGTACTATTGTTGTTATGCAAGTTGTCTCTAAATATGTTACAAACTAACCTTAAGTTGTCATAATTATTTTTTCATAACTGGTTGCATGTTTACCTGTTCCAGACCTCTTGTTTTGTTTTCTTGTGAATTTGAATTACTACCTGGCATCATTTGCTTTCAGCCTAAAAGAACTCCATTGGTATTTCTTAAAAGGCAGGTCTGTAGCAGCAGATTCTCTCAGCTTCGGTTTATCTGGTACTGTCTTTATTTTACCTTCATCTTTGAAAGATAGGTTTGCTGGATGTAAAATTCTCGGTTGACGTCAGTCTTCCAACACGCTGTCTGCGTAGTCCCACTGCCCTCTGGCCTCCACTGTCTCTGACGAGAAGCCGGCTGTTAATCTTCACGGGGCTCCCTGTGTGCGATGCGTCATCTTTGCTGCTTTCATGATTTTCTCTTTGCTTTTACGCATTTTGACTGTGATGTGTCTTGATGTAGATCCCTTTGTGTTTATTCTGTTTGGAGTTTGTTTATCCTGCTGGACGTTCGTTGAGTTTGCATGTGTAGGTTAGCGTTTTCCATCACATTTGACAGGTGTTCGGCCGTAACGTCCTTGAATGTGTTTCCTGCCTCTTTCTGTCTCTCCTCCTCCTGGTACTCGTGTGGTACGTTGGCTAGTGTGCTGCGTGGTGCCTCAGGCTCGGTTTGTTCCTCTGCCAGGCACTCTGTAGGGCGGCCCCCCTCTGTCCAAGGCCCTGTGCCTTCCGGGGGTGCAGTTTCTATTCAGCGTCCTTCAGGTGCGCTGGTTCTTTCCTCTGCCAGCTGAGACCTACTTTTGAGTCTCTCTAGTGAAATTTTTCATTGTGATTACTGCACTTTTTACTCCAGAACTTTATTTCACTTTTAAGGAATTCTGTCCTGTTGCAGTGTTCTGTCTAATGAGACGCTGTCCTCATCCTTTCCTGTTGTTGTTCAGGCACTGTCTCCTGGGGCCGCGTTTACAGTGGCTGTTGTGGAACTGCTGCCAAGTCCAGTATGTCCCCCCGCCCGAAGCAGCTCCTGGCGCCCAGCTCTTGTTTTCTGTTTCTTGGCGAGGGTCCTACTTTGTTGTTGAAAGATCTTCAGACACTGTAGCATCAGCACCTTTTCTGTTAAGTAGAGAATGTCCAGGTGACAGTGGAGGTGGCTGTGTGCTCACAGATCTGTGTGACCACGTCCACGTGGCCCCTTATCTCCCGTGGCTCCTCCTTGCCAGGGTCTTGGCTCAGGTGGCCTGCTCTGCCCCTCCCTGGCTGCCACCCTGGCTCCTGCCCAACTCGCGCTCTGCTTCTGTGTCAGATCTCTGGTGTCTTGTTTACTGACTGCCTCTCCCCATCCTGAGGGCTCCGCTTCAGCTGGGGCTTCTCCATTAGGCACTCGGGGCTGCAGGCCAGCCTGGCACCTGCTCGGCCGCACCCCAGCCCTGTCTCTGTCCGTGACTCCCCTTCCGGGGCCCCTGTCCTGGAGCTTGGACCTGAATGAGCCAGCCGGGCCTCAGGCGGGTTTTGGGTGATCATGGTGTGGCGGGCAGGGGGACGTGGAGGGTTCTGAAATCTTGGTGCGGGGGTGAGTGCGGGTAGGGAACAGGCCTGGAGAGAGATTGCTGAGATGGAACACGGGCTGTGCAGTGGGAGGAGGAGAAAGAAGACTTAGGTCAGGAGGGAAAGCTGGTTCCTCCCACAAGAGCTCCTGATGTTGAGACTGGTTTAGAATCGTTCCTGATCCTGATCTGGGCTCAGGTCGAACCCTCAGCAGGGCTCGCGTGGTGAGCAGCCTGAGGGCGCTGCGGTCTGAGCTCCTCTCCGGGTCCCGCCCTCACTGGGGGGTCTCTGAAGCCACGGAGCGAGCCTCAGTTTCTCTCTGTCCTCCCCAGGAGTTGGCTTTCCCGAGCGCCGGTGTCTTCGCTGGGACCACGATAGAGCCCGGTGCCCTGGTGCAGAAGCTGGACGAGGACGTGAGGAGCAGGGCCTCCACCAGGAGAGGTGAGGGGCACGCGGCCCCGGACGGGTGTGGGGCTGGCACCAGCCCACCACCACATCCTCCCGGGCATGGCAGGGCCGATGCCAGGTTAGCCTGGACACTTGGAAGGGAGTTTTCCACCAGTGGGAGATTCTGAAGGACTCTGGACAGAAAGGCGGTGTTGGGAAAGCCCCTGTGCCCACTGCCGCCTTCAGCACGCACGGCACTGGCTTGTTACCGTCATCACCTTGATACTGGCTTGTCCTGAAGCATTTTCCTCAGGAATTCTTTCGTGTGCCTTTCTGGGGGCTCATAGAAGAAAGCCAGAAACACGCCTGAGAGGCCGTTTTCACACCCGAACGTGTCAGTGGTGATTCCGCATCTCGGATACACGAAGTGGAGGAAGCCCACAGCTCCACGATTGCCTCGTGGCGCTTCCTGGTCCCGGTCAGGTGTGAACGCGGGCCGCGCCGCCCGGCAGCCCCGCCCCCTTTTCCTTCCCATCCCGGGGCTCCTTTTTCTGGCTGCACTTCCCTCACGTTGGACTTTCTGGTTGCACCCCTTTTGTCTTCATGCCACTCTGGCACAGTGACGCTCTGAGAGCTTCCTGCCTGGGCTGGTCCTGGAGGTGGGGGCGGCCCCCACCCCCCACGCAGACACACCACCGCCTTGATGCCGCAGAGGCGAGCTGCTCGCTTGCAGCCGAGCGACTGCAAGTAGTGGTGTCGCAGCCCTGCGGGCGGCTGTCCGGCCCTCTGGGGCAGAGCTGGTGCAAGCAGCTTTCAGGTGTTTCGTATGAGTTCCACCTGCAGTTTGGAAACGACCGTTGGAGCTTTAAGTTACTGCTTATTCTTGTTTCACTGGGGGGTTATCCACGTCTGCCTGACGTTCTCTGTGCGCTGAAACTGCAGAGGGGGCCTCTCTCCTCCACCCTCCGGGGTCTTGGCTAGGACCCTGTAAATTAGACCAGCCGAAGACAGGTGAGCGGGAGAAGCACAGCTTAGTGACGGACACACGCAGGTCCCGCCCGTGGGGGCCTCAGCGAGGAGCCACTCGAGGCGAGGTTGGGACTGGGGCCCCTGCAGCGTCTCTGCGAGGAGCAGCGATGCTGAGGCCCCGGGGGCACCCCTGGGAGTGGGTGCCCGGGGCAGGCTGGTGAGCGCGGGTCCGCCTGGCACCGACCCCGGGGTCCTCGCGGCCACGTGGTGTCCTCAGACGGGGGTTCATGACAGCCCTCGTCTCAGGACTCTCTGGCTTTGGTCGGATAAGGGGAGCTCTGGGAAGGCTTCTCTCGGCCCTTGCTGATTCTGTTTGCCTCCAGCTCACCGTGGCCCCAGCCCCCGAGTGGCGTGTCTTGGGGGACACAGACCCTCCTGCTGACCATTTCTTGGAATGGATTCCGCGGAGCAGGGCTCCAGCTGCGTCCTGCCCGTGTGCTGTCCGAATGACGCCGCAGGGACCTGCCGCGTCGGGCAGGGCGGGCAGGCGCCACTGCCCTCGGGTCTTTGGTGACTGACGTGTTCAAACGGTTGTCAGTGTGCTCACTGGTTCTCTTACGGTTTGTCTGTGTACCGGGCTGTCTTGGTGACTTTTCCTAAACTTGAATGAGTGCTTTACGTGCTGTAGCACGAGGCTCTTCACCGTCTTGTGCAGAAGCTCTTCCAGCTGCTGCGGGTTGCCGTTGTCCCCCCAGAAAGCTGGCAAGTGCTGTCCTCCGGCGGTTTCCCGTGTCGGCCATCCTGCCCCCCGGCGGGTCACCCGGCGGCCGCTCTCCCCTCTGTCCCACCTCCCCTGGGGGTTGTGGGCTCGAGTTTGCCTTCCGACCACGGGATGGGCTCTGCCTGGTCGGTCCAGGTGGGTGTGCGGTCCTGCCTGGTGAGCGCCCACCCAGGAAGGTGTCCGGTCTCCCTGCTCAGGCTGAGTGCCCATGGTGGCAGAGGCAGTGGGGAGAGGAACGTCCCAGCCCGCGGACCCTCTCCCCTTCTCGTTTGCCTCTCACGGTCGTCCTTCACACGGATTCTCACTTACCTGAAAGGGTGGGGCCTGCAGGGGACAAGCCCCCAGCCCTGCGCCTGCCTCTGACCTGCCTGTAGTGGGGCCTCCGTGAGGGGCGGCTCAGGCGAGGACCTGGGGCAGAGGGCGGGAGAAGCTGTCTGTGCTGTGGCCCACACCCCCGAGCAGTCTGGAGGGCTGGAGGGGACGGAGCATTAGCTTGGAGATGCGGGACCTGTGTTGGAGCCCCAGTGCTGTGCCTTGTTGGCTGCTGGATTTTGGAGCATCTTTTTATCTATGTTCATCAGGTGACCATGGCATCTGTCGGGCAGATGTACAGTGTGGGCCTGCCTGGGACGTGTCCAGGGCTCCTTCAGCCGTGCCCCATGTCAGTGAAGCGCTGACACAGCTTGTCCTCTGTCCAGAGGAGGACGCGGTGCAACAGAGGAGAGGTGGCTGAGCTCAGAGCTGCGAGGCCCTGCCTGGGAATGGAGTGACAGCCAGGCCTCCCTCTGGCACCTCTGAGATGTTTTCTGGGGGAATCGTCAGAGCTCCCCAGTGCAGATAGGGGCCAAAGCTTTGCCCTTGGCTTGGGCTGGCCCGAGGTCAGCACTGGGGACCCATCCCAGACCTGCTGAACCTGTTACCACACACCCTCTTGGGGTCTCCAGTGCTGCCAAGTTCAGGACACTGACCCTGAGCCTGGTGGGTCCTGCCTTGCAGCTACAGGAGCACGGAAGCCCCCCATCTCCTCTCGGAGCCCAGGGTCTCCTCGTCCTGAGCTTCGAGGCACTGCCATCCAGATCCCCGATCCGTCCTCGCAGCCTAACCTACTGTCTCCTGATCTGGTCCCCGGGGTGGCGGTGCCTTGGTGCGAGCCTGTGGGTCTGGGCGCTCTCATTGGCGGGCGTCTCAGTGCGCAGCAGGAAGAGCTCCAGCCCTACGCCTCTGCACTGAGGCTGAGGGATGTGAGAGAATCCTGGGCCTCCACCGATGGTATCGGCTGCCCGGGGGGCGTGGCCAGAATGTGCTTAAAACTTCGGGTGGTGTGGGCCTGAGAACCACAGGGGTGGGAGGGGGAACAGGGAGAGAAAGAAGCAAGGTGTTTGTTTTCCTTTGTGAATGGTCGGTGGGTGAGGCCACGCAGGGGAAGGAGCAGCTGAGAAGTCTGTTGCACTCACAGGTCCTAGGGGCGGGAGCAGGGCCGCAGGACCACGGGGGAGGAATCGGGGAGACCAGGAGGCAGCAAACGGGGATTGCCCGCCCCGGAATGGGGTCTCCCCCAGCCAGAAATTTTTTTTAGGGTGTGAAAATGTCGTATTATACAGAGAATTAAAGAATATTTACAGGAGAAGAGGGCCTGGACTGTGAGGTGCAGAGGTCAGAGAGCCCAGGGTGCTGGAGGAAACAGGCGGGCAGCTGGGCCGGCGCTGCTGGGGGTGCGGGGTTCGGGGTGCGGGGCGTGTGCTTGCTGGCACGGGAGCCTCCCAGGCTGGTGGCTTGGGTGTGGCCTCAGCTGCTCATCTGTAAGAGGGGGTGACAACAGGACTTGCCCCCTAAGTGCTGCCTGTTTGGGGTTCAGGTGAGGCAGTAAGCGTGGAATGTTGGGACCAGTGCCTGGCTTCAGTAAGTGCCCAGCTGGCGCTGTGGGAGGGACTGTGTCCTGTCGAGCGAGGACCCTCTCTGCAGGCCGAGCTGCCCAGACGCCCCCGGGGCCCAGTGCAGATGTCTGTCACCCTCCCCACGCCTCCTTCTCCAGCAGTTCCTGTGCTTTTGGTGTTTGTCAGCCTCGCCTCCCTATTGGCCAGCACCCTGGACCCCTTGGGGACGACGGTCCTGGTGGCTCCCCTGGGCTTGACAGGGGCCGGCAGCCTGGGGCAGGTGAGGTCACGGGGAAAGTGGCATCTGGTGACTCAGCCGCTGCTCAGGGAGCTGCCGGGCTGTGAAGGCACGGGCTCCTGTCTGCCTGGATTAGCACACGCCCTTCCTGCGTCCTTGCCGTCCCTGCGTCCTTGCCGTCCCTGCGTCTCTGGCTGCAGTGCCTTCCCGCACCGCCAGTGTGGTCTGCCGGGGCAGGTTGTGGGCGCCTTGCCCGCCTCCATGGGGGAAGGATGTCTGCTGCTCCCTTCCCGTGTGTGGACGTGCTCATGCCGTCGCCCGCGGCCCGGGCTCCGTGGGGCCTGTTTGGCCTGTGGGGGTCTTGCTGGCGGCGTCTCTCCTGTACTTCTGCGCAGAGCCTCTGGGAGCCCTGCCGGCTCAGCAGCCAGGCCTACTCCAGGTTTCCTTCTGATGCCCCGCTGGGGCTCTGAGCTGCGGGGAACCACTGGCCTCCCCTCAGCCCCTCGGACAGCCCCCGCCCACCAGCAGCAGAATGTGGCTGTGTCCTGAGGGTCAGGGCCCGTGGGCCTGTGGGCCTGCACAGGAAGCGGCTTCCCAGCTCCTCTGCGTCTGCTCTTGGGGCAGGGACTCGGGCGAGTGGCAGGTCTGGAGCAGGCACCCTGGCCTCTGCGTTCGTCCCCTCCTGCACGGGGCGCCACCTTGCAAATCCGGTTTCCAGTTCTACATTCCTTTGTCCTGAAAAGTTGTAGGAAACAAGCCCCTCTCTGCTCAGACAAGCACCTGGGGTATCGGCCAGGACTCTGTACCCTGAGCCGGGGAGTTCCGACCCCCAGACTCAGGTGAGACGTAAGCAGGTGGGGTGGGCCTGGAGGACAGGAGGGGGGAGGTGGTGGCGGCAGCGTGCCTCCAGGGGAAAGTGATGGTGGTGAGTGGACAAGACATGCCTCGAGGCTGCAGTGGGGGGACTTTGCCTTGGGGACGCCATGTCCGTCTCCTGGGGACGGTGCGGCTGAGACGGTCTCCCCTCCCCGGACCAGGCGGCCAGAGCTTCCCCGCCCCGCGCTGGCCACCCGCCGCGGGGCCCCCGAAGCTCCTACTCCAGAGCCGCTGCTCAGTAGAGGGCAGCGGAGCCGCGTCTGCTTGGAGCCGGAGCCGGGCCTGCTTCCCGACAGGAGGTGGAGCTGGGCGCTTTCCAGAGGCTATCTTTAGGGACTTTTAATTTTAAAAATTTATTTACTTACTTACTTATGTGTCTTTTTTTAAACTTTGCTTTGAATGGAGGTGCTGGGGAGTGCAGCCAGCGCCTCGTGCAGGCTGAGCGCACCCTCCCCCGCTGCGCTGTTCCGCCAGCAACCCCCCTCCTCCGCCCCGTTGTCTTTAGCGACTGTGGCTGAGGCTCCCTGGTCAGAGCTGCCCGCCTGTCCTGCAGCTGTGAAGTCAGGGCTGTGACACTTCCACCTAGAGCGTTTTCTGTACTTACCTCCACCCGCCCCGAGTGTCAGACAGGAACCGGGGAGGGTGGATCCCGAGACAGAACCGCTGCTCCGCTGGAGGCCCACTTTGGCCAAGGGGCTGTTTTGCTTCTCCTTGGCCTCCCTGCCCTCTGAGGACGCCAGAGGGGAGTCCTGGAAGTCCTGGGTGGGCCGGCGGAGGCCCTCCCGCTCTGTGCCGTGGTGTGCGCTGCCTGCGCATTGGAGGTGGCCGCTGGCCTGGTTGGCAGCTGTGAGCGCCCTGCACATCGCCTGAGCGCTGGCCTCCTTGGCGTAGGGGGAGACCCTCAGGGAAGGTGCCCACTGCCTCCAGGGGCGTCCTGACTAGCAGGGCCTGTGCTCTGCGTGCTGGACCAGAGGACTGGGAGGCCTGGGCCTCTGCTCTGGGCCTGCTGGCAGCTGGGGGGCTGCTGAGCCAAAGTGCTGGTGGCCCAGGCCACCCCGTCACACGGTGGGAGGGCGGGAAGGCTCTTCTCACCTGAGTCTGCGTCGAGCCGGTTCTCTGGCAGAGGGGACGGGGAAGGGCCGGGTCAGGGAGGCCGCCGAGGCCCCTGCTGCCCGAGTTTGAGAGGAAAGGGCTGGACTCTGCGTGGGAGGTGATGGGGCCTGCGTCCTCTCCCCCTGTTGTCCGAACTTCGGGGTGTTTCCGGCACGTTCTTCCCGGCTCTGGACGGGCTGTTGGTGGGAGGGGAGCAGGAGGGTTTGGCTGCAGCAGGGTGGTGTGAGGACATATGTGCTCTGCGCTGAGGGGTGACCTGTGCTGGGGCCCAGGTGCCACGGAGCCAGGCTCACAGCAGACCCGAGCGTGCCCTGCACCCCAGTTCTCACCCTGGAGGAATTTGCTGTTTGGTCACGGGGCCCAATGGGAAGGGCGGGGGAGGGTCTGGGAGTGGAGCAGAAAAATTACCGTGCACGATTTGGGTAACGGACCGCTCCAAGGGGCATCGGGAAGTGGGCATCTCCACGGCAACGGGTCTCAAGACAGCTGAGCCGGAGTCACCGGTGCTTGGACAGGGCCTTGGGCAGCGCTACCGGGATGGCTCTCAGTGGCGCAGGGTCTGCCCCCTGCCCAGGAGCCTCCAGGTCACTGAGCCCTGTGACCTCTTTCCCAGGAGCAGCGTGGGCCCCAGAGGGGCCTTGGCTCCATCATTGTCCTTTCTGTTCCCGGGGTGAGGTCACATCCTGCCCGCCCCTTCCTTGCTGGGGGCCCGAGGCTTTCTGTCGGGGACCCCGTCAGTGCATCCTTGCAGAGCTCCGAGTGCAGAGGCGGCCCAAGCGGGTGACCCCTTCCCCTGTCCGGGAACGTGTGGTGGTGACCCGCTCATGGCAGTGAGGCGGGCTACGTGTTCAGGGGTTGAGGATTTGAAAGTCTTAAAAATGGCTTAAAGGCAGTGCCAGCAGAACGAGGCGCCCTGGGGAGCGGGAACGCTCACCGGTCTGGCCCCTCGTGCGTGCTGTGCTGCCCTCGTATCTTGGGTGCTCTGATGGGACGTAGTCGTGTTCAGTTGCGTGTGAAGACACTGTGTCCAGGTGCCACCCCAGGCAGAGGAGAGTCCCAGCGCGGTGGTGGCGGTGAAGCCCTTGGCCCCCGAAGGCCGGCATCTCGCTGCAGTGGGACATCCCTGTGCTCAGGGGACAGGAGGCCCCAGAGGCAGCGGCAAGTGTTCCGTGGTGGGAGGTGGCCCTGGCATTGCTCTGGGGTCTCGGGGCAGTAGGAGGGGCTGGGCTGTGACAGGGCCCCTTTGCTCCTTCCTGCCTGTGCTTCTGGAGCTGAGCTGGTGCAGGGGTGGAAGCCAAGTCCGCGACCCTGAGTGGGCGCGGGGCCCCTCCCCGCAGGGTGCGCCTGGCAGAGAACTGAGAAGTTAGGGACCAGCCTCCCGCTAAAGTGACCTTCTGTAAGGGACACTTCCTGACTGGAAAGGCAGGACGTGCGTGTGGTAGAAAAGCTGGAGAATCGATGTTACAAGTAAAGGCCAGCCCTGCATCCCCGCGTGGACTGCGTCTGGGCCCCACTCCTGCTCACAGAACGTGCTGCTTGCTGACCTGGGTGGAGTTGGCACCTCCTGCCCGGGAGGTGGCCGCGGGCTCCTCGGTGGGCTTGCCTCACCGCCCTTTGTCCAGAAGGGCCCCTCGCCAGGCAGCTCGGTGACGCTGTGGCCCGGCCCAGGGAATGTCCACCTGGGAACAGCCCTGGTTGTCTCCTGCGAGGCTCACGCAGTGCCTCTGTCCGGGGCTCCACACACTGACTGGGAGGCCCTCCTGGCCACCGGAAGGACGCGGTGCCCCTGGAGCGCCTGCGCAGCAGCGGTTTCTGGAATTGCTTTCTCACGTCAGCGGAGCTGGGCCTGGACGCCGCAGGTTCTCTGGTGCTCCTTCTCCATCACCAGATAGGGTGGACCGAGAGCCTTCCCCATCTGCTCCTCTCCTGCAGTTCCAGAACCTCCCTCCAAGGGGGGGGACACTGTCTTTACAGCGCTGTCCACTAGCATTGGTCTTTGGGCTGCCCAGGGCTGAGCCGCGGGGCTTGTGCTGGGCCTGGAGAGAAATGACAGGCAAGCTTCAGGGGGGTGCAGACTGGACCGGCCTTGACATGATGCCTCTGCCCTCTTGGTGCTGGCCAGTGTCCCTCTGAGTGATCCGCATCCTGCCCGGATGGCCCGTCCTCAGGGCCACGGTGCCAGGGCCTAGGGTGGGTCCCCTTTCACAGGTGCTGACTTAAACACCTGGGGGGCCCACACGAGGCTGCTGTGCTGAGGGTGGACGCTGGCCTGTCTGGGATTGGATTTCAGTGCCAGGGGTCGGGAGGATGAAGCTGGGGCATCGAGCGCTCTGTACAGCGAGCGTCCCTCTGCCCTGCACGTGTCTGATAGTTTCCACTAAAGCCCCTGCCGAGCCGGGCCCCTCCCTTTGGCTAAATCTGCATGTCTCTTTTCTGCAGCCCTGGAGATGTCCAGAGACGGATGGAGCGCTGTCCTGGGCAGCCGTCCTGCTGTCACTCACTCAGGACCAGATGCTCCCGACGCCACTAGGGTGCCCAGATGCCGCCTTCTCCTTGGGGCTGGTTCCCCTGGCCCACGGGCCCCCACCCCCGCCGGCCCTCTCCCACCATCTCGTTTAAGGCTGTAGCTTCATTGCAGAGCGAGGGCTTTGCCAGGCCCTTGGGGGTTTGGGGTTTTTGAACCCTCTGGATCTGCTGGGGGCGCCCGGTGGGGGTGCTGAGGTGAGCAGACCGGTTCCTGCCTGTTCCCGCCTGTGCCCCAGGGGCAGTGTCTGTTTGCCACCTGGGCAGAGACGTCCCGAGTTCTTGGGGCCCGCGGGGCCCGCTGCCAGCATCCCAGGCGGCCTCTGTGGGGCTGCAGCTCTGCAAGTCCTCTGCGGCCTCGGGGCGGGTGTGCTTCCGGGGGCCATGGGGACGGGCTGCGGGGACGTCCCCACCCATGTGTGCACCTGCTCCTCGTCGGATGCGGTGGGTTCATTATTCCATCAGTCTCAACAGGTTGTAGACTTTTTCTTCGAAATTATTTAAAATTTATAGAAAATTGCAGGATTAGGGGAGAGAAAACCTCTTCCTGAATGTCTGAGAGTGAGCGCTGACACCTTGTCTCCCGGAGGTTCGTGGTGAGGCCGCCTCCCGCCGCTGGCGCCCGTGCTCAGACCCACACCCGGACACGGGCCCTCACCCCACCCAGCCCCAGAGTGGTGCCCTCATCGCCCCAGGGGTGGTTTGGCCCCACACTGGGCCCCGTGGACATCTCACACTCGCACCCCCATGGTCTCTGACAGCTGCAGGGGCGCAGACGCCCCCCTCCCTGCGCAGGCTGGGTCCCCCTGTGCAGCACCCCCTCCCCTGTTCACCCCAGGCCCCAACACAGGTCAGAGCAGCCGCTGGCTCGGCCGGGGGTGACTGGCAGTCGCTGCTCTGCCCCTTTCTTCCGGGGGAGGTCGGGGTGGCGGCGGGGAGACTAGGTCAGCTCCAGGCACGTCTGAAAGTTTGAACAGGAGGCCCCAGCATGCGGAGGTGGCTCTTGGAACCAGGATTAGATCTCCGTGGGAGTCGCGGGTCCTGGGTTTACGCGAGTCCCGGGGTGGAAGGCGCAGTGGGACAGGAGCCCCACTCCTCGGACAGCCGTGTTCTGCTCGCTCTTCATTAGACATCCTGGGTCTGTTGCAATAGCTCAGAGGACCTGCGTGAAGACATGGATCTTGCGCAAGTGTGTACAGGTGGAACGTGTCCTGGGCTTAAGCCGCGTTGTCTCTGAGAAGACCAGTTAAGGCCCAGCCAGTGGGGCGGCCTGGGCCCCGCCCTGCTTTCAGAGCAGACTGTCGGCAGAGACGCTGTCAGCCGCATCTGGCGTCTCCTGCCCAGCGCCCTCCCACCTGCGCCCTGCGGGCCACAGCCTTGATGGGGAGCCGCCAGCCCCGCAATGTCTGCTCCCTGCAGCATGCTCCCTGCCTGCCCTGGGCCCGGCCGTGTGCACAGAGCCCGAAGACCTTGGCATGTTTCTCTGAAGGCAGCTCTTTCCCCCCGGTTGGAAGAATTTCGAAGGGGCAGCCGCAGCCCCAGGATTTGTGTCATAAGTTCACAGAGCAGGCTGGACGTCCCCCTTCTCTCCGCCCACCTGTGTCCTCAGGAGGAAGTGGAGGCTCCCAGAGGCCCAGTGAGAGGACCCTCCTGTGGGTCTCGGGGTGCCCCCGAAGCCACGTCTTGCCTTAGCACCAAGGGACGGGGAGGGCAGCTTCCCTGCTGGCTGCTCCAGCCTGCCTCCTCGTGCCACCTGATGCTCCAGCTGTCACCTCCAAGCCTCCCGGGGCTCCCCCACGGCTCCTGCCGACACTGGCCGACCGTCACCATCCAGCTGGGAGTCAGCGTGGACAGGCGTGGGGCTGGCCCAAGTGACGGCAGCTCACGCCAGCTCCCGGGCACCGCGCTGCGGCTCGGCTGGCCTCCCACCTGGAGTGGGCCTGCCTCCACCCGCTCTGCCTGCTGTGGACGAGGTGGCAGCCCTGGGCAGGCCAGTTGTCCTGCCACCAGCACAGCGTGCAGTTGCCGGGCACGCAGAGGAGTCCGCCTGAGTGCACACCTCGTGTGTGGTTTATTTCAGGGGGAGCCTCCGAAGCCCAAGTGTCCAGTGCCCTCCGGGGGGGAGGGCGCAGCGCGGAGCCGCTCTGCCGTGGGCCCAGCTCTCAGGCTCTGTTCTCATCCGGTTTGCGGCAGTTCCCTGCAGCCTGGGGCAGGTTGCAGCCCCCACCGCCCTGCCCAGCCTCAGTCTCCTTGTCTGCAAAAAGGGGCTAGTCCATAGGGTCGCTGAGGGACACGTGCCCTGTGCTCCTGGGCCGGCCAATTTCTTCAGGTTGCCCATGGGTGTTACAGGTGTTGCCCCTTCCTTCCTGGTGACGGTGACGCAATGCTGGCTCTGCAGGTCCTTGTTGGGGGTGGGCAGGCGAGGTTCACACGTGGCCTGCTTGTGCAGGAGGCTAGGCTCCTTCCTGGCTGGTGACGGGAAGCTCAGCTCGGCCTCGTCTGTGAGAAGGTGGTGTGGTGGTCAGCTCGAGTGGCGGTGACAGCCTCAGGCTGGACACCCGACGTCCCATGTCAGGAGGATTGATTTCTCCCAGGGCCCCTCTCCTGGGCGTGTAGGTGGCCATCTCCTCCCTGTGTCCCACATGGTTGTCACTCTGTGTGTGTCTGTGTCCTGATCACCTCTTCTCATAGGGACCTGGTCAGACTAGATCAGGGCCCACCCTAGTGACCTCACCTTAACCTGATTACCTCGTTAAAGGTCCTCTCTCCAGATGCTGCACATTCTGGGGTGCTAGGATGAGGGTTTCGACACACCAGCATGGGGGCACGGTTTATCCCGTCACAGCAGGGGCGGCAGATGTGCTGCTGGGGTGAGGAAGGCTCAGGAGAAGGGGGCGGCAGGACTGGGCTGGATGAGGACAGCACCAGGGAGGACAGGCCAGCGAGATGGGAGCTTGGGGAGCAGGGCAGGTGGGGGCGGGGTTCCCAGGGCAGCCTGAGTTCTGGGCCCTGGGTTCAGGGGACAAAGGTGAAGGTATGCGTTGTGCTCCTTGCCCCGTTGTGGGTGAGCGAGACCTGCACACGTGCCCCACACTGGCAGATGAGGGGGGCAGACGGCTCCCAGAGGGGCAGGGATGGTGTCGGGGAGTCCACGGGGCATGGTGGGCCCTGCCCGGTCACTGCCCACTCCTGCCGCCCAGCCTGGGTCACCCTGGGATTGGGTGGGGGTGTGTTGGAGGGGCTGGGCTCCACGGGCTGGGGGACCACACGCCCGCTCACCCCATGCTCTCTGCCCTCAGGTGCGGAGACCAAGGCTGTTCTGCCCAAGAAGGAGAAGCTGAAGCTGAGGCGCGAGCGGTGGCTGCAGAGTAAGCTCAGCCTGTCCCCGTCCCCGCCCCCGCTTTGTCCCGGCACGGACCCCCAGACCCCCGCGAGGCCCACCCCTGCTGATGCGCGGTCGGGCCAGGCCGTGGAGGGTCCGGGCCGCACGCGGGTCTGCACGGCCTTGGCAGTCTCCCCTCCCAGGGCGGCGGGCTCGGGCAGCAGCATTCTGGGTTTGGCCCTGCGATGAGATGTGTAGTCACGACGGGGACGTGTGCCAGTCGGTGTCATCTGACAGCCCTTCCGGGGTCACTTCTCCGTTCCCCATGTCCCTCCAGTATGATCTGCGTTATTTTTTCCTTGAAGGTTTTAAAGGGTATATTTTTCATTTTTCAAAGAGATTTTTCAGTTTCTTCCACGATGATTGGTTTCATGTCTCCTGTCACCTGGGGGTGTTTCTCAAGGACATGGTCCATCCATACGTTTACTTTGTCGCGGTCCCTCGTGTAGAGCTGTGCAAAGCGTTCCTGTGAAGTGAGTTTGGGACATTGGGTAGACTGCGACCACTGAGGCCCTGAACGGTGTGGGGCCACGGTTCTTTGATGGCACAGTTTCTTCCGTGGTAGTCGGTCGGTCTTTTTAGCTGCTTGAGACAATCTTGGTCGTTTGTTTTCCTGTTTAAAAAGAAGTCATCTGATCTGATCAGACCCCAGCGTTGATCAGCCGAGAACGGCTGGTTTGCCATTAGACGTCCTGCTTGTCGCTCTTTGGTTGTGCCGCTTCTCTCGTCTCTGATCAGTCCCGTCACCTTCATCCCGAGAAGCCTTGTGCTTCGTTGTCAGCGCTGCCCGTGTGTTTTCTAAATGATCAGTTCCTGTTTTCTTAGTGCCTTGTTCTTGGTTTCTTTAGGTTTGCTTCAATGCCTTAGTCATTTGTTTTGTATGTTTTGTTTAGGAAAGAAAGGCTGTGCATTAGCCTCTGAACATAGCTTTAGCTGCATCTCCCAAGTTGCCTTGACTTAGCATTTATTATGGAAAATTTTGCACAGAAAAGTAGGGGGAGTTCCACAGCAAAGACCTCACTTCTTTATCACATATCTGTGCACCCGTCCAGCCCTATCTGTCTGTCCAGCCACCAACCCGAGTTTCATCTGTGCATTCTGAAGTAAATTACAGGCTTCGCTGCACTTTCTGCCAAATAGTTCTGCTGGAGTTCAGTGTTTGTTTGTGGATCTTTTAAAATTTTTGTTCTGAGGTAAAATTTACATACAGTGAAGTGCAAATCCTGTGTGCTCCTCAGTGATGTGTGGCAGATGCCGAGACCTGCACAGCCAGAATCCCTGCAGGATGCAGAACGCCACCCCCCAGGACCCCCCCCCGCCGGCTCGCTTCCCCGGGATGACCGCTGCCTGGTCTTCTGGGTCAGAGTTTGGCTGTCACTGCCCTGGATGTCGCGCCGGGGGAGTCACAGGGGCCGTGCTCTCTGTGTCTGGGTTCTCCTGCTCGGCACGGCCTTGGGCTCCCCTGTGTGTCACGTAGCCGCGTTCCGTGCCCGTCTGTCGCTGAGGGGCGTTTCTTTGTACGGGCACACCGTTTGGCACCGCTTTCCTGCGGATGGACACCTGGTCTTTTTTCTCTTTTTAGCTGCTGTGAGCAAGACGGCTATGAACATTCTTTACAAGTCTGTCTGTGGACATATGTTTTCATTTCTCTGGGGTACATACTGGGGAATGGAGCGCTGGGTCATAGGGCAGGTGTATGTTTAGCTTTGCAAGCACCCTCCAGACGCTTCTCCACGTGGTGTACGTTCACAGCCCCGCATCGTGGGAGAGGCGCCGGGCCGCGCCGGGCCGCGGAGCGCGAGCTGCCGGCTCGTCTGGCTCGGGCTCCCTCGCCGTGAACCGGTGTTTTCCGTGCTGCTGCCCGTCTGGGCACCCTCCGGGGCCGAGGGTCTGTTTCACAAGGTTATGGCTGGGCTGCTTACTCTCAAGCTCCAGGGGTTCCTCTGTCCTGGAGACCAACCTGTCAGGTGCGTGTTTTGCAAATGATTTTCTCTCAGACTGTGACTCCCCCCTTATTTTCTTAACAACTGTGTTCAGGATCAGAAGTTTAAATTTTGAAGAGTCTCGTTTGTTTTTTCCCATATACGTCTCACACGTCCCGTGTAAGAGAAGCACCCAGCCCCGGGTCAGGAAGGCGCGGTCCCGCTCCTCTGAGCGCCGGGGTCTGGGCCTCTGTGTTCAGATTGCTGGTCCGTCTCGAGTCGCCGTTTGTCTGTGGTGACGAGCACGTCAGGGCTCTTCCCCCCCGATGTGGGTGTCCAGCTGTCCCAGCGCCGTTTCTTATAGAAAGACTTCTTTCCTCATCCAGGTGTCCTGGTGTCTTTGCGAGCAGTCAGGTGGCCCTCCAGGTGCGGCTCTGCTTGTTGGGCCGCCTCGGTACCAGGCTGTCTGTGATTGCTGCGTCTGTGAAGCACGTCTTGGGATCAGATGAGGGAAGTCCTGCACCGCGCCGGGCAGTCCGGGCCCGTATTGCTCCCGTGTGAATCTTCACGGGCCTGTCAGTTTCTTAAAAGCCCCCCCCGAACCGGGGGGGCCGTGAGTGGGCTTCCTCTGGCCTGCAGGTCAGTCGGGGGACTGCCGTTCTAGCGCTGCTGGCACGTCGTCCGGGGACGTGGCGTCCCCTCCGTTTGTGTGGATCTTCCTCAGGCTCTGTCAGCGCGCTTGTGGGGTTTTCGGAGTGAAGCGCTTAGGTTTGTTTCGTGTGGACAAGCTTGTTGCTGTGACTGGTTTGTGCTTTTCAGAGCTTTTGTGCATGGAATTCTCAAAAGCTTATTTTTCCAGTTTTCTGCTAGTAGAGAAAAATATGTTTTATTGCCATTAATTTTGTGTCCTCTGAGCTTGCTGCAATCACGCATCAGCTCTGTAGCTCCCTTAGAGCTCTGTGCGTCATAATCCTGCCGCTTACAACACAGGCTCACTCTCGCTTTCCAAATCGTGTTTCATGTCGTCCTCTCACCCTGCGGCCATGGCTCGAGCCTCTGCAGTGTTGAGAGAAGAAATGAGAATGGCTTGCAGTCTGCAGGGGCAGGGGCTGGCCGTGGCCAGTGTCCTGTGTGCCCACCTTGTTCAGGGCCAGCAGCCCCGGCCGCGGGGGTGCAAAGGCTGCTGGCCCTTGGGCGCGCTCCGTTTCAGACCCTGTTTATAAGGAACGTCCTTCAGTTTTTACAGTGGAGCAAGGGGGCATGACCGGGATGGACGGGCCTTCAGGGAGCTGGCGCAGCCCTCCTGGGCACCACGTGGAAACACGAGTTTCAGCCCAAAAAGACTCCCCGCATTCAGCGTCCACAGGCAGCGAAGTTGTTTTCGGAGGCCCAGTTTGCACAGGAGTGCTTTCGTGATCGCACCTCGGGCTGGTTTTGAATGAAAACTCTTAGGATGAAGGCGTGTCAGCCTGACTGCCAGCTGCCGGCTTGTTGCTCTCCAACGCGGGTTGCGGGGAGGGCTTTTTTGTGCCCGTCTGCTCACGAGCAGGCAGGCCGTCGCAATCCACTCTTGGGGACAGAGGGGGGCTCACCTGGAGAGAGGTCACATTTACGGTCTAGGTGCAGAGCTGTGACAGGGCCAGCGACAGGTGGAGAGGCCCCATAGCTACCGGCCTGGAGGACACAACTGCCTCTGGCCAGAAAGGGCAGGGCGGGCTCTGTGGGCTCGGCCGGAAGAGGGGGAGTGGGCAGGCGGGGCCTGGGTCGGGGGACGCGGCCAGACTGTCCTTGCCTTGCTAAGAGCTGCCAGCGCAGAGCCCCGGGCACGGAGCTGGCACCCCTTTCAGTTGGCTGTTCTCGCCGCGGTGGGCACCGCCTCCCAGGCCAGGGTGAAAGGGCACCCAAGTCTGAGGACAGGCGCGCTCTGATGGCACGTGAGCAGTACGTTACAGGCTTGCTCAAGGAGCACAGAGCAAGCTAGTGGCCCCGGTTACTGCCAGGCTCGGTGCCAGCCTTCTGCTCAGGAGCAGCCCCTGGCTGGTTGGGTGAGGCTGAGCTCCCAGCATCCTCTTCTCACTCCTGTGTACGCACGGCTCAGCCCCTTCTCGCCCTGCACCGTCACTGCGTGTGTTGGAGGCGCACAGGGCGCCGTGTTTATGGTAGGTTCCCCCTGTTCTTGGCTCCGTTGTGTTTTGTCCTGTGTGGATAGTGGGTTCCAGCAGGTTCTTTTGGCACTTCTTGTGGTCACTCTGGCTTTTCCCTTCAAAGTGGCCACTGCAGTGGTGCCGGCACGCATCTCTGTTGTGCTGTCCTCGCGTGCCTTGGATACACCCTTGGTGGGTGCGTGTCGTCCACCTAAAGCGCTCCGCCTTTCATGGGCCGACCCTTCTGTAGGCATTTCACCTGTCCTTCTGGGGGCCGGGCCTCTGCTTTGCTCTCTGTGGTCCCGTGCGGCTTTGGTGCTGGGTCTGCCAGCCGGGGAGGGAGCTCCCTGGTTCCGTCCCCACCTGAGCCCTCGCCCTGGCCGTCTTGGCCCTCCTGGGGGCCTGGGCTCTGGGGAGAGGCGCCCGGCTCGATGAGGTGCTGAGTGAGTTGTTTATCCTGGCAGGAGGGGAAGTGCTGATTGTCGCCTTGTAAACCCTAACAGCCTGGCCTGAGGGGGGAGCGTGGGGCCCAGCGCGTGAGGCCCCGAGAGGCAGGCAGTCTTTGTCCCCAGAGCTCGGCTCTTCGGGGCGAGGCAACCTGCCCTCGCTGCACAGGCCCCTGGGCTCTCCCAGTCTGGGCTGGCTGGGCAGGGTGTCCCTGTCTTGGCTGGTCTGAGCGGGCCTTTCAGGGCTTCTCTGGGCAGAAGGTGGGGGCAGCGCTGTCCAGGACTGCGAGCTGGAGAGGAGCTGCTCCGGCCGGCCTTCCCGAAGCCTGCTGGGCGCCCCAGGTGGTTTCAGTTTCCACACGTGATTATTGTTACTGTTTTGCACATGCCTGTTAGGGTCGCCACGCACCCTTTTCACGTACACATCCTGGGCTCCGGGGGGCGGTGCTGAGCACACACACGTTCTTTGTTAATCTGTGGGCTCTCCTGAGTCTGTCCTCACCCAGGGGTCCCGGTTCAGGTCCCCGTCCTCCAGGCCTGCCCTGTGCCTGGTGTCATCTCTTTCTCCTGGGTGCCTGCCATCCCCTACTGTCCTTGCCTGAGGGGCCGCCGGGCGGCCCCGACGCCAGAAGTTCAGATGGTGGACTCGGCCCCTCGGGCGGGGGGGGGGGGGGAGGGCCCAGCGGACGCTGCTCTGGCGGCGTCTCCCGGCCTCTGCGGCCGCCGGCCGCTCATCGGGAAGGTGCTTGTAGTTCCCTTTCTGGACGTGGCTCAGAGCCTGCAGCCCAGTAAGCCTCGCAGGCTCTGGTCTGACCGGCCAGGTCCGCCGCAGCCGCGTTTCCAGGTCTCTTCATAGCAGGGCTTTTTTTTTCTTTTTTAAATAAAGGGAATCTAATGCAGATCAATTAACTAATCAACTGCCACAGTCAGGCGGTCTCCCTGGGGCGAGATCTGCACACAGACCTGTGAGCCGGTGTTTTCCACGAGCCACAAGGTGGAAACAATGTGTTGACTACCTGTTTTTTGAGCAGTTTTGAAGTAAATGTATTTAAAATGAAGGTCAAATCCCGAGACACTGTCCCCTTCTCCACGGAGGGGCCGCAGTTCCTCCCTGCCCTGCCTTCCCTGCCGCACACTGGAGCCCTGGGCCCGCCACCCCCTCCTGCGGGCTGTCCTGGCGCCCCGTCCCCACGGGCCCGCCCCCCTGTGCACAGATGTCTCGAGACCCAGTGGCACGCCTTCCCTCTCGTTTTGGGCTTGGACACTCACCGTCTCGGTGTTCGGGACCCTCCCGCCTTGTGGACTGCTCCTGTGGGAACCACTTTCTCCCTCCTGGTTGTGTCCCCAGGAGGCACTGGGAGCAGAGAGGAAGGTGCCAACTGCTCTGACTGTGTGGCCCCCAAGCCCCCACTCCCGAGTCCAGGCCACACGCTGTCGTCCCTTCTCTGGAAAAGATCCTCAGTGCCTGTCACCCAGTCTCCTTGTCAACCCTGTGATTAGACAGTGTGCCTCCATGATTAGGGGGAGAAAATAGCTCAGAGCCACCGCCCCCAGGTTTCCAGGGCCGAGCTCAGGCTCCGGTGGGCTGGGGGTCAGGACCCTTACCGCTGGTATCCCACCTGCCAGTGAAGGTGGTGGAGGGTGCTTGTCCTCTGGTCGTCATCTCTTGCTGACCCCTTGTCCCCTCCGCAGAAATTGAAGCCATCAAGCTGGCGGAGCAGAAGCGCAAGGCGGAGCGGAGGCGGCGGGCCACGGTGGTGGTGGGGGACCTGCAGCCCCTGAGGGACGCCCTCCCCGAGCTGCTGGAGCTGGAGGCCGGCAGTCGGCGTCTCCCTGCCAGACGGTGAGTGTCATGTCCAGCTGCCTGGTGGATGCTGATGCGTGGAGGCCCGTCTCGACTCAGATACCCTTGCCCCGGGTCCAGCCGTGGGGCAGGGGCTGGGGTCTCCTCCGGGGATGGGGGTCTCAGGCCGGAGCTGCTCAGCAGGGTGCTGTGCCCGGCTGTCCCTGCCCGCCCCCCACCCCTGGCACGTGGCCTGCCTCCGCTGCCTCCCTCCTGGAGCCAGACTTTCTCCCGGGGCTGTCCTACCTCCCGTGGATCCGGGAGCTCCAGGAGAGCCGCCCCCTGGTGCTCCCAGGCTGCCGTTTCCTGGGCAGGACAAGGCCGCCGGCCTCGGAGGGAGGTACCGGTGCAGGTGTGACCACAGCCGCGGCTCTAGAGCGAATGGGGAGTTGAGGCCTTTCCGTCCCTCATCATTCCTGCATCGTCTCTAACTTTGCCTTTTTGAAATAATTCTTTCTCCAGCTGAATTCCCCTCTGATGAGAAGGGGTCTGGGCCCCCGGCCCCCTTTCACAGCTGGAGGTGGGGTGGTGGGTGCCATGCTCAGGGCCACTTGCTGCAGAGCCAGGGGCTGGGCCCCAGGCTGGGGGCTGCCGGGATGGAAGTGCCCGGAGCGCTGGGTGCAGACGAGGAGTGGCCACCAGAGCTGAGATTTGGCCACAGAACCGGAGCCTGAGATGCACATTCCATTCCTGCTTCTTGAACAAAAATGTGACCCGGTCAAGTACTCCTCCCCGGCTTCGAGCTTTCTCATCTGAAAAATGTGCGCGGGCCCCCAGAGGGGAGAGGGCCGCGTAAGAGGAGGGGCGTGCGACGGGGGCCTCCCGCCCGTCGGCCAGGGTCACCACGCCCCCCGTGTGTGTCTTGGCGCTGGGGAGCTGTTTGCTTAAAGAAATGTTGTTTTGGAGCCGTTGTCGCTGCAGAGAAGCGGCAGAGGTGACACTGGGGGCCCCAGCGCCGCGGCCCACAGCCTCCCGTCAGCAGCCTCCCATCAGCAGGCTCTTATTCCAGTGTGGGGCGTTCGTCACGCTCGGAACAGTGTTGATTCATAAGTAATAAGCTTAAAGTAATGCTTAATTTAAGCTCATAGTTTATTCAGATCTCCTCCATTTTTACTTGGTGTCGTTTCCTGTTCCGGGACCTCACCCAGGATCCCACGTGACACCAGGTCATCATGTCCCCTTGGGTCTTCTCTGGGTTGTGACGGTTCCTCCGACTTTCTTGTTTTCAACGACCTTGACAGTTGTGAGGGGTCAGTCAGGCGTTTTCCAGGACGCCCCTCCGTGAGGACCGCAGAGGAGAGGGCCCTTCTCATCACGGCCCGTCCAGGGCAGCCATCAGCACGACTTTCCCCGTGACCTTCACTGCGGCCGCTGACCTTGGTCACCCGGCACGGGGGTGTCTGTGGGGTCTCTCTGCCACACGGCTGCCCCTCCACTGTCCCCCAGAAGGGGGTCGCCGCGCACACCGGCACCCGAGGAGGGGGTCCACCCCCTCCCTGAGGACAGAGCAGTGGCCGGACCGACGTGGGTTCTCCTGGGAGCAGATTCGCTCGTCTCCCGGTGTGCTCGCCAGTCGCTCGTTTACAGCAGGTGGACTTGGGGGTTTTTCCTTTATACTCTGGGCCATGATCCAACCCGACTAAGTTTTGTCACTGCACCCGCTCCAGCTCTGACCACTGTGAGCTCCCTTGGTCGCCCCAGTCCCTCTGACTCCCCCGTGGGGCTGTGTGGTTTGTTGCTGAGCACGGCCTGCCTCTCGGCACCGGGTGCTCCAGGCTCGTTTTGGGCATTTCTCGCTCCTGTCCCCGAAGTGGCGTCTCTCCGGGAAGCTGGGTCTTTCCACTGGACTTGGTGTCAGGAACCAGGACCTGGGTGTTGGCGTGGTGACTGCCACTGGGGAGTCGTTTCTGGGCCCTCTCAGCTGACAGCAGGGACATACGTGTGTGTCTCTTGACCCGATGTGTTCTTGTGAAGTTGGGGACCACCCTCATGTCTACCGCCGGCTGCAGGTTGGGGCCCCCAGGCTGCTACTAGCTTTGGTGACTCTCACAAGCTGGTTTGCGCACGGCTGTCGTCTGTTATGGGGAGAGGAGACAGGCTGAAGTTGGCCAAGAGGGGAGACCAGGGGTGGGGACCGCAGGAGAGTTCCAGACGTGGAGCTTCCAGCTTTCCCTCCCCATGGAGGCCAGACGGTGGTCTTGCCCAGCACCAGCCTGCAGCAAGGTGAGGGACTGTGCTGGAAGGGGACGCCCACCCAGCTCAGTCCCTCGTGGACACATGGGCATGGCTGGCAAACTTTATCTTTGGCCCCTTCACTCGATTCTTGAGACGGCTGGGAGCCGCATTTCACAGAGTTGAGGTCCCTAGTCATCGCTCTCAAGTCTTTCAGCTCCTAGCACAGGCCCAGGCCCTGCGGGTTTGCTGCCTTCCCTCATGGGCCAGGATTCCCTGGAGCTCATGCCGGGGGTGCCCTGGAAAGCAGCAGGTCACAGCTGGCAGGTGTTTCTCTTACCACTGCCCCCCAGGCTTGTACTAAAAGTCAGAGTTGGGCAGGATGTGTGGTGGCACCCAGATCCTGAGGGCAAGGCCTGGGTCCCCTGTCACCATCTGGGACACCCTGACTGAGGCCCTGGGCCTCCCCGAGCCCACCCCCGTCTGTGGGTGGCCTTGCAGGGTGGCGGGTGAGAGCCCCAGGCCGCAGGTGGGCCCGGGGTGTCCCCAGGCTCCACCAGGTGGGCGCTGCGCAGCGCTGAGGCCGGCCCGAGAACCGCCCGGCGCTCCCGGGACCAGAGCCGCTGCCCAGGGCCGTGCTTATCAGCAAGGGACCAGCTTCTCTGGGAAGTTGCTCCTCTGGCTGAAGGTAGCGGCTGAGGGCAGAGAGCCTGACACGGGGGTGCAGGTCTTAACGGCAGCAGGGTTTGCCCGCCAGTGCTGCTTGGTTTCGGGGCCCCCCGTCCCCCTAGGGGTGGGTGAGCCATATGGGCCCAGTCACCCCCAGAGCTGGGCACACCTGGGCGCTCGGTGTGGCTGGCAGAAGCCTGGCAGGAAAGCACTGGCCTGCTTTACATTCGGGGAAACTAAGGCTTCGGGGTTCCTCCCGGGTCAGCCAGCATCTGGAGCTGCCGCCCTGGTACTGGTGGGGCTGGGGCCCTCTTGCAGCCCGAGGACCAGTGTGGGCGCTTGGCAGTGGCTGTGTGCACATCAGTCCCTCAGGCAGGTCTCTATCCGCTGTCCACCCCATCGGCCCCGTGGCCAGAGCCAGGCCTGGACGCTGTGAATGAGCTGGGGCTCCCTGGGGGGGGCTTCAGAGCTGGCGGCAGGACATCAGGGGTGCAAGCCCCTGCCCCCGGGCTGCTGGTTTGGGTGCTGGGGGGTCAGTTCTGTTCCCCTGGTGGCCTTGGGGAACCACCCCACCTGTCTTTGTCCACAGTGCCAGGTAACTCCTGGAAGATTCCTCTGGAGGGGGTAGTTGTGCCTCCCTCTGAGCTGCCTACCACGCCCTGGACGTGCCCTGAGGCTTGGGTGAGGGTCCTGCCCTGCCTTGCCTCCCACTGTGCCCCACCTGCCCCTCGGCCCCAAGGGGACCCCTGGGTGTGCTCGCACTGGGGGGCGGTGGGCTCCCCTGTCGGAGCAGGAAGGGGTCCTGGGGGCCTTTCACGGGGGTGGGGATCCAAGGTTCCCGCTCCTCCCACTGGAAGGCTGTGCTGGACCCAGGCCTCGCAGCACACGGCTGCCTCCTGGGGGTGCTGGCTGGAAGGAGGGGGTCCTGAGCCCAATTCAGCTAGGGTGGGGCTCCTCAGAACTCTGGGTGGTCGGTGGGGGACCTGCTCCCTGGTGGCCACAGGGAGAGGGGTCAGCGGTGGGAGGAGCAGGGCCGCAGTGTCCTGGCCCGAGGCTGAGCCTGGAGGGGGTCCCGTACTGGGGGCCTGGAGCAGGATGGGAGCACCCCAGAGCAGCCAGGGTAGGGCTGGGGTGGGCAGGGCACGTCTTTCGTTCATAATTTACAGAGAAGCATGAGTAAGAGATGAGGGCTCCTGGTCTGGAGGCTAGGTTTAGGTGCCGTCCCAGGACTCAGATGCTTTCTGCCGCCCCAGCTGGGTCCCTTTCCTGCCACGTGGCGCCCGTGTCTCTGCGCGTCCGCACACGCTCCCAGAGTCACTCACGGGGTAGAGGGCCTGGTGTGGCCCCGTGGCCCCGAGTCTAGCGCGCTGGCG
This sequence comes from Vicugna pacos, assembly GCF_048564905.1. Classification (NCBI taxonomy): domain Eukaryota; kingdom Metazoa; phylum Chordata; class Mammalia; order Artiodactyla; family Camelidae; genus Vicugna; species Vicugna pacos. The sequence goes on from NC_132987.1 coordinate 123,362,596, forward strand.
GGAGGTTCCAGGTGAAGCGCGTGCTGTGCCAACTCACCTCTCTGTCCACAGCAGGGCTGCCAGCAGGCCTCGGCCAGCCGAGTTGAGCCGGATGAACGCAGCACAGAGGCTGCAGCTCCTGTGAGTATGGTGCTGCCGCTGCCCCCGCACATCCCTGCCCCGGACGGTCAGGCCTCTGGCCGCTTACCCCAGCCCCAGTCCACGTGGGGCCGGCTCTGGGCACAGTCTTGTGGTTGTGGTGAGGGGAGCAGCTGCTCCTGGCTGTCGGAGGCCCAGGTCTTTGCTGGGGGCTGGTATGGGCACTTGGGGACCCTGCTGTCCTGGGCATCTTGGGGGTGTAGACACGTGGCTTGGGCAGTCGGTCATCAAGTGGGGTCCAAAACCTCCCCATTATAGCCAAGAACTCTGGAGCCCAGTGTGATTTGGCCTTGTCCTTGGTCACACACCTGCACAGGCAGAGCCCGGGCCCGGCCCCCCACCCCACCTCGCCAGCCCTGGCCAGGGCTGTCCCCACCACGACAGGCCCGCGTGGGTTTCTGACCAGGTTGTCTGAGTTTCAGTGGCAGAGGTGGTGTTCCCCAGGGGCCTCTGGCGAGGCCACCTGTGGCCATGCTGGGCCGTGGGGCCTACTGGACGTGAGCTGGCCCCAGCGCTTCTGAAAGGTGGCGTGACCACGCCTGCTCCAGGTGGGGGCCGGCAGGGGTCAGGATGGGCACAGAGTGTTGGCACTGCCGTGGACTCTGGGGGCTTGGGACCTCCTGCAGGAGATGGGCCCACTGAAGCCCGCCTGTTGCTCATCACCGCAGCGCCCTGGGGAGCAGGGCTGGTCGCGTGGTGCCGGGCTCACGCCCCTGGTTCCTGCTCCTGCCGTGGCCGCGTCTGTTCTGGCTGCACTGGAGGGAGGCACGTCTTATGTAAGGTCTCGTGTGTGCGGGCGCCTGCCGGCTGCTGCCGTTCGTGGCAGCTCCGTGTCCGTTCAGGGACGGGATGGGGCCTGTGTGACTGTGACGAGCCTGCAGGGCAGCCAGTCCCCTCCAGCCCAAAGCCCTGAAGCCTGAAGCCCCCAGACCCCCCTTGGCCTGCCCCACCCGAGGCTCTGCTGGCAGAATTTCACAGCCCCGCTGCCTTCCTCACCCCCAGCCTTGCCCTGGCCCAGGACCAGCCCTTTGCTGGGGTCCCTGTGGCGTGGCCAAGTGGGGGCCGGTCCCGGGGGCGCTGAATGCTCTTCCCGGCCCCCTCTGAGGGGTGTGGGTTTGCTGACCTCTGATCTCCATCCTTTCAGAGAGGAAGAAAGGACGCGGTTTCAGGAGCTGCTGGCCAGTCCGGCCTACAGAGCCAGCCCCCTGCTGGCCATCGGGCGGCAGCTGGCCCAGCAGATGCAGCTGGACGGCAGCCAGCCCTGACCCAGCCCTGGGGCGTGCGTGAGCTCCGAGGACGCACAGAGGGCCGATTGCACCACCCGCCCTGCGCCACCAGGCCCCTCGTGACAGTGGCTGTGGTCCTCGGCGCATCTGGGCCCCGTGAGTGGGGGAGGGGAGCAGTTTGCACGGCAGCATTGTGACAGCCTGTTTTGCAATGAAACAAGCGCTGGGAAAACGGCAGGATGTGTGTGGGGCTGGAAGCGGGCCGCCCAGGCGGCAGTGCGGCCCCGTGGCCTGCCTCCTTCACGCTTTTCTGTTTTGTCTGTTTGTCGACAGCGACTGCACATTTATTATATATTATTTTAAGAGAGAATCTTGGCTTCCTGGTCCTCCAGGGACTCCAGGGCGTGGCTGGACCACCTCCTGGTGACGCCCTCTGTCAGGGCCCCTGACTTCCCCCCGCACCCCAGGACCTTCTCTGTGGCCACGTGGCGGCCGTGCCAGAGCGGAGGACGGGGATGTGAGGTGTGAGCCGGCTCTGCTGTCCCTGCTGGTGAACCTCGGGCCCCGCCCCGGAGTGTGGCTGGAGAAGCCACAGATGTGTGGGGACCGCACCCCAGAAGAGCCCTGCTGCCCAGACGGGCACGGGCCGGGGCTGAGAGCAGGAGTGCAGGTTGGAGGGCTTTGCTGGGAGCTTCTGGCTCACCCCGCGCAGGCTGCCCTGTCTGAGTGGAGGGACCTCCGCGTTTGTATATCTGTTTTTTAATCTTTGTAGAATGAACTTGGATTACTTGGTAATAAATTTAAGTGACGGTGAAACAGCTCGGTGTTTTCTATGCATTTTAAACAGTTTGCTCTCCTGCTCTGCAGGGCGTGTGGTGCAGGCTCTGAGGGGCTGGCTCTGTCTGGGCGGGTGCCCCCCCACCCCCAGGCACTCCGGGGGTCCGTCACTGGGGCATAAGGCCCACAGGCCCAGGCTGGGGAGTGAGGAGGGGGCAGGGGAGTGGGGGCTGGGGGACGAGCCCTCTAAGGGGGTCACAGGCAGAGGGAGGGTCAGCCTGGGCAGTGGTGTCATCCAGCTGAGGGAGCAGCAGGTTAGAGGGGAGCGTGAGGGGCTCTGCACGGTGGAGACGGGAGGGCCCCGCGCCACCTGGAGTCCTTAGCACCTGTGGGGCCCGGCGGGGGTCCCTGGTGCCCAGGGAGAGGGCCATCGGATCGGTCTGAGGACTGAGGGCAGGGGCCCCCGTGCCTGCCCGCCTGCCTCTGCCCCCCCCCCAGCTGCCTTTGCGTCCCTCTTTCTCTCTCCTGGGGGAGGAAGCTGAACTTCGCACCCAGGTGGTGCTGACTGCGTGACTGACTGAATGAATGAACGAGGCAGGAAACAACGGGGCCTGGGCGGGCCCAGACGATGGAGCCCAGGGCCCGGCAGGGCTGGCCTCGGGCCTGCACACGGTGTGCAGGGGAGGGGGGCTGCTCTGGGGCCCGGCAGATGCCTCCTTCCCCTCTGTGTGAGCTGCAGGCGGGGTTCTGCGCGGTGAGGGAGGGAGGGCCCGGTGCTGAGGGCTGGCCGTGTGGGGGCCGGCCGCAGGTATCTGGATTGCTGCACAGGTGACCCTGCCCGTCTGCTCCTGTCTTTGTCCAGACTGTCCTGCATGGGGCTCCCACACCGTCTTCCTGGTACCCGACCCAGGTCCTGAAGCCTCAGCGGGTCTGACCGTGTTTGTGCTCTGGGCATTGGGCATCACCAGGTTTGTCTGGGGCGGGGATGGGGACGCGACTCCCAGGGCCAGGCAGGCCCGGACAGCTGCTCCTGTCGGCATCCAGTGCCGCGCGAAGCCAGGTTTGTACAAACTCCAAACGTGCTGCTTTTGGAATGTTCCTCGTGCAGTGATAATGCCAGTGCCGCGGCCTGGCTGAGGTCATCATGCCGAGATGTTGGGGCCCAGCCCCTCCACGCCTCCAGCGGGTTCTCAGGGTCCTCCTGGGTCCAGGAGAGCAGCTGGTGGGCGGAGGCCACACAGCCATGGCTTCCAGGCCCTTCTCTGATGTCACGATCCTGGGGTAGCTGGTCCCCTGCTCCTGGACCTGGGGCCATGGGTCTGCATGGAAAGTCCCTTATTTTAAAGCCAAAGACTGTTTTTCTTCTAAAGGCGTTCAGACAACGTAGGCTACAATGAAGATCACAGGCATGCTCCTGACACCGGCTTGTGCTTCTGGAGTCTCCCTCGAGGTCCCCGGGAGAAAACGCGGTCACTTCTGCTTCTGGACCCTGATGTCTCCCCCGGTGCCGCAGAGGCTGCCGGGCCGTGGGGTCCCCGTGTGGCCCCTGCTGGGCCTGTAGCCCGTCCCCCCTGTCCCCGCAGCCCCCGCCGCCTGAAGAGGCCCCGGGGCCCCTGGCTGGGACCCTCTGCAGAGGGACACTAAGGCCCGGAGACGGGGCGCTCCCCCAGCCGGCCTGGGGGGGGTCGGGCACACTTCCTGCTGCGTCCTTGGGAACACAGAGCTGCTGGCCGCCCCGTGACCCCCACTTACACACTAGACCTCCACCCTCAGTACAGGGCAGCTCGGGGTCTGGGGTGCCCTGACAGCAGCCCCCTCCGCCGCGCCCTTGCCTGCCTTCAGTGTCTGGTTTCTAGCCCAGCGGTAATTACTCCCACCTCGGCGTCTCTGCCAGGTGGGGGAGCAGATCCTAATTACATAACGATGTTTAATTAGAGAATTGGGCACAGGTTGGCCCTCGGCTGCAGGCCTCCTGCGGAAGGAGCCGGCCAGGCTTCTCTCCTCTCCTGCAGATGCCCCGGGGTCTGACTGCACCCCCACACCCCAGGCTGGCGTGCCCCTCGCCCTCGTCCTTGTCACCCGGCAGGGCCCGCCTCCAGCTCCGTCTCATTCTGGCTACTGCTTCCGGCCTCATCAATGGCGGTCCTGAGCCACCCCCACCAGATGGAGAAGGGACCCCTCTGGCGGGGCAGGCACAACTGTCCTGGAAGCCCAGTCCGGGCCTGCTGGGGCCCACCGGGGGAGGCCGGGGGACGGTGGCCAGTCTGAGCGAGGCGGGTGTCAGCTCCATGCCAGCGGAACTCACACCTGGAGGCCAGGCTGGAGGCAGCGGCTCTGGGCGGGACCCTTTGGCCCAGACCCCCGACTCTTCCTGGGAGAAGCTTGAAGACTTGACACGGGGGATTCCCGCCGCCTCCCCGCCAGCTTTCCCTTCAGGGATCCTGCCTCCGGGGCACAGGTGTCCTGCTTTCTCTGGTCGTTGGAGTCACTTCACTGTGCTCTGAGTCGCCTGGGACACCTCTTCCTCTGCCGCCGGCGGACACACAGCCACCCTCACTTGACTTGATTTTTACGGGTTGCTTCTTAAACGTTTATTTTTTTTATAGTATGTAAAGTGTTCCATTGTAGGTGTCAAGACTACAGTATGTAATTTAAATCTCTTTTCTTAATAAATGTGCTGGACAGCTAGGACTGGTGGGTTTTATTCTGCTGGAGGATGTGTCTAAAAGCAAGCGTCTGAGTCATATTCGTAGAGGATTGTTAGCGTTTGTCCGCAGAGACTGGGGCCACCCTGCATGCTGGGCAGGCACGGCTGGGGCTATGGGCTGGGAGCCCAGGGGGACCAGGTCTACCCCACAGCCCACGCCCAGGCTGGGGGCCGGCTTGGGCCCTCGGTCTGTGCAGATGGGAAAAGATAATCCCACAGGTAAATGTGGGACTTGAGTAAGTGATGCTGTGTCCAGCGCCAGGTCCCCACCCTCCCTGTGCCTGGGGGCCCCTGGTGCGCTGGGGCCTTGCAGCCTGAACCCCAGACAGGAGTGATTGGGACTAAATGGAGGAGGAAGAGTGGCTCCAGTGGGGCCAGGCTGACGGCCACCTCGCCGGGCTCCTGCGCTCAGAGACCACCAGCTCAGATGGGTGCGGGTGGGGGCTCCGGGGTGCCGACCCCCCACCCCTGGGGACATGTCGGCCGTGGGGTGATGGTGTGAGCGTGTGTGCGCACGTGCGTGTGTGCTTTCAGGAGGGACTCTGCAGGTACGAGGTAGGCGTTTGCTCTCCAGCGTGTCCTAGCAGGACAGGAAGGAGCCCATCTCCTAAGTCCCGAGCGCGCGTTTCGTGAACTCCTTCTTGGCGCCTGTTCGCGGTCACGTGCTTCATTATCACTTTTCCTGCTTGGGGGGCGGGGGTGGGAAGGTGGTGCGATCAGTCTTCACAAGCCGAGCAGGGCTCTGCGTTCCTGGCTCACCACCTGGCGCCTCTGCGCTCGCCTTCTGCTCAGGCGGGAGCCGCCCACAGCCCTTCCCAGCCCCTTCTGGAGCGGAGAGGTGAGCGGCCACCTTTCAAACCCGAGGCTTTTCCCACGGGTCCCTGGGAAGGTTCCCGCCACGCCCGCGAGCCTGGGCCCGATGTGGGGGCATCTCTACCTTCGCTGCCCCCCGCCCGAGGCTGGACCCCACCCTGCTCTCGCTGCCCCCTGATGGAGGAGGTCAGGCCCCTTCTGCTGCAGGGCTTCGTCCTGGTCCTCAGGCCCGACTAGCTGTCCCTTCCAGCCCCCCAACCCTGATCCAGGCCTGGAGGGACCCCGCCCTGGCCACCCCTCGGGTGTCCTGTTGTCCGGTTGATGTCCTGGTCCTGGCACCCCAGAAGGAGCAGATGGATGCACTGGGACCACCACCTGCTCTCCGGGTTGGTCTCCCAGGGTCTCTGACCAGACAGCTCCACCCCCCGCATGCCTGGCCCGGAGCTGCTCCCGCCTCATCATCCTGGCACAAAACCGCCTCGTAAGGAACGTCTCCAGGCTCAGCGTGAAGCCGGCCCAGCCACCCTCCTCCCGGGACAGACCGGACACGTCAACCGCCTCCACCCAGCACTCGGGGGACACGTAGAAGCAGGTCCTAGTGACCGGGTGCCGTCCTGTAGTCTCCCCATCTCTGTGCTGGGCCCCCCACTGTGGTCTGTCCCCAGGCTGTGCCCAGAGCCGGTCCTCCCCCAGCTGGTGGTGGGCCTGCACCCCCCCCCCCGCTCCCCCAGGGAAGCTTCCAGAGTCCAGGTGAGATGCCCTGTGCTGTGCGGTGAGCAGCAGTGCTGCAGACGGTGGCCTGTCCCTCGGCCTGGGCGTGGTGGGGACCGCACGGAGCAGAGCCCGGCTAGCGCACGCGGACCTGTCTGGGGGCAAAGCTCAGCTGTGAGCAGGAAGCCACCCACTGCTGGGAATGTTCGTCGTGGCAGCAGAACCTGGCCCGTCGTGACCGATGCACCTCCTCCCTTTCCCACCAAGGAGCCCGCGGAGGAGAAAAGGAAGCCACTCTGTGCTGAGGTCAGGAGTGGGCGCCATCGGCAAGTCGGGCCAGAAATACTGAGAAGTAAGAATTTTCTGCAAGAAACAGCAAGTCAGACGTGCTCCCGGGGAACAAAGAAGGGCCTCCCTGCGTGGCCCCAGCGGCGCCTCTGTTCCCCGGGGAGGCGGCCCCAGCGGGACGCGCCTGCCTGCAGGGGCCCGTGTCCGAGGTGCCCGGAGAGACACTGACGCACCGCCGGACGCAGACGAGTTCTCCGACACACGCAACGGGGCCGAAAGTGACCTCTCAGTCGCACTGAGGCGCGTGGCCAAAGGAACAGCTGCGCTCACAGTGAGTTGGGTCAAGCAGGAAGCAACACGGCGTGACAGGTGGTCCGGAAAAGAAGCACGGAAGACGCTGCCCAAGGAAGCTTCTAGAAGGCAGTGGAGGAGACCTGAGCATCGTGAGGTTGTCTTTATACACAAGAGAATAGGAAGTGCTTGGACGAAGCATTCCGCTCCAGACCGTGGAGGAGAGGACTATGGCACGGCCCGGAGCCCCAGGAAGCTGTGGGGACCCCTGGAGAGATAAAAAGCGGTGGCTGGTTTGGCAAATAGAAAACCGTAGAGTCATGAGTCCGGGAGCGCGGACGCCCCCGGGGGCTGCTTGGGGCCGAGTCCGCCCCCTGGATGTCGCACCGGGGCACCGTCAGGGAGGTGGCCGGTCCCCGCTCTGCCAGGAGCGGCCGCGGGTCCAGCTGACGGGGCTCTGCCCGGCCTGTCCTCGTCCTCACAGCCGGCCCTCCGCACACGGGGACCAAGACGGCGCTGCAAGTGTCACACCTGGTTGTGTGGCGTCTGTCTGTCGGTGTGAGCCACGTCAGGAGTGTGCTAGCCCCTGCCCCGGCCCCCGGACCCCTGCCCGGCCAGGCGGCCGTGCCTGCTCTCCGAGGCGCTGGGGAGGGCGGGCAGCGGGCGCTGTGTCTCGTCTCCCCTGCCCTTCCCACCAAGGAGAAGGACTCAGACTGGACACGGGGAGCTGGGCTCCCGGGACGGGGCAGGGCTCACGGCAGCCCCAAAGGGGTCAGTCCTTTCCTCCCAGTGATCTGGGAAGAAGGCCAGAGGCCCCGAAGTCCGAGCGTCTGGATGGGCCCACGGTGGGGCCCGAGGGGCAGGAAACACTGTGTGCACCTCGTCCAGGGCTGGTGCCAAGAGGACCCGCTCCAGCCATGCCAGGGTGAGTCTCGGAGCCCCCCTTCCCTGTCCTGACCAGGAGCGCCAACCACAGATGTCACACAGCAGCCCCCAGAACACGGGGCCCCCAACGTTGAAGGAAACCAAGCACCTTCTCTCCTCCCACCCAACCCCAAGAGCCAGGCTGAGCCCTCTCCCGCCAGGAGAAAGCAGGGGTCTCTCTGGGCCTCTGGAGTGGGCCCTGGCTGGGGGCCCCACATGCCCACGTGTGGCTCCTTCCCAGCTGGGCCAGCGACCTCCGAGTGCGGCCACCCCTGCTTCCGTCCGGCTTCCGGGCCGCGAGCAGCAGGCCTCGCAGCTGCTCAGAGAGGAGCGAAGGTTGTTTGGACGAGACTAAAACAGGACGACCATATATCAAAGGCAGCTGTAAAGCAGGACTTAGCCTTGTAACAACACTGTGGTTTTGTTTGCGCATCTTGAAAAATGTGAGTGTGATCTCAGCCAGGTGGTGGCCACAGGCCGAGGCCTCGGGGGGCCTCTGCTGTCACTCAGGAGCACAAGCCCTCGTGGGCCCCCAGTCCCAGAGGCCGCTGCAGCCCCTGCTTGCCCAGCTGAAAGGGGCGACACACTGTCGGGGGGCCGTTCTCCCCAGCCCGCCTCTGCCCACGGCCGCTGGTGTTGGTAAGAGTGACGGAAGGGCCTTCTCCACCCTCTGGGGCCGGGCTCGGGGCTGGTGGTGTCCCCATGTTGCCTCGGACCCCGGCCAACCCCACGACGGGGGCGCCTCTGGCCGGGAGCTACGGGTGAGGACGCTGAGGCCGGCTCCCTCATCCACCGAGGGGGCCTGAGCCCCGGGCCGTCAGCTCACAGGAGCCGGCCTCCCAGACGGCCCTGCTGCCCCACTGATGGTGTGCCCCTTGCCCCTCACCCCACACATGGCACGGTGGCCCTGACAGCCCATGGCAGCCCTGTCCACGCCGGTTCTGAAAGGCCGCGTGGCTCCTTTGAGGTGCACGGTGAGGGTGGGGGGCTACAGCCAACACCCATCCTGGTAACGGACCCTCCAGCCCCAGCCCTGCAGGCGGGGCAGCCCGAGGTGCAGCGGGAAGCTGCAGGAGTTGCGGCCTCTGGGCTGTGTGAAGCTGTGTTTGGGGCTAATTCGTGACACAGCGGCAGGTACCTGATACACAGGGCCCAGCAGGCCACACCCAGCCCCGTCCCACCATGACCGCACCTTGGCCCCTTGCAGTGGGGGCCGACTCACTGCTCCCAGAGCCCGCTGCCCCCGCCAGCCAGGCTCCAAGCATCCCAGCCCTGCCAGGCCACGTCCAGTGTGTCCCTGTCAGGCCCAGGCCCCCTCGCCCTTGGCTAGGCCCCTCCCCATCCTTCTCTCCCCAGCCCACCGGGGCCCACCCTGTTCAGGGCGCCATCCTCACACACAGCCCTGGGCCCCCTGTCCTCACCGATGTCCCCTGAGACTTCATCCGGCCTCACTCCTCACCCTCCCCTGCCCCAGCTGCCCTTTCCAGTGTTTCCTGGGACCCAAGGAAATTTTCCTGGATCCCAGCCCTGCCTTGCAGGTTCTGCAAACCCCTTGCCTTCTGCCCTCCCACCCCCACACCTGTCCCACCCCCCGTCCTATCCCCAACACCTGTCCCACCCCCACACCTGTCCCACCCCCACACCTGTCCCATCCCCCATACCTCTCCCACCCCCACACCTGTCCCACCCCCACACCTGTCCCATCCCCCATACCTCTCCCACCCCCACACCTGTCCCACCCCCACACCTGTCCCGTCCCCCATACCTCTCCCACCCCCACACCTGTCCCACCCCCACACCTGTCCCATCCCCCATACCTCTCCCACCCCCACACCTGTCCCACCCCCACACCTGTCCCACCACCACACCTGTCCCACCCCCACACCTGTCCCATCCCCCATACCTCTCCCACCCCCACACCTGTCCCATCCCCCATACCTCTCCCACCCCCACACCTGTCCCACCCCCACACCCGTCCCATCCCCCATACCTCTCCCACCCCCACACCTGTCCCACCACCACACCTGTCCCATCCCCCATACCTCTCCCACCCCCACACCTGTCCCACCCCCACACCTGTCCCACCCCCACACTTCTCCCACCCCCACACCTGTCCCATCCCCCATACCTCTCCCACCCCATCTGTCCCACCCCCACACCTGTCCCATCCCCCATACCTCTCCCACCCCCACACCTGTCCCACCCCCACACCTGTCCCATCCCCCATACCTCTCCCACCCCCACATCTGTCCCACCCCCACACCTGTCCCATCCCCCATACCTCTCCCACCCCCACACCCGTCCCATCCCCCACACCTGTCCCACCCCCACACTTGTCCCGTTCCCCATACCTCTCCCACCCCCACATCTGTCCCACCCCCACACCTGTCCCATCCCCCATACCTCTCCCACCCCCACACCTGTCCCACCCCCACACCTGTCCCATCCCCCATACCTCTCCCACCCCACCTGTCCCACCCCCACACCTGTCCCATCCCCCATACCTCTTCCATCCCCACACCTGTCCCACCCCCACACCCGTCCCATCCCCCACATCTGTCCCACCCCCACACCTGTCCCGTCCCCCATACCTCTCCCACCCCACCTGTCCCACCCCCACACCTGTCCCATCCCCCATACCTCTCCCACGCCCACACCTGTCCCACCCCCACACCTGTCCCATCCCCCATACCTCTTCTACCCCCACACCTGTCCCACCCCCACACCTGTCCCATCCCCCACACCCGTCCCATCCCCCACACCTGTCCCATCCCCCATACCTCTCTCACCCCCACACCTGTCCCACCCCCACACCTGTCCCATCCCCCATACCTCTCCCACCCCACCTGTCCCACCCCCACACCTGTCCCATCCCCCATACCTCTTCCACCCCCACACCTGTCCCACCCCCACACTTGTCCCGTTCCCCATACCTCTCCCACCCCCACATCTGTCTCACCCCCACACCTGTCCCGTCCCCCATACCTCTCCCACCCCCACACCTGTCCCACCCCCACACCTGTCCCACCCCCACACCTGTCCCATCCCCCACACCTGTCCCACCCCCCACACCTGTCCCACTCCCACACCTGTCCCATCCCCCATACTTCTCCCACCCCCAGTGAGTGTGTCAAGAACCCACCCCGGCAGCCACCGCTCAGGTTATAAAACCCGCTTGTCAGCCTCCATGGAACGCCTCGCCGGTGACAGGACCCCAGGGGCAGTGGGTGAAATGTGCAGCCCCTGCTGGTGGTGTCCTGTGACGAGGCTGAGAAGGCGCTTTGTCAGTGAGGCCCGGGCACTGGCTCTGCCCGCAGTGATGCCTCCTGAGGACCCCAGGTCTGGGACACAGTTTCCCAGCCTTGGGCGCAGAGTCTTGGCCAGCCAGATGGGACTGGCCCAGGGGAGACCTGGGTCCCTCCCAAAAGGTCCGTCTGTTCGAGCACAGTGGCCCGGTCTTAGCCTGCGTCCGGGGCTGCAGGTTGTTGGGTTGGGGCCTGGGCATCGGGGCAGAGGAAGAAGGGTGGCTCGGGGGCAGCTGTCCAGTGACAGTGAGGGTGCTGATCCGTGTGCTCTGCGTTCCTGCACGTCGTGAACAGAATTCCCATGTGGCTCTTGTTTATGGGCCTTTATTAATGGTTTACATTTCTGTTGAACTGTTCATTAGCTGTGCAGCCGACAGAGCTGTAACTGCACCCCAGCACTGAGACCGGGGCCCACATGTGTGCCTGTGTGCGCACGTGTGTATGTCAATTAATATTGCCCAGGTATGCGTGCAAGTGTGTTCACATGTGCATTGTGTGCCCACACGTGTGCCCCTTGTATGTGTGTTCATGTGTGCACACATGCACAGAGGGCTCTCGTGTTCTTGAACTTGAACTCCTGGGCCCAAGGCCCCCATCTGCTTGAGGGGTGGTGACCCGCAGAGGACGATTCTGCAGCAAGTTGATGCGGGGAAGCTGTTCTTCGCTCTGAGAGAGGATTCCCCAAGTTCTTCCATCTCCGTTTAGAGCCTGGTCCTAGCCTGGAGGACAGGGCCGCACCGGCCCCTCCTTCCTGCCTCGTGGAGGGCCACAGGCGCCTGCAGCCTCTGACTGGCAGGTCCGGACAGAGCCTGTTTAATCAGATGGTGTTTCCAGGAGCCAATAACAAACATACTTTCTGGAAGCAGCGGGAACAGCCTGTCTCCCAGGAGAGGAAGGAAAACAAGAAGCTGCTGGTAGCCACACCCAAGACAGTTAAAGGCCACCGGGGTGACCGGGCCTGGCCTTGCCAGCTGGCACGAGGGAGGGAGCTCTGCACGTGCAAAGGCCCTGCGCACGGAAGCCTGCAGACTCAGGGCCGTGGCCTGGGCGCCGAGGGCCTGCAGCTCTGGTGTAGACAGAGGTCCACCTGCCTGGAGGCCGCAGCCACTGCCTCAGGCAGCTGCTCCCCAGTCTGGCTCTTTAGAGGCCCCTGCCTCCATCAACCCTCCCAGCCCAGGTCCTGATGCCAGGTGAGGGGGCCTCGCCCTCAGAGGTGGGTCTGTGGCCCCCTCCCTGGACCCCACCTCCCCAGGAAGGCTGGTGGCCTCCCGGAGGGGGACAGTGTCCTGCAGGCAGCAGGCGGGTCTTGGCCTGAGCCCTGTCAGGATTCACGTAGGACATTACTTAGAGAACCACAGAGTTTCCCTTGGGAGACAGCCCTGCCGGGGTGCCAAGAGGAGGCCTGTGGCCGCCCGGGCTCTCTGCCTCTTGGAATCTGATCTCCCGTTTTGTTCGTAAGCCGCTGGCCTGACGAGCCGACCCCACTCAGCCTGGGCCGCCTGCTGAGGCCGCGGCCCTGGGGCGTTCTCGGTGGAGTTCCGCACTCACACGGGAAGGAGGGGCCGGTCCGAGGCCGTGGCGCCCAGCTGTGCACAGCCACCCCCACCCTGATCCAGATTCCCTGGGGCTTCGATGGGACGGAAATCCAGATCTGAACCCCTCTTCCCGGGTGAGTCTCACGTGCAGTTGGGGTGCAGGGAGAGAAAGGGCCTCACCGGGGGGTGAGGGGGCTGGACTGTGGACCCAGTGGGTTCGGGGTGAGGCCCGGAGCAGCTGGGCTGGGTCGGAGGCAGGCCGGATTGGGCTCTTTCCTGGGGCGCGCTCTGTGACCTGGGAGAGAGCTCGCCGCAGCGGGGGAGTCATCACAAGCTCGGCGCTGATGCCTCCAGGAGAAACACCTTTTATTTTCAGTCTGCACTGTCAGCTTCCTGGACAGCTGAGGACCAGACGCTGCTGGGTCTGCCCGCCCCGCCTCCGAGCTGAAGCTGGGGCAGCCTCCTCGCGCACCCAGAACCATCTGCTCCCTGAGCACGCGCCATTCACAGCCAGGCCGGGAGGAAGGGGCCATGAGCGGGCCTGATGGGCAGGTGATGAGGCAGTTTGACAACAGACAAGACCCCTGCGGGCTGCGCCGCCTGGTCCCGCCGGCCCTGGCTGGGCAGTGTCCTCAGGGAGGCCGTGGGGAGGGCCCTCTGGACTCCCCGGCACCCCTCACTCCCCGCCCCGGGCTGGGGACACCAGGGAATCACAGCAGTGGGTCTGCCGGCCTCTGCCAGCCTCGGGCACCCCCCCTCCCAACACGCCGCATCCCGGTGTCCCCGACCCACGGCCACCCCGGGGTCCGCAGGGGGGCTGAGGCCAGCCCTAAAAACTGGAGGGAAGGGTGGCCAAGCAGCGGAAGCCCCGGCTCCGGGTGGGCAGCAGGAGCCCGGCCTCTCTGCTGGGCAGGTGGCAGCTGAAGAGGCCCAGCGTCCACAGCACATGAGAAAGAGACACCCGGCTCGGGGTGCGGGTCTAGGCTCTGCTCTCTGTAGCCCCACAGACGGGGCTGCGTCTGCTTCACGGGCCACCAGGCCCCGTGCACCCCGACCATCCAGCTGAGTCCCGGGCAGGGTGTAACCCAGTGTCTGGACTCCGAGCAGTGCCTCTGCTGCCGTCTACCCCTTCCCCGTCTCCTGGGGCCCATGATTTGCCCCCCCCGACTTTCTGGGGTCACCCATTCCTTCCCTGCACACCCTGTGGGCTGGAGTTTGCCTGGCACCCCGCGTGCGTCTGTGCACATCTGGACTTTTCCAGAATCGAAGGTTCTGGAAGCCGCGGCCAGCGCCCTGTGCGTCCTCAGCTGGCTCAGGTGTCAGTGCATCTTCTTGAAAGGAACTCTGGTCTGCTCTGCTGGATTCTGTGAGGCCGGCTCCTGCAGACCTGCTTCCCTGGGGGGTCTGCGGACAGGGCCTTCCCAGGGTGGCCACCCTCCCTCATTCCTGTCCAGCGGTGGGGCTGCCCAGATGCAAAACCTGGACCCATATTGGCCTCATGTGTGCCCAAGGGTCAGCTGCCCAGCAGCGTCCATGTCCACCCAATGGGCAGAAGCTGGGCCAGCGCAGCTGTGGGGCCACCTGTGTCCCTACCTTGGACGGAGGCTAAGCCCCTGGGCGGCTCCCATACGGCTGCTCGGAGGTCAGTGGTCCTGCTGTCCAGATGCCAAGGCCACGCGCACTCCAGAAACCTGGCTGGGCTGACACCTCGCCCTCCCCTGGGTCCTCTCCCACGGGCATGAGCCAGCACCTCGGAAAGGATCTCTTTGGTCAGTGGGGGACAGTAAGGGACAGCCTGGCCTCCCCCCGGCAGGCCTTCAGCTGCCTGCTCACCATGGAGCTGTCCCTACACAGGCCAGCAGGCTGGTGGTGGAGCAGGAATTCGTGACCCAGGGCCAGGCCTGACCTTGTCCCAGCCCCCTGGGGCTCCTGGGTGTGGGAGCGCCAGCCCTGCTGCTGTCCCTGGCCCAGCCCTGACCACGCGCTGCTTGGCTCCCCTGGGGCGGGAGCTGCAGGGGCAGATGGGGGGTTGAGGAGTGAGCTCAGCCCAAAGGAGTACTTAGGGATGCCCCTTCTCTGGCCTCAGTTTCCCTGATCCGGGAGGGCCCCCCACTGCCCACCGCTCACAGTCTACAGTGTTCCCGAGGGTCTCGCGTCTCCATGCCGTCAATGATGCCGGGGGGAGGGGCTGGCAAGGCCCCTCCTCTCCTCCCATGGGGTAGGGGTGCCTCTGCAAGGGGCCGAGCAGCTCGTGAGCTGTTTCATGGCAAGTCAGGCGCTTCTCGGAGAAAGCGCTTGCTTGGTCGTGGGAACGGCCGGTGCGACGCGCTTTCCAGAGACAGAACAAGGGAGCAGCTAGGACGCGGCCAGAGGGGCAGCCAGTGCCGGTCAGGCGGGGTCTGTGGCCGCGCCCACTTCTCCCTGCAAAACCCCCGCATGGCCAAATGGTCCAAGAAACTGCCACTCGGGGGGCCCTCGGTGTTTGTTACAATGAGAATCGGGTCCTTTGGCTCTTCTCTATCTGTCTCTGGCCAGTTCGGGGTCATGGCTGTCTCAGCTGGACGTATTAGCTCGGACAGCTTAACCACGTAAGTTATTCTCTCAAGGTCTGGAGGCTGAAGCCCGAGGTCCGGGTGTGGCAGGGCTGGTCCCTCCCACGGCCTCTCTCCGGGGTGTGTGAACGCTGTGTCCTCCTGTGTCCCCACGTGGTCGTCCCTCTGTGCATGTCTGTGTCCTGATCCCTTCTTCTTACAAGGATATCTGTCCCTATTAGAGCCGGTGCCACTTTAGTGACCTCATTTTAACCTAATTACCCTTTTAAAGACCCTATTTCCAAATATTGTCCCATTCTGAGGTCCTCAGAGATCAGGACCTCAACATAGAATTTTGGGGGCAAAACTCAGCCCATAACAGGGGTGTTAGCAGCCTTGGGTTTGGGAACTCTGGGGGTCACACCCGTGCAGATCCAAGCGTCTGATCTGAAGAGGGGCTGGGCTGTAGGGGGTCTCGACTGTGCGATCTGTCCTAGGCCTGGTCCCCTGGGGTCCCCAGGCCGCTCTGCTGGGCCCCATCCCTGTCGGTTCCCCCAGCCCTCCTGTCTGTAAGGGGAGCATGTCCTCTGTCTGTGAGCCCGCCCAGCCAAGGGAGGGTCACACACATGGAGCCCAGTGGAGGCTGGCCTGTCCTGTTGTCACCACCATGGCAGTGGCATGGGGCAGGACCAGGGCGTCTGTACTCTGCCCGGCAGCCCTCCGCCGGCCCTGCACTCCCGCATCCTCCTGCAGCCACGCTTCACGCTGTGTGGGTGAACCCCCACCTCTGGCTGTGTCTCCTGTTTCTGTGTTTCTGGGCTCAGTGTTCACAGCTCCTCTGCTGGGAGAAAGGGTGCCATCTAGCCAGGAGCTGGGAGGAGCCGAGGGGCATCTCCACTGCACGGCCCGCAGGTGAGGGAGCGTTTCAAAGCCCTTGTGTTCAGAGGGACGTCTTCATTGGGTGGCCAGATCGGGTCTGACTCACCCTCCGTGCTAATCACCTCAACAGCTCTGCCCCAGGTCAGCTTCAGGGGTTCTGGGTCAGTATCACCTATTCTGTGAAAGGGGGTTCTTGGGCCAAAAGAGTTTGGGAGACGCAGAGTAAGGCAAGGTGGAAAACAGGCCCTACAGTAGGCCTTATCAGAGCCTTTGATGGGCTAATGTGAACTCTGACCCTCCGGAGGGGTGGGGAAGCAGGATTCTCAAACTGACAGGCGGTTTAACTTTCATGGAAAGTCTCACGAGTTCAGTGTCTTTTGAACATATTTGGAGAACGCTGCTTTGGAACAGCCAACAACGAAAAACGTAGGGTAGAGATTTTTTAGACTAAATCTTAACTCTGCCTCACTTTCTTCTTGCTGTTTGAAATCTGAGAAAGGCCTTGTCGGTTCAGCCTCCTGCCTCACTGGCCTCCCTCCTGCAGGCGTGGGGGCCTTGGGGCAGCCCCCGCCCCCGCCCAGGCGGAGGCCGCAGCCTGGCGTGACGTCCTGGGGGCGCCTCCGTTCCCCGGCTGGCCTCTCTCCGGGGCGGGTTTCTTAGGGACTGAGGGCGCCCACGACGCGCCCTTGATGCCGAGACCCACACGCTCTTTCCTTTTAGAAAGTCGCAGGTGCAGGACTGTCGGATTTTAAGCAGTTTCCTGCGGTGTCGGAATGCAGGCGTCAGGATGCCGTGGAGTCTGGCCACTTTCCCCAGCACCATCGAGGAGGGTGACGGGTTTGCGCCGGTGTAGACAGCCGACTGCCCCACTCCTCCCACTGTGCCGCAGAGCCACCCCGGCTCTTTGACCCTAACTGTGCCTGGCTTTCTGATTCCTGGCTTCGCATCCTGGGGTTTCCCAGCGACGATCAGCGGAGGAACCGTGGGGTCCCTGCAGGCCAGTGACCGGGAGGGCCTCCGGGATGCCGGCCAGTGCCGCCTTCAAGGCTTGGCCGTGCCGTGGCAGTGGGCGCGAGGCGGACCTGCTTCAGTCCTGACCTCGCCCCCTTGCTGGCGGGAGGTGGGAGGGCTTGCCTCCGTCTGGCACTGGAGCTGGAGACCGTGGGAGACACAGAAGGGCCTGCAGAGAGGGCGGCCTCATCACCTGGGGCCACAGTGACCTCACTCTCAGGACCCCCCACCGTGTGGGCAGCGGGTGAGGCCCGGACAGTGCCCGGCGGAGGGGAGCCCCTGACACTCGGAGCTGCCTCTCTCCGCCCCGCCACCCCTGCGCCGGTTACCAGGGCCTGGGGCGGGCATGGCTGGGCCTGGGGCTCAGAGGGGTCTGCGAGGGATTTGTGGGGGGACTGAACAGCGCAGCCAAGAGGAAGCAACGGTCCAGCGAGTTCTGCGCTGCGCTTCTGCCAGGCTGCGTCGCAGCTGCGTCTTGATACGTTAGTTTTGCCTTGGCTTTTGGGTGGCTTTCTCTCCTTTTTTGGTTCATTCTTGGTTACACTTCCTGCTGACAGCAGCCCCCGTGAATGGCAGGGACCTGCTAGCTGCACACTGGTTGCAGGCACTGCCCACACATGACTCCAAGAGAAGGCCCTTTAAGAGGACCTTCATACAGGAGGGCGGATCGGGGTGGGGGCCAGAGCCCTAGGGACAGGGCTCCGGTTCTGGGCTGGCCCGGGCTGCGGGCTCCTCCTGGGTCAGCCCAGCCCCGGCCAAGTTAGGGCTCAGCGGTCTGAAGCATCCTTCACATGGGAAGTGTCCACAGGTGTGGGGCAGGAGGCCCACGATCCTGAGACCCACCTCTGCCTTCCAGGTGCCAACCAGCCCTGCACCCCACTCCTCTCTGGGTGCACCATGGCTCCCTGGCTCTGTGGACGGTTCCCCAGGTAGCCATCTGGCCCTCTCGACTTGCACTGCTCCATCCCGGGAGCCCCCACCCCCACCTCTGCCGCTCTGTCCGGTCCTGGTGGACAGATCCTGATCCCCTTCTGTGCTTGCCCCTCTCCAGGACAGCAGGGGTCCCGGAGGGCTCAGCAGGGAGAGATCAGGGCTGCCAGACACCCAGTGCTCCTCCTTCTAGGCACATAGTAGGGCTACATGTCCTGTCTTCTCTGGCGTGGCCATCAGCCTGCTCTGGCTGGGAGATGATGTGTCATTTCTGTGCACGGCATGCAGGACCCTTGTATGTCTGCTGGGGTCCTGCTCTGGTCCCAGATGGACTCCCAGCCAATCCACGCAGACTGGGGGCATGTGAAGGGGAGCTCTTGTGAGACCCAGGGCCTGTTGTTTACACGGTGGGACCCAGCCCATTGTGTCGGACTCCAGGGCGGTGCAAGAGCCGGGAAGATGGCCAGCATGGCTCTTGCCTTGGGGGACCGTGGCTCAGAGGCACCGGTGTTTTCAAAACTGTACCGAAATGAAACTGGATTCTCCCTCATGGATCTGAGGCTCTTTAGATGAACACGGCCTGGACTTTGCTTCCTTCTTTCTCCAAAAGTTCTTGGCTGGTGGATTGGTTATGTGAAGCTTTTTCCAGACGAGGATAGTTTCCAATTAGTCTGTGATATTTGCAAACTCTGCACTAGCAAGCGGGTCTTTGCTGAGATGTTTTCCCAGAAATCTGCTCTCCCCAAACAGCCTAAATGGCTCCCTTCACTGCTGCCAAGAGAACAGGGGACCCTCTGTCTGCCAGCTCACCCAGCACCAGTCCTGCGGCAGCGGTGTGAGCAGCCGATGGCGCAGCTCAGGGCCGCGTGCAGCGTGGCCGCAGCAGACACCCCAGGCCCTGGTTCTGGGAACATGTGCCCACCCTCCTCCTGAGCTCTTTGAGGGGAAGGTGGACGCACAGGCTCAGATCTGGCCTCAGCACTGCCCACCTGTGACCGCGTCCACACTCGCCCTGCTTTCTGCACTACAGGCCAGTCAATCGGGAGACGAGGTTCTGGGGCAGGAACAGCAGCTTTATTCGGAGAGCTGGTGGACCGAGCAGATGGGGGACTCATGTCCTGGAGAACCACCCCTATAGGAGTGGAAAAGTGTCCTACCCTTAAGGTCAGAGCCTGGAGGACGGGCTCTCCTGTATAGTTCAGGCTCCAGGCCACGTTCGTTTACAAAAGGTGCAGAGCCAGCCCAGGAAACAGAGCTCAGGGTTAGCGCTAAAGGAGCAGATCTCAGGTGGAGTTAGGTTTGTCCTTCCCTGTTACACACCTGTACGGTCAAGTCATGGTGGCCTGCGGCCGACAGGCTGGACTGCTCATGTTGGCCCAGTCCCTGCCGGCTTGCCCTCTCCAGGTGTCCCCATGTGGGCTCATTGACCCGTCAGCTCCATGGCCGATTCTCACACCCCAGAACCCACCTCACCTGCCTCTACAGGGGCTGTAGCTCATGAGATTACCAGCTTCCCAATTTGTGGTTCTCCAAATATAAAGCATCACATAGGCCCCACTGGCATAGAACACCCACAGTCAAGCTAACAGTGACTTGATAGTTTTCTCCAGGAAAAACTCAGTGGGTATCAATCTTGCATTTGTGTGAGCAAAGGGCTCCTTCTGGTGATCCTCCCTAGATGAAGAGACTTCCCGTTCTGGTAATGTGATTCTGGTTTTAAAAAAACTTAGACAAATAGGCCCTGAGGGGCACCCTTCAAGACAGTATCAAAATCTGCCGTGAACTGTTTTTTGTAGTGTAGTCAGTTTGCAATGTTGTGTCAGCTTCTGGTGCACAGCATGTTTCAGGCATACGTGCACAGACACAGATTCCTTTTCAGATTCTTTTCCATTATAGGTCACTACAAGATATTGAATGTCTTTCCCCAGGATGTACAGAAGAAACTTGTTTATTTTATATAAACTAGTTAATATTTGCAAATCTCAAACTCCTAATTTATCCCTTCCCACCCCCTTTCCCCCTGGTAACCATAAGGTTGTTTTCTATGTTTGTGAGTCTGTTCCTGTTTTGAAGATGAGTTCATTGGTGTCTTCTTTTCCTTTTATTAGATTCCACATATGAGCGATCTCATATGGTATTTTCCTTTCTCTTTTTGTCTTACTTCACTTAGAATGACATTCTCTAGGTCCACCCATGTTGCTGCAAATGGCATTATTTCATTCTTTTTTATGGCTGAGTAGTATTCCACTGTACAAATACACCACAACTTCTTTATCCAGTCGTCTGTCAATAGACATTTAGGCTGTTTCCATGTCTTGTCTATTGTAATTAGTGCTGCTGTGAACACTGGGGTGCAGGTGTCTTTCAAATTAGAGTTCTCACCATGAACTATTAGCCCACATCGTGCTCTTCAGTAAGACAGCCGTGGTCCCCGTCGAGGCTGGACGTAGACCAGGAGTCCTAGCTGGTGCAGCAAGTGAGGAACGAGTAACAGACGGGTAATCACTGCGGTCGGGCCGTTACTTCCTTTAAATGCCCAAGAGAATTCCCTGGGAAAACATGAGAAACAATACGAAAGAGCAGTAAGGTTCCTCATCACGGAAGTTTTAAGACTCTCCGTCTTTCCTACAGAGCAGAAATAACCCACTTAGAACATAGAAAAGCCCACGTGGTAGGCTGAAAAAAGCCCCCCAAAATACCTACACCCCCTAATTTCTGGAATCTGTGTCTATGACCTTATGTGGCAAAATTAAGTGTTAAATTAAGGGTTTTGAAGTAAGGGGACTAGCCCGGACTGTTGGGGCCACCCCTAAATGCCATCACAAGTGTCCTTATAAGACAGGAGCAGGGATTCGGTGACACAGAGCAGGAAGGCCGTGTGAAGTCAGGGCAGACAGAGTTGGAGACGCTGGTCTGGAAGGTTGGCACGACGTGGCCCCAAGTCCAGGGACCAGAAGCCGAAGGAGGCAGAGGGGCCTCTCCGACAGCCTCGGAAGTCAGTTCGGCCCCACCAACTCCCTGATTTTGAGCTTCTGGCCTCAAAACTGTGAGAGAATGAATTTCTGTTGTTTTCAGCCAGGACGTGTGTTTGCAGCCACAGGAGCATCCCGCGCTCATACTTCCTGCAGCTCTGACCTGAGGTTTCTCCCGGCTGGACGGGTGTCAATGACGCTGGGGCGGCAGGATGACGATTTTGACTTCATTTGTTCTGCACATCTGTGCTCATATCCCAGAATAATAAGTCCCCTGTCCGGAGCCCCCGCCCGCGCCTTTCCCGGGGCCCCCTACCCGGAATGTCTGTCTCCCTGGTCCTCCCTTCCTTCGAGGCTCCCCTGGGCACCGGGTTGGGGGCGGGATGTACCACCTGCATCTCACTCTTGGGAGCTCAGGTGGTCCCAGGAGGACTAGAAGGGAGTGAGGTCAGCAAGGGGGGGTCAGGGACCACCCTCCTTCTGCAGAGGTGGGCTCGGTGCATCACTTCCTGGCTTTGCCTTGTTTCCAGGGACCGAGAACAGCATCTGGGTGACCACTGGGACTGTGGTGCCTCACAGATGCCGCGTCGCACCAGGAAGGTCTGAGGAGCCATCCCTGTTGTTGCCGCGTGCTGGGGGGCTGTGCGTCCTCCGGTCTCAGTTCAGCAGGTGGGTGCGGGGGCCTCGCTTCCAAGGCGGGCTGCCTTTGCAGGCTGCAGGAGAGCGTTCTGGTGACTGTGCATCGACGCTGCCCGGGCGCCTCTGTTCAGGTCTGTCCAGAAATCGCCTGGGGCAGCTGCTCCCCTGCACAGAGCACTGCACCTACCCAGCTGGATCGGAAGCACCTGTGCACAGCCACTTTATGCTGACAAAGCCCGCAGAGAACTCACGTGCCGTTCAGCAGATGAGTGGATGACCGAATGGGGGTGCAGCCACTCAGTGGAGTGGGCTGCAGGAACAGGGAGGAGCGAGGTCGTGGGCACGCGGCACGGGTGAATCTTCAGTGCGTTTTCCCAAGTGAAAGAAGCCAGACCCAACAGCCTTCGTTCTGTACGATCCCGTCTGCGGGGCGGCCTGGGAAAGGCAGAGCCACGATGGGGAGTGGACAGGAGCAGCTGCAACTCAGCCTGATCCCGTGGAGCTGGAACCCGGAACCTCAAACGTCCTCAGCGGCTCCAGGTCGGAGCCCAAGAGCTTCCTCCAGATGCTCCGTCCCACTTGTCCTGGGCTTGTGCGCCAGCGGTCAGCTTCGTGGGCTCCGTGCCTGGAGCCATCATCCCAGCGCCAAGCTCCTCTTTCTAGAGTCAGCCTCCTAAGGAGGGGAGGCTGGCACCAGTTGCGGCTGGCGACCCTCGTGATGTCTGATGCGGTAGCTCTGCCGGACGCCGCAAGCCCAGAGAAGACAGTGGGAGGTGGCGGGACATCGGGGGAGTGGGTCAGGGCGGGGGCTCTCGGGAGCCACATGCCTCTAAGGTCGTCCAGTCCGAACGGCCCGACTGGAGGGGGCAAGACTTGCCAGGATGTGGCAGACTCGTGCTGAACCAGGACTGGATCCCGGTCTCCTGATCTGCCTCCTGCTCCACAGTATCTGCAGAAGGAGGCCCCGGACCCAGCTGACACCATGAGGGGGTCTCCTGTGGGTGGGGCCCAGGGGGCTGGTCTCCCACAGGTGACTTGGAAGCCAGCTGCAGGTCCTGCAGGAGGCAGTCTGTCCTGGTGGGTGCCGAGCTGGGGGTCAGGACCCGGGGCTGCGGTTCTGCACCCCAGACTTTGGTCTCCAGTCTCGAGCCTGACAAGGCTGATCATCGGGTCCTAGGGGTGCTCAGTGAGTCCATCACGGAAGCCAGTGCTCGGGGACCCGGGACATGTCACCGCACGTGGGTACGAGCTCAGAAGTTGCGTCTGTCTATCCTGACGTCTGTGTTCCCAGGCCGGGCTGTGGACAGACGCACAGACGCCGGCCTGCCCGAACGCATCCTAGGAGGGGGAACCGGGGAAACGGAGCCAAAACCCTCTGGGGTCTCTCCAGCCGCATGCCTTCTGGGTTGACCAGTGCACCAGGGAGCCAAGTGCCCCTAATATTTGAATCAGAAACATGATTTTCTAAATGCCGGAAGCTACAGCATTTTCTAGTCCAGGTTCCCGTGAGCAGAGCTGGGGGCTTGGATTCGAGGCTGCCTTTGCCCAGCGGTGGAAGCCTGGCTGGGCTCCCTCCTCCTGCCTCTGCCCCTCCATGTCCCCTGACGCCAGGCCCCTGGGATGCGGTCAGACTCCCCGGACACAGGCACAGAAGCTGAGGGACAGGGCACACTTGGCCCACTGCCTCCCCCACCACGGGTCGGCTCTTGGACTCTCCCACAGAAACTCACTCATCTCACCACTGTAAACACAGCGTCCTTAGCAGAAATCAGTGGCAGATGCGGGCAGATTAGGTCTCTCAGGGAGAGGCGGAGGCACAGGCTGGAAGCCGGCCAAGGCCAGAAGCCGTGGCCGCAGCGGCAAGGTGCCAGGGCCCCCTCGGCAGCAGGCCGTCCGGGTTACAGAGCGCCAGGCTGCTCCTGGAGAGCCGCAGCCGGGGGAGCGGCTCCCAGGGCCCCTCATGGCCGGGGCATGTGTGCCCCCGGCGGCGGGCGCAGGCCGCCCTCCTCCAGGACCAGGAGCGCAGTGGGCGTGGGCTGGCCTCGGTGCCCCTTTTAGCCAGTTACCATCTTTGAAAGGAATCATCTCTTAACAAATGAGATACAATTCACTTGTCTTGCAATTCACCCTTTTAAAGCGTAGTTCAGCGCCATTTAGTACGTTCACACTGCTGTGCAACCAGCCCTGCTATCTGCTTCTGGAATTTTCCATCACACGATTCACAATTTTGTGTTAGTATCAGGTGTACAGCAAGGTGATTCAGTTACACATACTTATGTGTATATATTCTTTTTCAGATTCTTTTCCATTATAGGTTATTACAAGATGCTGAATACAGTTCCCTGTGCTGCACAGAAGGGCCTTGTTGTTCATCTGTTTTACATATAGTAGTTAGTATCTGCTAATCCCAAGCTCCCAGTTTATCCCTCTGCCCTGTCCCCTTTCCCCCGGTAACCATCAGTTTGTTTTCTATCTCTGTGAGTTTCTTTCTGCTTTGTAAATATGTTCATTTCTGTCTCTTTTTTAGATTCCACATATAAGTGATATCATAGGGTACTTGTCTTTCTCTGACTGACTTCACTCAGTATGACCATCTCCAGGTCCATGCACGTTGCTGCAAATGGCATGATTTTATTCTTTTTTATGGCCGAGTAGTATTCCATTGTGTACATACACCACAAGTTCTCTATCCAGTCATCTGTTGATGGACATTTAGGTTGCTTCCATGTCTCGGCTGTTGTAAATAGTGCTGCTGTGAGCACTGGGTTTTTTTCCGGATATATGTCCAGGAGTGGGATTGCTGGATCATATGGCAGCTCTATTTTTAGTTTTCTAAGGAAATTCCATACTGTCGCCTATAGTGGCTGCACCAATTTACATTCTCACCAGCAGTGTGGGAAGCGCCCTTTGCCCCACACCCTCTCCAGCATTCATTGCTTCACTTTTTGATGATGAAACGCCTCTCTTTGGTGTTTCTTGTAGGGCAGTCTTACTAGTGTTGGATCCTCTCAGATTTTATGTATTTTGTTCATTTTATTAAATATATATATATTTATATTTTTAAATATATTTACATTTTTTGTTATTTAATTTTGTTATTTTTTAATGTGTCTTAGTGTCGCTCTCATTTTGCAGGACAGGTTACTGTGCACAGAACCCCAGGCGGGCGGCCTCCACCTGTCAGCACTCTGACTGTTCTCCGTGGTTTCTGTTGGGAATCCAGCTGTCGATCTTACTCAGGATCCCTTGTATGAGACGCATGGTTTTCCCCTTGCTCCTTTGAAGACCTCCCCTCATCTGTGACCTGTTACAGTTTGGTTACACTATGTTCAGGTGTGGATCTCTTTGAATTTATCCTACTTAGAGTTTTTTGAGCTTCTACAATGTGTAAATTAAGGTTTTTCATCAAATTTGAGAAGTTTTAGGCCCTCATTTTTTCTCAGATATTCTCTCTGCTCTTTTCTCTCTCTCTTCTCTATGTTCGGGACCCTATCATGTGCATTTTGGGATGCCTAGTGGTGTCCCACAGGTCTCTAAGGCTCTGCTCATTTTTCTTTCTTTCTTTTTTCCTCTCTCATTCTGTTCCTCTGACTGGACAGGCTGCCCGATCTTCAAGCCGGCTGGTTCTCTCCTCTGCTTGTGAGACCGCCAATGAATTTTTAAATCTCATTTATTGTACTTTTCGACTCCAGAATTTCCATTTGGCTCTTCCTCCTTCTCTGTCGATGCTCCTCGTCTGACGACACGTTGTTCTCTCTCTATGCTTGGTTTCCTTCAGCCCTTCAGTTATATTTAAAACAGCTGATTTGAAGTTTCTGGTAAACGTAGTGTCTGGGCTGCCCCAGGGACATTTCTACTGATTGCTTTCTCCACTGTGAATGGGACATGCCTTCTTGTTTCTTTGCATGTCTCTATTTTTCCAGCTGGACATTTGAAATAATATAATGAGGCAACTCTGGAAATCAGACTCTCTCCTCTCCCCAAGGTTTGTTGCTGGAATATGCAGTTTTGGTGTTGTTTGTTGGTGGTTTCCTGAATTAATTCTATAAAATCTGTATTATTTGTCCTGTGTGGCTATTGACGTCTCTCCTCGGCTAGCTTAGTGGTCAGCTAGTGATTGCATGGAGATTTTCTTAAATTCCTGAGCCAGTACGTCTCAGTCTTTGCTAAAGGGCTCTCTCCGTGGTGCTGGGGCATCTTCCACACTCAGTCCAGCAATGGACAACTCTGCCGTAGCCTTCACTTCCACAGACTGGCCAGAGGTGAGAGTGCAGGGCCACCTTGGCTCCTTACTGAGCAGGTGCACAGCCCTGGACAAGTGCCTGGCCGTCCAGATTCCTAGGAATGTGTGGGACTTTTCCAAATCTCCCTGTGGACATTTCATTCCCAGCTTCTTCTTTTAAGATTGTTTGTTTATTTTTGCCCTGTTATCCACCGCAGTGTTGAGCAATTGCCTCTGACTTTCTTAGAAAACAAATGACCTTGGGGAAATGGCTGTTCCTGCTGGATGAGCTCGAGGTCAAGTCAGAGGAAGACGGCCTTGCAAGCGTGGTCTTCTGAGGACCAGCAGATGGGTCAGAGACTGATGTTTCTCTGGGAATGGGGCACCGGGGTACCACCTCCATTCTGCCCCTTTCCCCTGGCTGCCAGGCTGTTGATTTTCAAGGCTATTGTGGAGATGGGGTGGTGGGGGCAGATGGGAATAGAGCAACTCAAAATGCCACAAAGCTCACTGTTCTCACCAAGATTCAGCTGTTTTTCATGAATAAACATTCCTCGTTTCAAGTCCTTGGTTAATTTCCAGAGGTCTGAAAAAGTTGATCCCGATCATTTTTGCCAATGTTGCTCCTCTGGCTAAGAGGATTTTGGATGTCCTTATTCTGCCATTTTACTGATGTCATTACTCAGAATTTTTTTAAAAAGCCTTCTAGAGGTAAAGTTGACGTAATAAGATATACACATAAAACAGTATTTGACAAGTTTTGACACATGTGTGCACCTATGAAACCATCACCACAGACGAGATAATGACCTACCCAGCTCCTCACGCCCCATCTGGGATCCCCGCCCCTGCCTCTGCACCCCCTTCGTCTCCAGGCAACCACTGATCTTCTTTCTGTCACTGTAGATTAGTTTGCACTTTCTAAAGTCTTATGTAAGTGGAATCATTCTGTCACTCAGCATCAATATTTTGAGATCCATCCATGTTGCTGTGTGAACCAGAGTTTCACTCCCACTTAATGCTGAACAGAATTCCATTATTTGGATGCCTTGCAGTCTGCTGACAGACATGTGCGTTGCTTCTTGTTTGGGGCTATTACAAATAAAGCTGGGGTGGACGTTTAGGCGAGAGTCTTTGTGTGGACGTATGCTTTTCGTTCCTCTTGGGGAGTCAAATGGCTGGGCCGTCCTAGTAGGTGGACAGTGGTTTCTCATTGCAGTGTTACTTTCCCTGATGGCTAATGGGGTTGAGTATTTTTTTCCTGTGTTAATTTACTATCTGTGTATCTTCTTTGGTGAATCATCTGTTCAAATCCTTTGCCCATTTTTAGAAAGGGTTATTAGTTTTCTTATTATTGAGTTTTGAGAGGTTTTTTCATCTTTTTTTTAAACATTTTTTCTGGATTTATAATAATTTTACAATTCTGTGTCAAATTCCAGTGTAGAGCACAATTTTTCAGTTATACATGAACATATATATATTCATTGTCACATTTTTTTCTCCGTAAGCTACCATAAGATCTTGTATATATTTCCCTGTGCTGTACAGTATAATCTTGTTTATCTATTCTACAATTTTGAACTCCCAGACTATCTCTTCCCACCCTCCGCCCCCTTGGCAACTGCAAGTTTGTATTCTATGTCTATGAGTCTATTTCTGTTTTGCACTTATGCTTTGTTTTTGTTTGTTTGTTTTTTTGTTTGTTTTTTAGATTCCACACATGAGTGATCTCATATGATATTTTTCTTTCTCTTTCTGGCTTACTTCACTTAGAATGACATTCTCTAGGAGCATCCATGTTGCTGCAAATGGCATTATGTTGTCGGTTTTTATGGCTGAATAGTATTCCATTGTATAAATATACCACAAATGCTTTATCCAGTCATCTGTTGATGGACATTTAGGCTGTTTCCATGTCTTGGCTATTGTAAATAGTGCTGCTATGACCATTGGGGTGCAGGTGTCATCCTGAAGTAGATTTCCTTCTGTATACAAGCCCAGGAGTGGGATTCCTGGGTCATATGGTAAGTCTATTCCTAGTCTTTTGAGGAATCTCCACACTGTTTTACACAGTGGCTGCACCAAACTGCATTTCCACCTGTTGTGTAGGAGGGTTCCCTTTTCTCCACAGCCTCTGCAGCATTTGTCATTTGTGGATTTTTGAATGATGGCCATTCTGACTGGTGTGAGGTGATACCTCATTGTAGTTTTGATTTGCACTTCTCTGATCATTAGTGATATTGAGCATTTTTTCATGTGCCTATTGATCATTTGTATTTCTTCCTTGGAGAATTGCTTGTTTAGGTCTTCTGCCCATTTTTGGATTGGGTTGTTTATTTTTTTCTTATTGAGTTGTATGAGCTGCTTATATACCCTGGAGATCAAGCCTTTGTCGGTTTCACTTGCAAACATTTTCTCCCATTCCGTAGATTGTCATTTTGTTTTACTTATGGTTTCCTTTGCTGTGCAGAAGCTTGTAAGTTTCACTAGGTCCCATTTGTTTATTCTTGCTTTTATTTCTATTGCTTGGGTAGACTGTCCTAGGAGAACATTTTTGAGATGTATGTCAGATAATGTTTTGCCTATGTTTTCCTCTAGGAGGTTTATTGTATCTTGTCTTATGTTTAAGTCTTTGATCCATTTTGAGTTGATTTTTGTGTATGGTGTAAGGGAGTGTTCTAGCTTCATTGCTTTACATGCTGCTGTCCAGTTTTCCCAACACCATTTGCTGAAGAGACTGTCTTTATTCCATTGTATATTCTTGCCTCCTTTGTCAAAGATGAGTTGACCAAAAGTTTGTGGGTTCATTTCTGGGTTCTCTATTCTGTTCCATTGGTCTATATGTCTGTTTTGGTACCAATACCATGCTGTCTTGATGACTGTAGCTCTATAGTATTGTCTGAAGTCTGGGAGAGTTATTCCTCCAGCCCCTTTCTTTCTCTTCAGTAATGCTTTGGCAATTCTAGGTCTTTGATGGTTCCATATAAATTTTATAATGCTTTGTTCTAGTTCTGTGAAATACGTCCTGGGTAATTTGATAGGGATTGCATTAAAACTGTAGATTGCCTTGGGCAGTGTGACCATTTTAACAATGTTGATTCTTCCAATCCAGGAGCATGGGATGTTCTTTCCATTTTGTAAAGTCTTCTTTAATTTCCTTCATCAATGGTTTATAGTTTTCTGTGTATACTTCTTTCACCTCCTTGGTTAGATTTATTCCTAGGTATTTTATTACTTTGGGTGCTATTTTAAAGGGGATTGTTTCTTTTCTTTCTTTTTCTGTTGATTCATCATTAGTGTAAAGAAATGTGACTGATTTTTGAACATTAATCTTGTAACCGGCTACCTTACTGAATTCTTTGATCAGCTCTAGTAGTTTTTGTGTGGACCTTTGAGAGTCTTCTATATATAGTAACATGTCGTTGGCATATTGTGACACTTTTACCTCTTCTTTTCCAATTTGGATCCCTTTTATGTCTCTCTCTTGCCTGATTGCTATGGCCAGGACTCACAGGACTATGTTGAATAGGAGTGGTGATGGTGGGCAGCCTTGTCTTGTCCCAGATTTTAGTTGAGAGTTCTTTATGAATTCTGGATTCGTGTCTTTTCAGACATACAGTTGACAAGTACTTTCTCCCAGTTTGTAGCTGGTCTTTTCAGTCTCTCAGTAGTGTCTTTTGAAGAGCAGAAATTTTAAGTTTTGATAAAACCTAGTTTATCAATTTGCTCTTTTATGACTCAGCCTTTTGGTGTTGAATCTAAGCAATCTTTGCCTAACCCAAATTCACAGAGATTTTCTCCTGTGTATTCTTCTAGATATTTTATAGTTTTGGGCTTTATATTTAGATCCACGATCCGTTTTTGAGTTAACTTTTGTATATGGTGCCGAGTATAGATAAACTTTCATTCCCCACCCCCACATGGCTAGCTAATTGTTCCCACACCATTTGTTTGAAAGATTCTCCCTTCTCCACTGAACTACCTTTGCATGTTTGTCAAAAAACAGTTGTTCATATATGTGTGGGTCTTCTTCTGGACTTCATAGAAACACCCTGTCTTGGTGTCTACCTTTACAAAGTCTTTAATCAGGGAGTGAAAGTCCTCCAACCTCGCTCTTCTCCTCCACAGTTACCTTGCCTATTAGGTCCTTTGCATTTCCTTAGTGGCTTTACAGTAAGTTTGTCAAATCCTACCAAAAAATAAATAAATAAATAAATAAATAAAAGAGCCTTCTGGAACATTGGCTGAGAGTTTGTTAAATCAATAGATCAATTTGGGGATCAATACCTTAAGGACATTGAGGCTTCCAACCCAGGATGGCAGAATGGCTCCCCATTTCCTCAGGTCTGTTGGCAGATGGAGGCACCCCTACATGAGAAAGCCCCCAAAAGTGTGGGATCCTGGTTGCCAACTGCAAAAGCACTCGCACAACAGAGGCAGAGATATAGGGGGCACAGCTGCTTTATTGCTCAGAGGTGGAAAGGGAAGGAAAGTGCTGGAGCAGGGAGGAGGGAAGAACAGCTCTCGAGCGAGGAGGCGGCGCTGGAAGAGGAAGAGACGTGGGGAGCCGTCAGCCAACATTGGTGGCAGGGACGGCGCCAGCCAGCGTCAGGCCACGTGGACTTTGACGAGGGGCCTCCACTACCATGCCTCCTTCTGGGTTGATGGAGCTAGTCAGTCCTTGTACAGGCTTTTCAGTCTTCCTGTGGGCTTTTCCGGTTGTTGTCATGGCAACTGGCAACTGTCATGGCGCTGGTGGGTGTGTCATTTAGCAGCTAACACATTACAGTGACCGGACAATGAGGCTCAAGGTCCACTGGAAGTCAGATCCTCCATCATCTTGGACTCCTTTGGTTCTAGCCAGTTCGTGTTTCTTCTCTGCAGCTGCCCCTGGGGACTAAGATAAGAGTAGCTGGTTTCTATTTGGGGGAGGGCAGGAGTGCGATCCGGGGGCAACTGCCTTGGTAGCAAAAGAAAAGTTGCTTTTAATCAAAATGCCTGCAGTCCGGTGGACCCAGCACCCCCCTCAACCCGTCTCCAAATATTCTGTTCAGTGGTGGAATTTTATAGGGAAATGAAGGAATGATCTCAGTTACTGGTTGGGGCAGGTGGTCAGAGTGGGTGCCGCCCCCAGTACCTGCAGCTTGTCCTCGTCCACTGCTGGAGCTGCGCGTCTGTGACTCGGGGAGCCTGGGAGGCCAGCTTCCCTATAAACAGGATGCGGGGTCGGGGTAGGGGGCGCAGGGTCCTGCTCCCTGTCAGGTCCTCTGTAACTTCTCTCAGCGAAGTTTCGTTGCTTTATGTGTGCAGGTCTTTCACATCTTTTGTCAGATTTATCCTTAAATAGTTTCTGTTCATTCAACTATAAATAGCATCATTCTTTCCCCTTCAGTTTCCGGTTGCTGACTGCTTGACATAGGCTCACACGCTGACCTTGATTCTGTGGCCGTGACTCACCAGCTCTAGCAGAAGTGTCTTTTGAAGATGCCAGAAGGCCTTCTGTGTAGACGGACACGTCACCTGCATGTGAAGACCGTTCCCCGCCCTCCTCCCCAGTCATGACGTCAGCCTTCCATTTCCTTCTTCCGGCCTAGCCTGGGCGCGGTGGCGAGAGCCCCCGTCCCCTCCTGTTCCTGGGCTGAGGGGAGGGCATCCAGCCGCACGTGAGGCCGTGAGGCCGACGTCAACTGGAGGCTCTTGTAAATGCCCTTATCAAGAGGAGGAAGTTCCTTCTCTTTCTAGTTCGCTGGGAGCTGTTATCAGAGGGGCTGTTGCATTTTGTCGGCGCTCTTCCTGCTCCCCTGAGAGAATCGCATTGTTCTGTCAGTGTGCGGCATGACGAATTGCACTGATTGAACTTTGAAAGTTAGATCAACTCTGAATTCTTGGGCTAAACTATGATGTGTTATGCTTTTTTATGTAGTGTTGGATTCAGTTTAGTAAACTTGTTTAGAATTTTCCACCTACATTCGTGAGAGATATTTGTCTGCATTTTTCCCCCTGGTGACTTCTCATCTGATTTGTGGATCAGGAGGATGCTGGCCTCATAGAATGCCTTGGGAATAATTCCTTTCTTTTCAGTTTTGTGGAAAAGTTTTGGTAGAATTGCTCCGAGCTGTGCCTTAACTGTCTGAGAGAATTTCTGTGCCACCATCCAGGCCTGGTCCTTTCTTTGTGGGAAGGCTTCCAACCACAAATTTACCCTGCGAATCTTTCCTCTGCCGCGTACTTGGGGACCCTGTGTCTCCCCTGCTCTCAGCATGCAGGTCGCTCCCCTCTGGCACCTGGCCGCACGCTGCCCTGCCTTGCTCCCCCCGGACGCTCAGCATCGCGAGCTCAGGCTGCCCACCAGGCTCCGCGAGGCCCCCCGCCCCACACCGTGGCCTGGCATCTGCACACGCAGCTGGCCGGTCTTCCATCGGGCTAACCTCTGGCTTCGTGGCTCTTTGTCACTTATGTCCAGGGCCTTGAAAATCCTGGTTTCATATGTTTTGTCTGTGTTTTGGTTGTTTCAGGTAGGAAAGTAATCCAGCCCCTGTCACAGCAGCTTGGCTAGAAGAGGAAGTTTACCAGAAAGTGACACGTTTATTATAAGAAATCAAAGAACTGCAGAGACGTATGAAGGAAAACCTGAGCATCGCATAGGCAGTGTGCACATCTGATGTCCGTGATGGTGTGGTGTGTCCTAGTCTACTCTGCCCACCCCAGCAGAGGGGGCCCCACCCCCACCCCAGCCTCCTGCCACCACCAGGCCAGCTTGGGGCTCAGAGAGGCTGGTGGGTGCCCCGGGACCTTGACCTGCCCAGGCCCTGGGGGAAGCAGCCTGTCTGTGTGGGAAAACCCCACCACCACCGGGTCCCCTTCCACTGTGTGTAGATGAGTCTTGGTGCGGCATTCCTGAGACCGCATCCTAAAAAAGGAATTTCTGGGTCAAAGTGTGGGAGCCCTTGGCTCTGCCATATCTCCCTCCAGGAAGGTGGACTATTAAAGCAACAGACAACGCAGAGGTCACAGAAGCCCCAGAAGCCCCAGAAGCCCCGAGGCCACGCGGGATCCTGCCTGGCCGTGACCGCGGCAGGTCTGCGCTGGCACTCGGGGTGTCGTCTGGCTCCCTGTAGCTGGTGGGCACCCTGTTTCCTGCCGTGGGGGCCGCAGTCCTCAGCGCCCGCCACCACAGAAGCTGTGACGATGGACCACACCCCCCCAGGGCCTGCGCCCTGGAGCTCTGTCTCTCCGTCCCCGCAGCGCCCACAGCTCAGAGGAGCGCCCTCCTGCTTCTCCGTCCTGTTGGTTGGCCGCATGAACATGGCCTATCTTCTGGAGGTCCTAGACCCCCCGCCTCTGAGAGGTCAAGAGGCCAGATGCTTGGGGAACCACCCGCAGATTTGACCTCATTCACCCGCAGCCCTCTGAGACCCCCAGCCTGGCCTGGGGTCCTGGCGGCTCCTGCGGAGAAGCCCCCTCCCCGGGAAGCGCTCTGTCCAGCAGCCGGGCAGCAGCCTGGGTGGAAGTGGGACCGGCAGTTGGCCCGTGTTCTCTGTCCAATTAGGTATCTCTGTCCATTTGTCGATAAGTGCGCGACCGGAGGGAGGCAAAACCCAAATGTAAGCGGTTGGGCTGCTTCACAGCGACGTACTCATTAGGAAGCAGGTGGAGCATCTCACGAGGCCCGCCCTTGGACCCTTGCTTTCATTTCTCTGGAAGGACCGCTGAAGGCGCGCGGGGGCGCAGCAGGGCGCCTCCGAGGTGATCAGGGAAGGGGCTTTAAGCAGGAGTCCACGGCCAGCTAGCTTCTGGGGCGACTGCGCCCCTTGAGCTGTGCAGCCCCAGGGGAGGCAGTGTGTGTGTTCCTGGTGACAGCCAGCCAGACCTCCCGCTGTGGGGGTGTCAGGGCCGGGGCGGGGTGGTCCACTGACATACCTCAGCAGCAGGTGGGTGACCAGGGGGCCGTCTGTCATGAAACCTCAGGCGGGACAGACAGCCCCGCCGGGGAAGCCCGGGAGCTGGGGAGCCACCTGGCCAGGGAAGGCCTGGGGTGAGGCCCTGTCCTGCGGCTGGAGAGCTGGGGGCCTTGTGACTGGCTGGAGGCCCCGCCCCTGTTTTGCCTGGAGGACGACCAGTTCGCGGGCGAGCAGCGCCAGGCCCAGGCGGTCCAGCGCCGCCCGCGAGTTACTGGCCAGCGGACCTGGGACTTCTCACCAGCAGGGCATCGCGTTCCCACAGCCCCTGCTAAGGGGCGCCGGGCGGGGGCGGGGCCCCCTCTGCCGCGCTATTAATAGCTTTGCTCTCCCTTTCATTACAGAATTAATGTGTGTTCCTTTTAGAAACTTGAGAACGCGTAGAGGGGCCAAGGGAAGACAGTAAACCTCCTGGAATTCCAGCCGCCCTGATGAAGCCAGGTTGGTGTTTGCTCGTCCTGCGGCCTTCCAGACGCGCGGGACCCGGCTGTTCATGCCGTTTGGTGCCCCTTGCCTTCTTTTTTAAGATGGCGTTACAGCCTCCGTGATGATCTTTTCTTTAACAGATTGATTTTATGTTTTGTTTTTGGTGGGGAGGAAGGTAATTAGCTTTATTTATTTAGCAGAAGTTCCGGGGATTGATCCCGGGACCTCGGGCACGCTAAGCACGCGCTCTCCCCTCCCCGCACACCCTGTCTTTCCACGTCGCAGTGTGAGTGCCGGCCGGGTCACTGTGAGCCTCACCACTTCGGCACGTCCCGCGCCTGCTGGGTGCGTAGACCAAGCCCATTTTACCCAGCCCCTTGGGCAGACGGGTGGTAATTTCCAGATTTTCCCTCTGTGAATAATGCAGTGACGAACACCTGGAGCGGACCTTGAGTCTTTTTTTCTGCCTGACGGCTACTCGGAGACCCCATTCAGACCACACGATCTGAACAGAGCTGACCATTTTTCTGGCCCCAGACGTGGGTGCGTGAGGCAGGCTTGACACGTCATCCTGGTCAGAGATCGGATCAAGAAGGGTCGTGCGGCCTGAGCTGAGCCATTGGAACCCTCTGGGGAAAGGGGACCCCCTACGTTCCTGGAGCTCCCTAGCCGTGGGGGCCCCTCGGGGCCACCCTGGAGGGAGAGCCACCGCAGAAAGGAGCAGATTCCTGGCGTGAGGGCGACTCCTCTGGGCTCCTGGCCTAGACGGGCCTGATCACAGTCCCTTGACTGTCTCTGTTGCATCAGCCAGTGGTGCTGTCTGCTCGTCTGGGCAGGAGACACACAGACAGTGGGCCCGGGTCTGTGACTGGGGGTGTCTGGACAGATTCAGGATGGAAGCAGGAGTTGGGGGTGCCCGTGGCAGTGCTGGGCGGGGAGGCATGGTGGGGCGGAGGCCTCCTCGGCGCCCGCAGGGCCGCCTTCGGTAGAGTGCACCCTCCACCCCGTCGTGGGGTCTTGGACTCGGCCTGGGGTGGGGAGGGGGTTGCTTACCAAGGCCAGGGGTGTTGTCTCCACCCCAGCTCAGCTCACAGCGTCCCAGAGTGAAGACAGCACAGCCGTGCGCAGGCAGCCCGTCTGACGCGGCAGGGTCCCGGCGGACAAGGGCGGCGTGGCTGTGCCCCTCCAGCTGGGAAGGCAGCTGCTCTTCCCCAGACTGAGGCCGGGTGAGGCTGAGCCCAGAGGACGCCGGTGCGGCGCCCACTCCTCCGCCCCTACCCCCCGCACCCCTGCGGGCTGCTCTCTGAGCATCCCCAGGTGCAGCCCCTCCTCCCAGCCGCGGTGCCCTCATTTCTTCAGCGTGGTCCTGAGAGCTGGACATCCCAGGCCAGGGTTTTGGTCAGAGGTCAAGGGTTTTGACCTTTTTCTCCTTTTGTTTAGTGTTCCCCCTCCCACCCCGACAACTGAGTGAACTCAACCAGCCCATAGAGACCCCAGCCACAAGGTCGTGGTGGGTCCAGCCCCGGGCAGCCGGGCCTCCCCACCCTCCGTGGGGAGTGGACAGTCCATCGCTGATGCCCCCGGCCCCTCTGCTCTGCCTGTGGCTGCCGGGGATAAAGAAGCGAAGTGTTGCCCTGCCCGGCCCCCCAGCCCAGACCGTCCAGCTGGGCTATCCAGGCCGTAGCCGGGGGCCTTGTCGGCAATGCCTGGTCCCCTGCTTCCGTGGCCCAGTCATTCACACGGGGCCTGGGTTATGCCATCCTGAACACCCGCGGGGACACAGGTCACTAGGGGCTGCAGTGAGCCCCCAGGGGCCTCTGCGTGGGCTGCGGGGGGCGGCACCCCGCTTTCCTCTGTGAGTCAGAGGTGGGACTGGGGACAGGGCTCCAGCGGGACCAAGGCAGAGGGGCCCCAGGGGGAGGCGGAGGGGACGCCACCAAGGAATGTGACCGCTGTGGTGACCCTGTGACGGTCCCAGGGCCTCTGACGAGGCGTGGGAGGGCCACAAGGACAGTCTCGCGGGCAGCCCTTCACGTGGGGGGTGGGGTCAGGCAAGAAGGAGAGCGCTCGGGGGCTGGGCTGAGGGCTCTGCGCACAGCTCCCCCTCGTCAGGCTGACCCCTGGGGGCTGGGGGGGTGCTGAGGGCCCCCCGGGGGGTTGCTGGCCCAGAGCAGCAGTGGCTGCAGGCCGGCCACTGCGGAGGAACCACTGGGCTTTCTGTTGGTTCTGTGCGAGCCCCACCCCTGGCGCAGGTGCTGCTCTGACCAGATAAAGAAGTAATGAAAGGAAAGGCCGAGGTGGCCGTGCACACGTTCAGCCCGAGCCCGCCGAGGGCCCTGGTCGAGACGAGCCTCCCAGGTCCTGTCCTCCAGCCGCTGCTCAGGCCGACATGCGTCAGAGACCTTCTCTTGCCAGATAAGCGTCAGCCCCGGACGCCTGGGGGCAGAGGGACCTGGAGTCGGTCCGGCCCCAGCAACCCTGCATCCTCCCTGCAAGCTGGATCGGGACGAGGAAGGTTCAAGTCCCCCCAGCCTGTCTCCTCCTGTCCCCCGGCGCCAGGTCCCAGCGTGGGCGCCACCGGTGCCAAAGTCAGCAGCAGGCCCGGAAGGGAGCGCGGCCTTATCTGCCGCACTGTTTTCCTTGCAGCTCTCCGCGCCCCCGCTGGCTGCAGACTCTCACCCCTGCCTGCCATGCGACATTCCCAGACATTCTTTGGGCCTCTGGGCTCCTGGCATCCTGGTGGGCGGCGCTGGGAAGCAGCCCTGCTCCGGCTCCCACACGCCCGGCTCTGTCGCTGCCGGGGCTCCGGCCAGGCCATTGGTCACCACTGGGTTTTTGTGGGCAGCAAACCCAGGGGCTTGGTTCCCACACTGACTCCCAGGTCGCCCACTTCAGTTGCCAGGGTTGACCCTTGGGGCCTGGGCGTGGGCCACCGTGCTGTGGGCAGACGAGGGACGGGCTCTGAGGAGGGAGCAGCCCAGGTGGCCAGGTGGTCAGGGCGGAGCACGTGGGCAGCTCCTGTGGGCCTCAGGGAGTGCAGTCTGCCCGGCGCCAGTGCCCGGGCAGCGGGGACGTGGCCAACCCGTCCCCACCAACGCCCCCATTCTGCAGGTGAAGACTGAGGCTCTCAGGTGTGGCATGGAGACAGCAGCCAGTGGGCGCACACACTCCGTGGCGCCTGCATGAAAAGGAGTCTGAGATCCTAGGACGACCTCAGAACAAACTGCCACGTGGTGTGCACAGGCTGAGAAGACTGCGTGAAACAGAACCGAGCTCTCCCCGGAGCGCGAGCAGTTCGGCCGC
Source organism: Vicugna pacos (assembly GCF_048564905.1). NCBI lineage: Eukaryota > Metazoa > Chordata > Mammalia > Artiodactyla > Camelidae > Vicugna > Vicugna pacos. The sequence goes on from NC_132987.1 coordinate 123,400,182, forward strand.
TCACGGGGCTGATGTGCGTCCTGTTCCGCGGGATGAGCCCGGGCGTCTGCGTCAGGCGCTCCACGTCGCCACAGCCTCCACACGGGGACCCCAGCTTCCAGCCTCACGCCTACACAGCCAGCAGCGAGCACCTGGGCCGGCCTGGCCTGTGGGCACTCGTCCTGCGATGCCCGTGTGGGGCCGCGGGGCTGGTGGAGGGCCGAGACCATTGCAAGTCTGCTGCCACCGTCTGGGGCCCGCCTCCCTGACGGAGGGCCGTGGTGGCTGTGGTCTGGGAGGTCACTGAAGGGTTTCCAGCAGGTCTGGTGCTGGGTGTACCCTTTTTTGAAGGCTGTGGATGGCCGGGGGGGGGGCACCACTGGCTGAGACGCCGCCGTCCCCACCAGCCCCCGTTTCTAGAGCTGGCCTTTCACGTGGCCCCATTTGTGGGTCATGGACAGAAAACCTCGGGGGCCCAGGCCTGGATCTGGGGCTACCTGCCCTGGTCCTGGGCCGCGGCTCCGGGCAGGCATGTTGGGCTGGAGTGGGGATGATGGTGGGAGACACAGAGAGCGGCCCCAGAGGAGGGAGGTGAGAGGGAGCCCCACAGGGGCCAGACCCCAGGACGGAGGGCACAGCCCTGACCCTCCGGTTTCCGTGAGAAGCAGAGGCACTGCCTGGTGCTGGGGGCCAGGGGCCCGGGCCTGGGAGCCGGCTCCAGGGCAGAACCACGTCCTGCCTCGTCCTGCTTCCGGTGGCTGTGATGTCCTTGACCTGCGCCCCCCTCTCCGTCTCAAGGCCAGCCACGTGCGGACAAGGCCTCCTCACCTCAGGCCACTCCATCCTTCTCTCTTCTGCCTCCCGGTCCATGTCAAGGGCCTGGCGTTGTGTGGGGCCCACTCTGTCAGCTAGGAGAACCTCCCGACTGACTGCAGCCTTCGTCCCCTCCACATGTAAGTTAATGGGTCCTTGGTTCTAGGGATGGGGACATGGCTATCCTTAGAGCCACTATTCTGCTGACCTCCATCATCGAGACTCCTGCAGGGAGGAGCCCCTGGCTCTGCACTGGGGTGGAGGACCCAGTGGAGGACGCTGGCCATCAGGAGAGGTCCAGACCTCGCCTGTGGGTCTCCGGGCAGTGGGCAAGGGGAGGAGCGTCAGCAAGGACGTCCGCTCCTCCAACGGGGGTCCTCCCCTGGGTGTCAGATCACCTGGGTGCCTGTCAACCATGAGGGAGATTCTCAGAGTCAGGGACGCAGCAGTGTTGGGTGGGTCTTCTCAACCGTAATCCATGGATCTCCTGGGAATTGCCAGGACCCAGTGCAGCATTCAGTGTGGCCTGGATGCCAGTGGTGCTGCCCGGAAACCTCGCTGTGTGTGTCAAGAGGAAAGGGGATGGGGCGGTAGCACGGCGCACCCGGAAAGGTCGGAGGGTCAGGACCAAGGACAGCCCCGGGCACAGTGGACGCTTGGCCTCGAGCCCAGCCAGCTCAGCGGGGTGACGGCCAGCGGCCAGGCCCTGAGACAAGGATGTGCTGCGCCCGCAGTCAGATGTCAGCAGTTCTGCTCTGGGCGCCTCGCCCAGGAACGGACAAGGACACTGTCCACGGCGCCATCAGCAACAGCAGGGCCTTGGAAAACCCTGACGGCAGATAAATCAAAGCCTGGCTCCACCTTCGGGAACGACTCTGGAACCCTGTCCCCGCCGCCTGTCCAGGCCCAGCTGCCCCCTGTTCTGCCCTTGCACCCACCCCCCATCCCAAATGGAGCAGCCGGAGTTGCCTGTCCCCAGGGCTCCCACCCCCAGGAGAACCTGGCCCCATGGGACCTGCCGCCCTCTGACCTCACACCTCCACCCCCGCCGCACTCCCGCCGCCCCTGGTGGTCAGCCGGCTGGCCCCGTCTTCCTCCAGCTAACTGCTCAAATGTAACCCCACGGAGAGGTCTTCCCCGCCCCACCCCCTCACCCGTCCCCCCAGCCGCTCCACCCTTCTCCCAGTACTTTCCACCTGTGACCTGCCCGGCAGTGTGGCCTCTGCTCTGTCCAGCACTGGCAGAGTGCCCGGTAAATGAGTGAACAGCCACGGACAACACCACACGGAGCAGAATCATCCAGAAGCCAAGGCACCAGCTGGACGCATGTGTGCAATCGGGACAGATGACAAGGAGACGCTGAAGAGCTGTGACATCCGCCCTGAGCCTCTCTGTGTATGCCCGCTGCCCAGACAGCCATGGCTCACAGAGACATGCGGGTGCCAAGGAAGCAGCGAGGGGGCTGGCAGGGCGACGGGGCCCAGAGCCGCGTCCCGGGAAGAGGGGACCGGTGGATGGGACCATGTGGCAGGTAACCGAGGAGGTGAGAGGTCAGAAGCCGAGAGAGGGGTGGAACAGCCAATGCAAGGCCCTGGGGGCGGCGGGGTCCAGGCCAGGAGAGACGCAGGGACCGAGCTGGGTGGCCCAAATGTCCTTGCAGACCAGCCGCCTCCCAGGGCTGCACAGCCTCACCCTGCACCACAGGGGTGCAGCTTTTTTGGGACAAACTTAGAAGAGGGCTCGTGGGGGACAACACTTACTGATTTCACAACATACTTTAAAGCCACAGTGATCGACAGTGGGGTTCTGGCACAGGGACAGACGTACAGACTAGCAGGCTGGAGCAGGGAGCCCAGAAATAAACCCTCGCACGCACGGCCAGGTGGCCTTGACAGCAGCACAAAGACTGCTCAGAGGGGAAGACGGTCTTTTCAACAAACGGTGCTGGAAAAACTGGACGTCCACCTGCCAAAGAATGGCGAGGGACCTTTACCTAACAGCGTGCGAAAATTGAACTGAAAATGGGTCAAAGACCTCAGCGTAGGACCTAAAACAATACAACTCTTAGAGGAAAACAAGGGCCAAAGCTTCGTGACACTGAGCTTGTGATGATTTCTGGGTGTGACACTGAAGGTCCAGGAAGCAGAGGAGAACACAGACGAACCGGAGTGTGGCGCCTGCCAGCCTGTGCTGGCACCGGGCCTGCGCGCACCGCCGCGGACACAGGCCTCTGCCCGCCCCTCCGTGGGAAGGTCTGTCCCCAGCTGCGAACAGCAAGGCCAGATGCCGTCTGGGTCCCTGAGGTCCGCCTGCTGATCCTTGGCAGCTGGGATGAGCCCCGAGGGCGAAGCTGCTTGCAGCTAAGCCCACGTCATCAAAACGTGGAAAACAGCAGGGGCGCCCCGGGACCTCTGCAGCGTCGAGCGGGGCAAACCTTGGGAGTGTTTCTCGCACACGGGCAGGAGGGTCTTGGGGAGCCCACAGCATCTCATCCGAACTCAGGAAGACGAGGGTGTGTTCCAGGAGCAGCGCGCTGGGACAGATGTGCAGGGTCCACATGGCCCCACGTCACTGACCCTTGAGTCGTCTGCTGTCTGGGTGCTGCGGGGATGTGGCTCCGCGTGGCGTCCACCCCGGGGTCAGCCTGCAGGTGGAGAGGGGAGAGAGGAGGAGGGAGGCTGGGACAGGCCCCCAGGGGTCTCCTCCTGCACCTGGAGCACGCCAGCCCCAGGTGCTGCTCTGCCTTCAGACGGTCCCGGGGGTCCCGGTTCTCGGCATCTGTCCCCAGAGAGGGGCCGATGAGGGTCGAGATGAAGAGCCCATGGGAGACACAGTGGGAGCCTTGCAGATGTGACAATTTCGTGAAATTCAGTGTTGCTGTCTGTGGGTTCTGGGCACACAGCCGCCCGTCCCTTCCTGTCATTTATTCAGCCTCCGGTGGCAGTGTGCTCAGGGAAGCTTCCAGACATTGCACGGCCCCCAGAACCCCACACGGTGACTTCCGGCCACTTACAGAAAGTGTCCCCAAGCCCAGAGTTAAACGAGGGTTTTTGCTGCTGAGCGCACAGCCCCTGCAGAGCAGCTCAGGCGGGCGGCCTCGAGCGGCTCTGCGGGCACCGCCCAGCCTTGCTCAGAAGGGCTGGCACCGCGTGGGCAGCCCCGGCCCCGCCACACCCTGCCCCCCGCTGGGCAGGTGGCAGAGCTGGACCTGGAGGCCCCTCCTCACGTCCACACGGGTGACCGAGGAGGGAGGACAGCCTGTGTGAAAAAGTCCACTGTCCTGTAACTGTTTGCTGTTATGATTTGCAAAAGGGGCCTCTCTCCTTTGGTTGGCCTTTGTCTAGATTTGCCCCTTTTTCTGACACAGATTCCAGATTAGGATTGGACTGCTTGTGTCCAAAATGCCCCCGCCTCGCGACCTCCGAGCACCCTTTCCCAACTTCTCACCAAAACACCAGCGAAGACTCAATGAAACCGAGTCCCAAATGGATGAAACACTCATTTATAAAGCAAGGTGATTAAAATACAAGGAGTGAGTCCGTGTCTCTCTGAGTGGAGACAGACTCTAAGCGTGTCGTACAGGCAGACACTGTAAGGATTCAGAATTAAATTAAGAACTGAAAAATTTTTTGACGTGACTAAAAATATCCCACGAACAAAATAGGACGGCAAAGACCTTGGGGAGGTAAGAATCTCGGCCTTCGTGACATATGTGCTGATGTAGCCAACACTCTGAACCACACAGAGACCAAGAGACAGACCGGGGCCATGGGCTGACCCTGGCCGGGCCGCCGCCCCCACTCACCATCAGCCTGCCCTGCGCTGGCCTGGAGTCCTGGGGAGTCCAGTCCCTGCACTGACCGCCAGCAGCCTTGACTACGCCTGGAGAAGCCGGGGCCAGTCGAGGGGGCGCCCTAGCCCAGTGGGGCAGCGGCAAGCAGCTCGTAAGACCCCTCGCTGGCTCACTTCTCTGTCTGCCTCCCTTCCCCTCTCTCTAGGTGGGACCACCTCCCAAATAAGCCACTAGGAGGCAGATCCTGGACTCGAGATCTGGTCCTGCGGGAATGAAACCAAGACACACCCACAATTCAAAGTGGAAAAAGCGTCCACCAAGAGGGAAGCAGAAACAGCCAGCAGCCGTGTGAAAAATGTGTGGGGTTCTAGAAGTACAGACTCTCACGGGAGACAGTATTTCACCCTCGAGACGCGGAGTCTCAGGAGCGAGCGGGGGCAGAGCGGAGACCCACAAGCCCGTGCCCCGTCCTCCCCGTCTGCCTCGCGACGTCACTGGGCCACATTCATGTGGTTATCAGGCACACACATGCCAGATCTTCCGCTCTGTCACTGACTCCAGGAACCCAACTGTAAGTGCGCAGAGTGATCCAGGCACGCACGGGGTGCGAGACGCTCAAAGTACAGCCAGAAAAAAGCAGCGAACTCAAACGCCCCACGACAACGGGCCGTTTATTTAAAGCTCCGTTGCTTTCCACAGTGAAATACCACGTAGCCGTTAAAAATGAAGCCGGCACTGTTTGTTGTCCTAGAAGAAGATTCATGACATACTGGGTGAAAAAAAGCGGGCTTATAAACCATGTGTAGAGGGGACCACTTAGATGTGTAGACACAGACAGGCGTGGCCTCCGCGTGGGAGAATGCCGAGCAGCGGCCGGAGACGCCGCTGCTCCAACCGCTGTTACCCTGGAACGGTGGGTGGTGTAGATCGCTCTGTTTTTGCCTGTTTTCTCACTTTTCCATGATAAATATGCATTAGTTATGTGATGTGAAACAATCTGGCACCTGCTTCTACCAGAGAACAGTTGCCGATTGCCAAAGGCTCTGACAGCTCCACGCTGCTCGTATCTACGCGCCCTAGCGTTCGGGGTGCGCCCCGGCCCAGAGGCCAGCCCCACGCCGCTGCCCTGACCAGTCAGGAGGAGCACGAGCCGGACGCCGGCACCTGCCGTGCCCTGCGCTGACCGGCCGGGCCCACGCCGGGGCTGCGCCCTCCAGGGACAAGTGTGGCTTCAGCCCGGGGCGGGGGTGATCTCTCTGCTTCTCCCCAGCTCTGGTGACGTCCCACTGTCTGCACTCGCCACGGCCCTGGCCAGCCCCGGGTCGTGTCCCCCAGCTGGTCAAGCCCAGCAGACAGCGCCTCTCTCCTGGTTCCAGCGTAAGTCCCAGGGAAGATGCTCACTGGCCAAGGCTGAGTCACACGCTCATTCTCCTGAGCCAATCGTGGTGGCAGGGCTGGGGTGGCCAGGCGGGACCCTGCCCGTCCCTGGGACAGGAGGCAGTTCAGCCCAAGAGAGCCACACGGGGTGACAGGGGTGCAGGGACCTACGGGAGGGGCATGGGCGCACCTGGGCTCTTGCTGGCACCCCACACCGAGGAAGGTCCTGCTCCCGGCCGACCCTAAGGAGCCTGCAAGATTCTTGTCCTCGCACAGCCCCGCACGAGCGTCTGCTGCTGCTGCCACCCCCAGGGGCCAGGGGACTGCCAGGAGGGGCGGACCCTGGACCCTCAGCCGTGGCCCAGTGTGGCTGGGGAGCCTGGCTGATGCCTCTATGGTACTGAGGTTGGGTGGCAGCGCTGGGACGGGGCAGGGGGATGGATTTCCCACAGACATGGGAAAAGAGCCAGGGGGACATGGGACGTCAGTACTGGGGGAGCCCCAGAGTCCCCACTCCCCACACCCCACCCTGGGCCAGCCAGCCCGGGGGTCTCGTCTCCTGCTCCACCTGAACTCAGCCAACTCCACTGGGACAGCAGGAATGTGTCTGAAAATTATAAAGCCACAGCCAGCTGCCTGCACCAGCCTGGACATGGTGACACTGGGCACACAGGACACTGAAGACACGGACTGGACCTGTGGGCAGCCCGGCTCAGGACAGTCCAGACACAGGTGGCCTCTTCGGGTCAATCCCAACCAGTGGGCGTCCTTTCTGGGACGTCGGAAGAGCCAGGAGGAAAGAGGTGCTCTCCTCTGGGACTGCCCATGTGGGGGCCACGACCCTGGAACCGGCCGGAGCTGAGGAGAGTGGGACTGCGGGGCCGCGGGCAGCCTGCAGCGGGAGCGAGACGTAAACCTTCCCTGTAGGGCGCGGCGGGGTGGGGCTGACGGTGCGCGCGAGTGCCCCGTGGACAGCCGGCCGCGTGCAGAGACGTCGGCGTCCCGCCGCGCCTTCCACAGCTCTTCCGGGGAGGGCGGCCCCGCCCGGGATCACAAGGCCACCTCTCGGCCACGGGCGGCCCCGCCCCAGCGCGGCCCGTGTGGCCGGCCCCTCGCTCCCGTGGCCTTGCGGACGACGCGGGGCCATGCCATCACTCCCTGGGCTGTGCCGGGAACAAGTGGCCAGGGCTGGGAGAGCAGGGCCTCCCATGTGTCCCAGCCAAGTGGGGTCCCAGCAGCAGGCGAGCCAGGGCCCAGCGCCTGTTACAGAGCAAGGCGGCCCTCGACCCGCACGCCACGCGGCCCACGCGGCAGTGACGGAGGGGCGCTTCTCCCCGGGGCGCCCGTGACTTCAGCACCCCACCCTGAGCATTGAGCAGAGGTCACCTGTGGGCAGCCAGGCCGTCCCCTGCCTTCCCTCACCCGCAAGCTGGGCCCTGGCAGGGGGACCCTCTTGGCACCAGGGTCTTGGACACACACGGAGACTTCTATTTCTGGCAGATCTGGGGACTTGGTTCCCTGCCCGTTACTCCCGCTAGAAGCAAAAGTGCTGAATAAAACATGAACAGTGTTTCTCAGACACTCGAGGGAGCTGGCAGGTGAGGAGGGAACACGCGAGGCTGGAGCTGGAGTGTGTGCGGCAGCCTGGAGCCACGGGAAGGCCCGGGGGAGGAGGCTCGGGGCCGGCTGAAGCGTGCAGTCTAAGGCGGGCCCCACCCTCAGAGGGACCGTAGCCTCTTCACAGGGATAAATAAAGCAGGACACCGGCCCTACCCCCGCCCCCGGGGGACGGCCGGTCCCCACTCTTAGCACTGAGGGGAGGAGGAAACCTCTCCTCCCAGAAGTGCAGCCACCAGCGGACCCTCCTGCAGTTGACGTCCCCAGTTCGCACCACCTGAGGGGTCCAAGGCCAGAACTCCAAGTGAAGAGGTTTCAGGCTGGCAGAGACTCAGCCCAACCTCCGGGGCCCCCACAGGTAAAAGTCCCAGACACGGGAAGTTGTAGCAAGAAACCACAAAGCACACAGGCCACAAGGCAACGCGCATGAGCCCAAAGACCACAGGCAGCAAACGTGACCCCCGGACGCCCCGCCGCGGGGCTGTCAGCGCGGGGCATCACAGGCTAGGCGTGCTTGAGGGGACAAACAGGGAACTCCACGTATGAGAAAGGGCGTGTGACCCTGAAAAAGTGGTCAAGCCAAATGGAGAAAGACCAGACAGAATTTCTAGAAATGAAAAATATCAAGTATAAAAAGGGAGCTAGAACTCAATGGACTAAAAAAGAAATAAAATTAGAATAAAGATTTATTAACCAGAGGATTGATTCAGTTGCAGTTAGAGGTAGTTAAAGAAAGAACTAGTGAAGTGCAAGGGCTGAAGAAATTACCTCTAGTTCAGCCGAAACAGAACCACGGAAAATGTGAAGAGCACGTGATTAGGAGCAAAGAAGCGGCAAACATGAACAGTTAGACCTGAAAAGGAGACTCTCTGGGACGCCACACGTTGTCTACCAACCACGACAGAGCAACACAGAGCCACGGGAGCACGCAGGGCAGGTGGCTAACTCCAGCCTGCAGTGGGTTTAAGGAGGCAAGCCCCACAATGGATGAAGTGCCGGACACAGAGCACACGGCATCTTAACTTTTACAGGAACGAGCGAGAACAAAATCTGTTCCAAGAGGGCAAGAAAGGAGAGAAGAGGAAATGTGGGAAAGGGAGAGAAATATCAAGTTTAAAACAAACATGCAATGGCAATCGATAATTCCAGAACTCAGCTCTGAAGATGGCTGATAAAATGGACAAAGCCCTGGTCATCCTGATCAGGAGGTCGGAGGCGCGGTAACCAGCGCTGGGAGTGAGAACAGACGGCGCACCCACGCGTGCGCCGCCGATTACGTGGGAGACGTTACGAATCGTTTTATGCTAAGATATCTGAAAACTTGGGTGAAGCGGACGGAATTCTAGTAGAATAAAGCTAACAACAGCACACCAAGAAGAAAGCAGCGGCCTGGAGGCCCTGCAGACATCGGTGAGGCCGGACCAGCGGATAAAACCTTTCAGAGAAAACAAGGTCCAGCTGGCTTTGAAAGAAATTTGGGAAAGAAAGAAGTTCTTTCAACATTTTAGAAAGAAATAATTCTATCAACATTTAGGAAGAAGTAATTCTAATGAGTAAAACTTCTTTCAGGACATATAAAAAGGATATTTTTCTAAGAGCCGGTTTCATATATCATATCAAGGGTAAACTCTTGAAGCTTTTCTTTTAAGATCAGAAATGAGACAGAGGTGTCTGTCACCATTCTAGCTGACATTGTACAAGTCCTAGGGAAAGTTCACAGGACAAAGAAAGAAGGAAAAAGCAACTCGAACAGAATTTTAATTTCTCATACAAATATAGGCTTCCCAGGGCTGGGACTGAGGCTTCATCCTCAATTTATCCTGCTGCACAGTCATCCTCCACACCTGGCTGCTAACTCACAGTTCAAGATGGGTGCCCAAGTGCCAGCCATCATGTCTGCATTCCAGCCAACTGGAGAAAGCAAAAGAGAAGGAAATGTGCCTGCTCTCTGGACGTTGCTTGAGAGGCATATCTACCATTTCCACTGCTACCCCACTGACCAGAGTGCATTATCAGACTTATGCCACCTTGATTCTGGACAGCCACTTGTGGAGACCAAATGGAGAATGGGACCAGAGGGTCAGGGAAAAACCTCAGAACTGAGGGGAGAGCCCAGGCAGGGGGGCAGATGATGGCCTAAGCCAAGACCAGAGGTTGTCCCCACTGGGAGCTGGGCCATGCCACCCCCATCCACAGCCCACCAGCCTCCAGCGCCTCTGGGGGACAAGGGAAGGAGGCAAGGGGCGGGCTTGGTCCTCCATGGCGCCTGGAGCCATGTGGGCAGAGCTGACCAGTTCAGGATCCTGGCCGGGTTTGCAGGACGCCGTACGACCTTGCTTGTTTCAATGTCACTGAGAGAGCAGTTGCTTCGAGCAGCCGTCTTGCTGCCTGGATCCAGGCATTGGCAGGAGGGCTGTTAGCAAACCCGCAGAGCACGGCTGCATTTGTCTTAATTTCAGCAAGCGTATTTTTAGCTTGAAGACTCAAGAGCAGCCTGACTGTGCAGCCCCAGAGCCTAAAGGTGCTAGCAGAGCTGGGGCACCGGCTGCACATCCCTCGCATCCAGACAGCACCCTGCTGGGAGGGACAAATCAAAGGGCTCGTGGGTCACATGCTCCAGCATGCTTAAAGCGCCTGCCACACAGGGGACCCGCCGGAGGGCCAGCATTGCACTTAGCAGCGAGCACGTAGGGGCCGAGGGGCCACAGCAGAGCAAAGCAGGAACTAGGGGATGCCTGAGACGGGGGGCGTGGCGAGGGAGCGAGGGCTGGGAGCTGCATGGCCCTGGCTCTCGTCACCTTGCTGCGGAACCCTCTGTCCCCTCTGCAGGGCCAGCAGGACGGGCCTCTGTGACAAGGAGCCTGGAGGCGCAGACCTGCAGATTCCCTTCAAGGTCATTCTAAGAACAGGTAGCCGGGAGGAAGTGGGGTGCATTTGTCAAGCACGGGGCCGGGTGCTCTAGGGGGAAAAGTGGGCTCGGTTGGTTAGCAAGACCCCAAAGCCACTGGGTTTAAGTCTCTTCTGCAGGTTGGGTCTGAGCGGGGCGTGAATGCCCTGCTAAGCCAGACCCGGGACCCGGGTGGCGAAGACACAGTCCCCACTGGAAGCCGCAAGGGCTGTGCGGCTCCTCCTGGTCCTTCTGGAATGGCCTGACCGGCAAGCAGGGTCCACAAGTAAAGGTTGAAACCCAGGGTGTTCAGAGAAAAGCTGGGTGCAGAGAGGGGTCAGGCCATTCGGGGCACACACGAGGCAGGAGGATGAAGCCGGCCCCGCCCAGCATGGGACCCTCAACCCTGGCCGTGCCCGGTGGCTCTCAGCCCCTTGTGGGTCTGGGTTGACCCCTTATCCAAGCCTGTGGGTCGATGAGACCAGAATCCACTGGAGACCGTCAGCAGGTTGGCCCAGCGCCCAGGGCTGTGGGTCTTGCCAGGCATCCCTGGGCACCCCTTCAATTCTAGGGTCCCCTTCCCCAGCAGGACATATTAGAAGAGGGGGTGTCCTGGGGGGGGCTTTTGTCAAAGCCCCTGGGGTTAAGATTTACTCACATGGATGAGAACTCTGAGTCCACAAACTCTCCTGGTGTCCTTATCCATTAAAAATACGTCCCTAAGGACAGGCCAACACCTCCATCACCCCGGTGCGGGGGTCCCCGTCCCTGCCCCGCAGCGGGTGGCTCCCCGAGCAGGGGAAGGCCTGGTCTCCCCTTCCCACATCTGGGCAATCTGGGCAGAGCCTCCTGCAGTCTAGGCCCTCAGCTCTCAGTCCCCACCCTATCCTGGCTGCCCGCTCCAGCCGTCTCTACGGGTGTGCCCCCTACAAGAAAGGCAGGTTCCCCTGGAGGCACTGCAGCCCCTGGGCTGGGAGCATGCTTGCAGTTTGGGGCAGAAGTACATGTCAGCCTCCTGGGGCAGCACTGCAAACCACCACAGAAGGGGCAGCCTCTGGGCCAGGGCGGTCTCTGCGGGTGGGGAGGGTGCTGGGGAGAGAGGGCGGCCAGGGGTTCCACCTGCGGCTGCCGCCGGCTCCCCCACCCCCCCCAGGACAGGACGCCCAACAGGCCGGAGCCCTCGGGGCTCTGCCCCCTTGGGGAGCCCCTGTGACCCTACGACATCCCACCCCACACCTTCCATCAGAGCCCTCCTCAGCCAGGGACCTTGCCTCTGACCCTTGACCTCAGAGATCTCGGTCCTCTGGACGGCAGGGCCTGGAGGAGGAGGCCCTGCATCCGCAAGGGGCAGGGCGGGGCATCCGCAGCCCTGGGGCATCTGGTGTTTCGGGTGCATTAAATTCCTGGTGTTGGGAACAGGGTCCACGACCAGCACGAGGTCAGGACACCCTGACTGAGGCCAGGCTGCATCTGGTCCCCGCCGGGAGACACAGCTCTCGTCCCCAAGAACGGGTCTGGTGGGCAGCCCCTGTCGCCAAGTGTGGCCTGTCCATGGGGTCCCTGTTGTCTCTGGCCTGGAGTCCTGCTCTCTTCAATGGATACATTTGAGGCTGCGCCCAGGAGGGGAGCCCGCCTCTGGCCTCCCTCTGTCCCCACAAGTATAATGAGGCCCCAACGGGCAGAAGGTGCCGTGTGTGACAGCTCAGAAAATGGCACTAATGAGACGGCCTCTGGGGACAAAGGGCGCATTCAGCTGTCCTGGGACAGCAGACCCCTGCCCGCCCGCCAGCACCAGCGGCAGGCGTTTGGCAATCCCCAACTTTCCGAGGCCACCCCCTCCCCAGCCGGGCTATACTCAGCGCTCTTCTGCCGCCCGCGTCTGGTCCCCGCGCCCTCCTGACCCGTCTTGGCTGAAGCGCGGTTCCCACGAGGCTGCGGGAGCCCGGCCCGGCTGCTCCCGCTCTGACAGCGGTTCTGCTCTGTCCTGTAGACCGACCAAAGCTCGTCAGTGTGGTTCCCGCAGGTGGGGCAGCTGTTGGAAAGAGACTAAATGAGAAAGAGCAAGAAGAAGGGGACAATCACAGTGAGGGCACAAATCAAACACGCTTCTGGCTTAGCGCATGAACGTGACCGTGCCGTGAGCAGCCGAGAGTGTGCGAGACCCCTGTGTTCAGAAACTGGCAAGGCGACTTGGTGGGAGGACGAAGGGCATCCCCCGTAGCCCTGCGGGTTCTCCACCAGCCTCAACGTTCATCTCCCAAACCCGGCCCTCTGCCAGCTGCGGTTTCTGGAGTTTGGATACTTAAACTGCCAACAAACACCCGTTGGGCTCTGGCGAGTGTATGAGCCACCGGACCCCTGTCAAGGTGCAGGCTCTGATGCTTGGCCGGGGGGGGGCGGGGGCTGCGTTTCTGGCCACCCCGAGTGACAAGGTCCCGGCCCCAGGACCTGGGAGCACCTCCCGTGAGGAAGGGACGGGGCTGCCGGTGGAGCCGGGGCGTTGTCCGGAGGTGGGGACCCCGGCGGGGCGACGGGCCGGCATGGGGAAGCGGCGTGCTCCTCCCCAGGCGGTAGGTAACGGTGCTCGCTGTAGGGAATGCGGGACGTCCTCCAGCACCGAGACAGGAGAGCCACCGGCCCGGCCAGCAGCCTTCCTTTCCTCTGTGTGGTGCTTCTATTCCACGGCTCCCCCCACGGTGAGCCCTTGACGTGGCCACGAGGACACAAACGCACCCCCACGTCAGTGAAGGTTCTTTCTGGGGGTCAGGGTCCCACGTAGGCGGGCGCACCTGCAGGGGCCGGGGGGGCTGAGCACCCCCAAGGGGGCCCAGGGAGAGGAGAGGATGGGAGGACAGCTGTTTCTCTGAGCTGAGCACGGGGGAGGGGGCTCCTCCAGCGTCCTCTAGACCCCAAGAAGCTCACAGGAGCACCAGGAGCAGGACACCCACTCTCCTTTATCAGCCTCTCGGAGGGCAGGGGTCAGAGGTCGGAGGTCAGGGTCTCCTCGGAACCAGTCCTTGTTGCTGGACACCTGGGGCTCCATGCTTTCCAGAGCTAGGAGGAGCAGGAAGGGACAGGAAGGAAGGGCCGTGGTGGACGAGGCGGGGGCAGTGCCAGCGCCAGGCCCCGTCGGGCCGACCTGAGAGGAGCCGACCACTCTTCCACGTTCTCTGAGACACACTAGGACGCAGGCAGTTTTCCTTGGGCGAACCTGCTGTCTGCAGAGAGGCAGCGAGGGCGGCAGACACCTGGGCCCCCGGAGACACTTCTCTCAGCCCCGCTCACACGGCGGCCCAGTGGGCGCCGCAGCCGAGAAGCAGAAGGCCTCCCTTTGTTAATAACTTTCCATCAGACTTGGTGTCGGCCTGGAAAGTAGGCCACGGCCAGGCAGGCGGGGCGGGGAGGGCGCCCGGACCCTCGCGGGCTGCGAGGAGCCGCCACTGGGAGGGCCGGCTGCCTGGCTGGAAGCGTTTCCTCTTCTGACTCACATGTGTATTTATAGCCGGAGAGATGCTCCAAGGTTCAGCTCCACAAGTCGGGAGTAGGGAGAGATGAAATCTCGGCACAGGCCTGGCCCGTCTGCCCCCTCGGCCCGCCGGCGTCTGGCGGCCACTGATGCAGGGCTGTCACCGCTGCTTCCGCCGCCCGTTCTGGACACAGTGCATTTGCCCATCCCCGTCCCGAGAAGACGCCAACCCCGAAGGGAGCATATCAGTGCTCGGCCGCTGGCTGCCCTGCCTGGGGCGGTGGCGGGGACCTCACAGGGCGGCTGTGTGTCTGCACCCGCACTCCCCCCGCAGAGCCCCTCGGGGGCAGGAGCTGCAGCCCCGAGGTGTGCAGGTCACCTTGTGCCCAGCGCAGCCAGAGGGACAAGTTGACAGTGGCCGTTTCTCTCCTGGGGGGCGAGGGCCTGGCACCCCTGAGAAGGGCCCCTGGCCGTGGTGGGGATGGACGGGGGTGGACAGTGGCCCAAGGAAGGGCTCCTCTGGGCTCAGCCCCTCAGTGCAGTTTCTGCAAATGAAGGCACAGAAAAGGGAGAGGGCTGGAGTCCCCCGGGTCAGACACAGGTGTGACATGAGTCCCTGGTGTCACCCAGCTTGTGGGGCAGCGAGGTCTCAGCTCCTCCCCTCTCTGGGTTCTGGCCAATTATGGACAAGGAGCAAAGGGCCGGCGGCTGGGAGGAGGCCCGGGATCTCCCTCCAGCTCAGAGAAGGCAGCGGGTGAGGCTGGAAGGTGCCCTGTCAAGGAATGCCTTGGCTGCCATCCCTCCGTGGCCTCCCGGGCAGAGGCCAGGCCCCCACCCTCCCTGCTTCTGACTGTTCTCATTGGGCCTGGAGTCAGCCAGGCACCTGCCTCCCAGCGGACAGCCCTGCCCCCACCCCAGGTGGCTCCTCCAACGCCACCCTGCACCCTCATCCTCTGCCCCAAACTTGGTCTCGCCTGGCCCCTCTGGGAGGGGGCGGTACTGCTGTGACAGGTGGCCCGAGACTCCCACCATCCACGCCTCTCACACGTCTCTGAGCCCCCCATCGTGGAAGTCCCCAGGAGAAAGTGAAAACCCCAAACTAAAGCCGGAAAGAAAAGATTCAGTGCCCGGTTCCTGGGGACTTGGCGTCTGGGCTCAGACAGCGAGGTCCCGCCTTCCCAGCAGAGGATCAGCTGGGCTGAGAGGTGCCCCCCGACTCTCACACGTGCTGCCTGGGGGTGGCTGCTGGGTGGCTGTGTGTCCACAGAAGCCTGACTGAGCAGGGCAGGGACCCCAGCAGAGGCCTAAGGGGTCTGAGAGGGAGAAAAGTGAGGGAGACCATCTCAGGCCTGGCCCCGCCAGGATCCCGGGCAGCCTGTCCCCATCCACGTCCTGACCCAGGACCCACAGACGTGCCCACGCCCACCGAGAGGCTGACGGTGGCTCTGGGCCCCGGCCTCACCTGGGGGAGACGTGATCTCTCACGGGGTGTCTGCCACCTCCTGGCCGCAGCCCTGTCTCCAGGCCTGCTTGTGGCCTTTACACCCAGGGTCCCCGTGTCCACCCCTCCTTGTGCCTGGGTGGGCTCCCAGAGCCCCCGCCTGTGCCCAGCCGGCTGCCTGCAGTCCCGGCTGACCTGGCTATAAGCTCCCGGTCCTGCCTGGGCCGGCTGTCCCCGCCCGTGGACCCTGCGTCCTGGAGGCGCCGCCGCCTCCCAGGTGCGTTTCAGGAGAGCCCCCTCGTAGGGCTCTCGCCTGGGGCTGCTGCGGAGGGTCCTGGCCCAGGGGGAGGCAGCCTCGAGCTCCGTGCCCATCCCTCGGGAAGCTGCGGCACAGCCCTGCTCACTCCAAGCGGATCGTGTTCTTCAGGGTCTGTGTGCACTGCTGGGACCGCTGAAGTGTCACAGCAGAACGGGTGTGGAACCTTCCACGTGACCTGAGGCCAGAGCTGCGGAGGCAGTGGGACCTATCTGATTTTCTAAGACTTTGAGACCTCTCTAGAGCAAACGAGTTCGTGCACACAGCCGGATGTGAGGACGGAGAGATGGGGCTCACCCCTGTCCTAAGGAGCTGCCGCTGGCTTGGGGTGCCTCCTTCCTCGGGGAGCCCCCGTCCTGCTGGGGAGGGGTCTTGGCCAGCCCCCCACGCCGTCTGCCACGGAAGTTCACCCACGATTAGTCTCTCCCTGCCTCCGTGTCTCTCATTTTGATGATCAGCTTTTCCGTTCTCACGAGCCCCTCCAGTCTGAAGACGTCAGTCTTTCTCCGTGTCTGTTTTTCTTCTCTGTCCCTGTTGCACACGCTGGGCGTGTGCCCAGCCGCACTGGCTCTGCCTCCAGGGCGCTCGGCCACCTCTGGTCACGGACCCCTCTACCTCTGTCTTTTCAGTCCCGGGAGAATTTCTGAACTTCTCTTCAAACTCTTGGGTTTGCTCTTTTGGGAAGCGGGCGGCCAGCTGCCATTTGCTTTCAGAGTCACCAAGCCCATCTTTTCTCCCCAAGACCCTGTCCTGCCATCCGAGCGATTCCTGCCCCCCGACGTGGGCACTCGGTTTTTGTGGGCCCGAGGGGCCGAGGTGGGGTTTCTGAGCCCAGCCCCAGAGTCCTGGGGGGCGGGGAAGGGGTGCGGTCCCGCTGGCTCGGACCCTTCCACAGTGCGGCTGCGGCGGGGGAGGCCCCCTCGCCCCCCCCTTCCTGAAGGGTGACTTGGGCGGAGTCCATGCCCGGCTCAGGAGCTGGGATGGCTCCGTGGTCAGACGGCCCTGCCACACTGGAAGACCCAGCCCCAGTCCACCAACCCCGGGGGCAGGCAGGAGCTTTCCGGAAGATTCCTGCCTGCGTCTAAGGCGGTGGCTGGGGTTGATCTGGCCCTTCTGTGGGTGACATGCCCCCAGGAGCCGCTCACCAGATGGTGGACCTGGGGGCGTCCACTGAGCCCCTCTGCATCCCCGTGCCAGGACTATAGGGAGGTCAGGCTCCCTCTTCCGCTCTGGGCTGTGCGTCTGTTCTAGAAATTTCTCCCCTGGGGCAGGCACTTCCTTCTTCCACCAGGGACACAGTTCGTTCCTCGGGGAGATTTCAGCAAGAGCTGGGGTGAGGGAGGAGGCTGTGCAGCTGGAGGCCGTGGTCACAGCCCGTCCTGAGCTGGAGGCCGCGCTGATTTTCCTGCATCCCCATGGGGCTTGCAGGCGCCATCGCCCCGTGTGCAGGAACATCTGTGCTCCAGGGCTCAGGGCGGCGGCCGAGGCCCCCGTGGGCCAGGGAGGGCGGACTTGGGTCCAGACCGGACACAACCCAGGCCGCCTGACGCCCAGGCCGAGACGGCTCTCTTTGCTGATGGAAAGGCATGTGAAGGGGAGAGGCGGAGTGTACTGGAGGCCACGGGCGGCCGAGGGCCCTTCCCGCATGGCTGTTCAGGAGCGCAGTGATTTATTTCCTTGTCTGAGCCTTGCTTCGCAGTGGGGTTTGCAGCCATGAAATTTCTTGGCCAGGACATTTGTGTCTTAGGAAATGTTGGGTTGCACTTTTATTTTTAGCTTCAGGAATGCGACACTTGATATTATTTGGGTTTTTTAAGATGGGCCAACTTTAAGATGAGAACTATGTCCCCTAACCCAGAGCCAATTCCAGAACCTTTCCATCCAAACACAGGGCCTCGGTTCCACCCTCGGCAGGGCACGCTGTCCGCGCTCTGTTCTGGTGAGGCTTCTGCCGGCGTCCCCGCTGTGCCCTGAGCCCACACTGCCAGCCAGGAGGAGCTGGGCTCTGGTCTGGTGGCGCAGAGAGCAAGCCACCTTCTAGGCTGGGGCAGGAGCCAGGCTCTCTGCCGAATCCCCCCTGGAGGGGCCTCTCTGGGAGCGGACACCTCTCCAGGAAGCCGCCTCACCGGTGCAGGGCCGCACACGCAGCAGGCGAGCTCCTGGGGCCCTGGGTCTTCCAAGGATGACCAGGTGTGCCGCGAGCACCAGGGGGCGCTTCTGCCTGAGGGCGGGGTCACGGCCCTGGGGGCCTGGGGCTGCGTGGGGAGCCTCGGCCTCAGTACCTTCCTCCCCATGAAGGGCCGTCCGGCTAGGATCAGGGTGTTATGGACTTGGGTCCAGACCCCTGCACTCAGCTGCCCCCCACACCTCTGTTCCGGGGTCCCAGGGGGTCTCCATTCACCCCGACCGCGAGGTCCGCACTTCCGCCTTTGCCATCTTGGAGCAGAGCCTGTCGGGCAGACACGTCCCTGGACGTGGAGACGTGGAGGACTTGGTTTGAGTCTCGGGTCTGCACCAGCCACTGTCCTGGGGAAGCCACCCACGAGCCGGGACCCCAACCGCTCGGAGGTGGGAAGAGCCCCACGAGGGTGCCCCGCACCCCACGCCTGTGGGGACAGCTGGACACGGCCAGGCCTGCGTGGAGACACGCTCGCCTCCCAGCCCACAAGAGAGGCTGGACGGGCGCCCTTCTCCTCGGGCTGGGCGGGTGCCTGGTGGGGAGACGAGCATCCTCAGTGAAGGTGGAGCCAGTGTGTCTCGTCCACGTCCTGAATCGAGTCCCTGGGCCTCTGAGCGCTTGTCTCTGTAGCAGCTCCGCTTTCCCCACTTTGCAGGAATTCCTGTCTTTTAAAGGGAGGCAAAGGCTTTCCCAGTGTTAGTGGGAGCACGTGCCACGCGGGCTCAGGGAGGACACCAGGCCCCAGGAAGGGCCGGGGCAGCAGCGTGCGGCCGTCAGTCCCTGGGGGCCGGGGGCCCCGCGGGCTGCACGGGAGGGGCTTCTGGGCTCTGGCTCCGCGTGCTTGTTCACCAGTGGGGACCCAGCACTGTCTCACAAGTGCCAGACGGACTATGTGATGCGCGGGTGACCGTGACTGCTCGGCGGGGCAGGCGGCAGCCCCATGGCCTCCGTCCGCGCTGAGGAGAGTCCTTGGGGCTGCGGTGGAGGGCGGGAGCGGCGGGGCCAGGACGCCCAGGGCAGGGCGGCCGGAAGGCTTTAGGGGGCTCTCCCTCACTTGCAGGATGTGGCCGCGCAGGCCCTTAGGGTGCTAACGTCTGTGGGCTCGACCTCAGGCAACCTCTGGAACTCACCCCAATTTTTAAGTTTCCGATCTACACCAGGGAGCAGGGAGGCCCAGGCTGTGGCTGTTCTGGGCCCACAGCCCCTGCGTTGTTTGGGGAAGCAGCCCTCAGCCGCCTGTTCATTTCAGTCACAAGTGCGACCAGGGTCTCCCTGGGGAGGACAGAATCTGGGACCCACGTGGGCAGCCTCGTCCAACCAGCTTGGGCCCGATGCAGCTGCTGGAGCTGCAGAAGGCAGAGCAGGTGCTAACCCTGGCTCAGAGGGCCCCAGAAGGCCACTGGGCCGGCCTCGGGAACTGGATAGAGCGCCGGGAAGGCGCCTGCGAGCCAGAGCGTGGGGGGCCCACCAGCCAGCACTGGGGTGCCGTGGCAGCTGGCTCCCCCCGGAGCATCGGGTCTGCTGGGTGTGCCCACACCAGAAAACTCATGCTTGTCTCCTGGGGCATAAAAGCCCCCAAACCTCTGTCTGCTCCTTCACGCGTTTGTTCCCCGGCGACCTGTCCCTCCCTCCCACATTGTCCACAACCAGTGAGCTGCTGGGCTTTCTCAGCGAACCACCTCTTGGTCCAGCCCAGCAGACCCTGGTCCTCAGGCCACACCCTTCACTGCATTCGGGCCATCTGATGACTGTCCCAGAGGTTCTGCCGGGCTAGGTGATGGTCCAGGGCCAGGGCACGGCAGGGAAACCAGTGCCCGCGCAGGGCTCCCTGCCAGGGACAGGCTGGCTGGAGACAGGAGCGAGTGGGGGCTGGGATTCAGGCGGACCCCCAAGGGAAGGGTGTGGGCGCACCTTGCCAGGAGGGCACCCCAGGGAAGGCGGGTCAGAGGGGCCGGGGTCTGAGGGCTGTGGGTGCTCGGGGCGAGGGGAGCGCACGGAGCCTGGTGTCTCCTGCTGGGAGGAGCACAGGCCCCCGGAGAGATGGGGGGCGGGGGGCGGGAAGGGACGCTGCAGCCTCTGGGTGGGTGGCGGCCATGGAACAGGTGCTCCCGGTGGCAGTCCCCTGGGCCTTCTCCCCTGTCAGTTGCCTCTCTTTGTGTCCCCAGCACCCAGCATAGCGGGCCTCAGTACATATCTCTTGAGCTGAATTTTTAAAACCAGCCTATTACATAGGACACAGTGACACTCCGAGCGCGGGCTGCATGCTGGAGGCTAAGCACGGGCAGAGTCAGAGCTAAACCCAGCTCTTCCTTCTCAGCCGCTCCAGACGAGGCCCAGGTGCTCGTCGACACCTAATGTTTGGAAACCACAGCTGTTACTGGAACAGGCCCACGGTGACCTCACACCTGCGGCAAGGACAGGGTTCTTCGGGGAAGAAACAACACAGCTGGAGAACGAGTCAGAAGCCTTGAAACTGGAAACGTGATTCTCACAGTAAAAATTCAGTGGGTAGCCGGAGGAGGAAGAGGAAGCAATTTTCTGAAATGCAGAGAACGCAAAGGTGTGGATGAATTCGGGACAAGTTAGGAAACCGGGAGGCTTTTCCAGGTATTGCACCGCCCACCGAGGAAAGTTCCAGAATGAGGAGACAGACAACGGGGGAGGGAAGACTAAGAGAATTAATAGGAGACAATGTCCCAGAGTTGAAGCATCTCAGGCTGAAAGGCCACAGCGTCCCGAACAGGTTGAAGGACAGAAGGTCCGCCACTGAGGCACCCGCTGAGGTCCGGAGACTCCGGGGCAGAGGGAGGACGGTCAGAGCTGGGCCAGAGGGGGAGCGAGCTGCCTGCCGAGGGGCAGGGCCCCGCTGCCTCGGCATCGCTGGCGTTGGTTTTCTGCAGGACGGCCTTGGCGCTTCCGGGAAACGGTGACTGGGAAGCTAGAATTCGACAGCCGGCTGAACAGTCCATCAAAGCCGACGGCAAGGCAGACCTGCGGGCAGACCTGTGGGAGCTCAGAACACACGCTTCCCACCCGACTTGAAACGAAGCTGAGGAGGAAGAAGGGGGCGTGGGACGGAGGGGACGTGCCCCCGCCCACACCCAAGGTCGCAGATTGCTGGCCAACGAGGTGGCCCCTGTGCAGACGGCACCGTCCAAGAGAGGCAGAGTCGGGGCCCCTGGAGCGGGGGCGCCAACCCAGGGACAGTCCTTTCAACAACAGAATAATTACAACGCGGACGAGCTGGGGTGAACACACATATTTCTGTCATCAAGAAAAAGAAAGGAAAGCAACTAGAAACCCCAAGATACACCAGATGCGTGCGAGGGAAGGGGCACCCGGTGCCGAAAGCCGCCAGGGGCAGCAGCGTGGTGGCCGGAGCGTGTGAGGCGAGGGCTCCCCCGTGTCCCGGCTCCTCGGCAGCACCGCTCGTCCGCGAGACCCCCTTCCTTCCCGCTGACTCAGCCACGGCGCGAAGGGCTGGAGAGAAGGACGGACAACGGGAAATAGGGCGCCAGAAGCCCACATTCAGGAGCCTGATGCTTTAACAAAGAAAAGCCTGCTGCGCTGTGGCCTTGGGAAGTGGGCCCGTCACACAGACATGCCCCCCGCAGGCCTCACGTGCCCACATCCAGGAGCCTTTCCTGCAGGTCCAGCCCACGTGAGCGCAAGGCTTCCACCAAGCCGCCGGTCGGACCCAAGGTCGGGTACCGCCTGCCGCCCGCCTGCCCTGCACTGTTTTCGCAGCGGATGGTATTCAGCCGTGAAGCCGGGGGATGCTCCTTCTGAGCAAGGGCTTGTCCGGACAGGCCCATGAGCACGGCGCCCCGCGGGGGAAGCCCCTGGAAAGACCGCGGGGCCTGATACGGCGCTGATGGGGGCTGTGGGAGGCGGAGCGCCTTTATTGCGAGCTCTGTAAAGGAATTATCTACCCTAAAGCAGAATTGTGGTTTTAACAGAACTGTCATTATTATTCTGTGAAGCTCTGGCTGCCGGCTAGGTGGCCACCCCGGAGGAGCAGAGCAAAGTCAGCCAGCCGCCCGCGTCCTCCTGGGGAGGGCGCGGGGGGCGCGGGAGGCAGGCGGGTCCTTTTAGGTCATGATCTGAGTATTTACGGTTACTTCCGTAATTTTTTCAGCCCTTACTTTGGATTCTATGTTTGTGATTTTAGAAAGTAAATGGGGAGGATGAAATGAAGTGGAAACACAGTTTCATGAGAAGACAGAGATACGCTGTTGGGTAATAGGAGAACCGGGGCCCCCAGCCTTGACCTCGTGCTGCCCGTGGCTGCCTCCCGAGGTGCCAGGCCACTGGGGTGTCGCTGGGCTCCAGAGGTGACGGGCGACCCAGGGCCCCACAGGTGGGCAAGGCTGGCCCCACAAGCTCCTTTTTCCTCTGAGTGACAGGGGTGGGTAGGATCTTCTTCCGGGAAGAGTTTCCACCACCAAACACAGCCAGGGCGAAAGCCACCGTGGGCGAGGCACACACATTGGTGCCCAGGGCGGCGGAGGGGACGTGCTGCAGACGGCCAGCCATGGAGTCTGGAGAGGCCCTGGACTTCTGTTTCCGGGGCGAATCCACAGAGGGTGGGAGCCGCGGCTTCCCGGGCCGCGCCCGGCACAGGCGTCTCTCTGTCTGTGGACGTGAGAGCGGGGATTAGGGTGGAAGACAGCCCTCACTAAGGCGGCTGCTGTTTTGAGGCTCTGAAAACGTTTATTTTCAGCCTGAAGTTTTCCGTCTAAATTCACGTTTTGCAGTTTAACCGAATTACTTTCATTCATTTCTCAATTTCCATAAGGTGATGAATTCCTTCCTCACCACTTTAAAAGTGCCTCCAAGGGTTTTGTTATTTCGCCTGCAGATAAATCCAAAGCAGCCCAGACGTGAGAGCTGGACTTTTCCCTTTGTCTGGCCTTTGCTGAGAGCCCCTCCACCCCCGGGTGATTCTGGGAAGAAAAAGGAAAAATAACAAAATCACACGTAATTGAAAAATCGCTTGGCCTTGGGGAGCTCGGGGTCCCACGGGCGCTCAGGGCTGTCCGTGCGGGCGGTTCTGTACGGGCTGCTCGCCCTCCTTCTGGACGGTCTCCCACCGGTTTGGACGGGCCACCTTTCCCTTGCCCTTCCCCCAAAATCCGCTTCAGAAGAAAGAAATGAGGAGAATTCAACCAACCCTGCCAGGATGCTGGCCCTGTCCCGACTGGCCCCGAGGGACTGTCGTGGGGACATCTTGTCACCTAGAAATGAACAGTGGTGAAGGCAGGGAAGGTCATGGTCACCCGCCCGGGGGGAGTGGGCCAGGGCTGGGGGCCGAGGGGTCAGTAGCCTGCCTGCCTTGGTTCCTCCTGGCTCATTACATCCAATTCAATCTTGTAAATATCGCACTAAAATATTATTTATCTTGAGTCCTGGGTGTTTGGGGACAAGCCAGCTCAGTCCTTGTTCTAGTGGGTCAGAGGCTGTACAGTGACCTTGTGTGTGTTTCTGTGAAGCGTGCACGTGCGTGTGCGTGTGTGGTGGCAGGTACAGTCTAGGGTGAGGAGGGGCTGCAGCTGTGGGAAAATAAAAATCGGGAAAAACGGCCTGAGTCTGGCCTGTTTCCACACCACTCTCGCCTCCCGGGGTCTCGGACCCGGGGCAACGCCCTTGGGAGTGGAAAGCACAGACATCTCCACAGGACAGGTGTGGAGGCAAGCAGGTGGGGCTGGCCTGGCCTCCAGCATTCACTGCCCCCGACCCCCAGGGTCTCAGGGGCCGCTCCAGGCCTGCTTGTCCCTGGGAAGGGCAGGAGGGGCTGGAGGGGGAGACTGCACAGAGGAAACGCACAGCCCGGTGCTCGGAGGAGGTGCTCCAGCTAACCCAGACCCAACCAAGACCTGCAAACTGGTCTTGGAATGTCATGCCATCCCAACCAGATTCTACCTGCATTTCTTCCTGATAAAACTAATTCTGTCTTTGTGTGAGAGAGAATAGAGAGCCACACGTACTTCAGTGAAGGTTGGAAGGGAGGAGCAGAGAGTGAGGACTTGTCCTGGCAGATACTGAGGCATCAACGGGGGTCGCCTCAGAAGGATGCAGGAAAGACAGCAGACAAACCCAGACTGAGGGGTGCTCTGCAGCGCCTCCCCGGTGCTGCCCGCCTGCCCGTCCTCCCCGGCTGCCCGTCCTCCCCATCCTCCCCACCCACCCAGGTCTCCCGTCCTCCCCGGCTGTCCGGCCTCCCTGCCCGGGTCGTCTGAAGCAAGGAAGTGTGAGAAGCTGTCGTAGCCAGAAGGAGCCGAAGGAAACCTGATGACAGAAGTAAGGTGATGTCCTAGACGGGGCCCTAGGACAGAAAAGCCAAGGAAACGTGAGGAATGCACAACCGTACGTTTCTTGTACGGTAGTGATGCTGGGTGATCAGTTGTGACAAAGGTCCCTGGTGACACGCTAACAGCGGAGCAAACTGGATGCAGGGCGTATGGACACCCCTGTACTGCCTCTGCAAATTGTAAATCTGGAAGTGCTCTAAAATTAAAAATGTATTTCAAAAAAAGACTCAGGAGCTCAATTGGAAAGTTTCTCACAAGCACAGTTTAAGCTGCAATAATGATCATGGGAAGATTCTTAATCCCATAAATTCACAATCTTATTAAATAAAAAGAAATAGCCGTCTTCAGAGGGATGGGGAACCAGCTCGTTACTGCAAAACTGGTGAGTGAAGGGACAGTCAGTGTCTGTCCTGCTTTCTACAAGCGCCTGCCACGGGCACCCAGCTAACAGAAGGGGAGACACTAGAGCCATCGGTTGTGGTCGGACTGGGGTTGGAGAAGGAAGACTGAAGTGAGGCTATGGCCGTGGAAACCCAGCGCCTTCAGCGGTGGAAGTGCTGAGTCCACGGCGGCTGGCATCACAGACAACCCGCCACGCCTCCTGGAGTCCTGGCAGAGCTTGCAACCTGAGCCTGTCTCCCTCCGACCACCTGCCAGCCCCCAGGAGACAGAGCACAGAGGGGCGTGTGGAACCCGCAAGGCTGCGCTCAGCCGCCAGGCAGCCCGGGAGGGACCAGCTGGGGATGGAGGGAGGCCCCGTGGGTCCAAAGGCACCTGAACGGCACTCTAGTTACCTGGAAGCTTGGGCAAGAAAAGACCCAACCGCAGGTTCTGGAGACTCACCGTGGCCGAGCCCGACGACGGAGTGCACACAGGTGGTTCCCATGAAGGTCGGGTCCTGGTTACGGGGGGGAGGGAGGACGGGGGGGCCTTGCGGAGGGGCCACTGGGGGCCAGCAATGCTCTGCTTCTGAACAGGCGGTCACTCTGTAATCATTCCTTCTGCTGTGTTGGTTTTGTGTGGTTTTCCTTTTTTTTTTTTTTTTTGGTGTGGTTTTCTTGCTTTCTATGTTTTAAGTTACAATAAAAAGATTAAAAAAAAAAAGAAAATCTAAAAAAAAAGCAAATGTAAAACTGTAGCAAATAACTTTTCAGATTAATCCTTTAGACCAGAATGTTTCACTCGTGTGACTGGAAGCCCCATCTGAGCGAGTTAACCAGTGGCCTGAGGTCAGGAGAGGAGCCTCGTTACTGCCTAGACCCACCCATGGGTTCACAGGGCTCCTTCTGACCGTGAGGGAAACCGTCGGCGACTCGTGACCTTCTCGCATCTCATCATCTTATAAGTGTCTGGGAGGCGCTCCCTCGGGATGCTAGCATCACTGCACAGTGCGTGTGAAGCTGGCGGAGCAGGTCTTGTAAGATCTCCTACGTAAACGCTCTATCTCTGCCCGGTTTCGATTTCAGGGACCCTGCCCGGCCAGGAGCCCAGCGCCCGCCCCGTGAGAGGCTCAGGGGGCTGGCCTGCGGTAGGTGGGGCTGCTTGAGAGTTCTTCAAGGCCTGTTCCCTTTCTCACGCCTCCCAGGCAACCTGGAGTCAACTCCAAGACCCTTCTCTGCACCCCCGCCACAACAGCGGTGCTGTGATTGTCTGAAGTAGACCCTGTCTCTTTGGCTTGGAGAGCAGGTGAGACGTGGGGGAGGACAGAGGAGAGGTGGTGCAGGCCTTGCCCTCAGTGGCGGGATTTGTGCAGCCCAGAGCCCGTGCGGCCGGAAGAAGGCAGGGACCGGGATGTGACCTACAGATCCAGGGCTCTGGGGTAGGTAAGCTCGGGGCCACTGCGACCTTCCACTTTGGATTGTTTCCTCTCTGTTCAGTGCGTTTAACATCCAGCCAGAGGGAAGTGGAAAATAACATGACAGACTCCATCTATCCCCACAGAGCCCCAGAGGCCACCGCAATCGCCGCGTGCCCGTCCCCAGCCCTTCCGTGGCCTCCCCGGGGATGCAGAGCCCTGAGTGGATGTGACAGGGCCTGGGGGACCTGCCCTGGCCTGGCACTCGAGCCGCAGGACGGTCTGGACTGTCGTTTGCACAAAGATGAGTTAGTTGTCAGTTTAAATATAAATCGGTAAACTATTTTCAACATTAAAAATAAAGTGAGAGCAGCTTATTTGCATCTGAAGACATTTTAATGTGGAGGTACACGAACTTGATCGGGGAACATGATCCTTCTCTGAGAGATGTCAGGCTGCAGCTGATTCTCCCCCTGTTCTTTTTGCCTTAATAGTTAAAAATATTTCTATTGTGATCTCCTTTTGAACAAAAGAATGAAATATAATGCATTCTGCCCCCAGATGTGGCAGAGGGGAGAGAAATAACAGCTGGAAGAAAAACCCCAATTTTGATGGAAAACATGAATTGGGAGATTTAAGAAGCTCAGCAAACCCCGAGCAGAAAAAGTACGATGAGAACCACAGCTGAGGCTGCCACAGCCAAAGCGCCGGGACCTGCGACAGCAGCTACGGGACGCAGCTGCTGATAACAGCGATTCAAACAGCTGCCTGAGAAATGAAGCCTCCACCAGGCAGAACATCAGTGAGGTCATAGGGGAACCAGCAGCGCCGTCAATCAACGGGGCACAGCCGACGGCTACAAACTACTTCGTCCAGCAACAGCAGGACACACATTCTCCTCAAGTTCCCATGAAACAGTCACCAAGACAGACCACATTCTGGGCCATAAATACACCTTAACACACTTAAAAAAAATAGAAATCATACCCTGTATGCTCTCAGACCACGGTGGACTTAAATCAGAAATCTCTGACAGAAAGGTAGTTGGAAAAATCCCCAAACACGTGGAAACTAAGGAGCACACTTCTAAGTAATTCACGATCAAGAAGGAACTCTCAAGAGAAATTTTAAAATATCTTGGTTAATAGAAATGAAAACAGCTTATCAGAATTTGTGTGATGCAGTGAAAGCATTTCTTAGAGGGAAATTTATAGCATTGAATCAATATATTAGAAAACAAACAAAAATCTAGAATCAATCACCTAAGCTTCCACCTTAGGAAACTAGGGAAAAGAAGAACTAATTAAATCCAAAGTAAGAAGAAAAGAAATCATAACTAGATTAGAACAGAAGTCAATGAAATTGAAAACAGGAAATCTGTAGATGAAATCAACAAAACCAAAGGCTGGTTCTTTGAAAAGATCAGTACAGCAATAAGCCTCTACCCAGGCTGACGAAGAAAAAAGAGAGGACGCAGATCACTAACATCAGAAATGAGAGAGAGGACACCGTTACAGATCCCAAAGACATCAAAGTGATGAGAAAAATGTTATGAACAACCTACGCTCACAAATTTGATATCCTAGGTGAGAACGACCAACTCCCTCAAAGACACAACCTGCCAAAACTCACACAAGGAGAAGCAGACAAGCTGAACAGGCCTACGTCTTCTGAGGAGATCGAGTCGAGAATTAACGCCGTCCAGAACAGAGAGCACCGAGCCCAGACGGGTTCACTGGCGAAGTCTGCCAAACATCTAAGGAAGACATTGCATCAATTCTCCGCAATCTCTTCTGGAAGACAGAAGCAGAGGTAACACTTCTTCACTCACCCTGTGAGGCCAGCATTGCCCTAACACCAAAACCAGACAAAGATACTCTTGTGAACATAGGTGTGAAAATCCTAAACAAAACATTAGCAAATCCGATCCAACAATGTATAAAAAGAATCAGACACCACAACCACGTGAGGTTTGTCCTGGTGTCCAAGGCTGACACGACATCCAAAGCCAGCTAATACAATCCACCACACCAACCGGCTGGAGAAGAAAAATCACACGGTCGTGTCCATAGGTGCAGATGTCAAGTTGTATCTGACGAAATCCAACACCTATTCGTGATACACACTCTCAGTGAACTCTCAGTAGGGAACTTCCTCAGCTGGATAAAGAACACCCACAAAAAATCCGACAGCTAGCATCCTACTTAATAGTGGGAAACACGAGGCTTTCCCACTAAGATCAAGCGAAGGGCAAGAATGTCCTCTCTTACCTCCTTTCAACATCACATCAGAAGTCTTACCCAGCACAGTAAGATGAGGAAAGGAAATAAAAGGGACTGGGAAAGAAGAAATAAAACTGTCTGTTCCCCAATAATGTGAGTATCTAGGTAGAAATTTCAAAAGAATCGACCAAAAAAGGCCCACAAAAACTGGAACTGGTAAGTGATTACAGGAAGGCCGCCGTTCGCGAGATCCGCATACAAATATTCACTGTCTTCTATGCACCAGCAACGAGGAAGGGAGATTTGACATTAAAAGAACAATATCATTTACATTAGTACCCCTCAAATGAAATATTTATTTATAAATCTAACACAATGTATACAAGATCTATATGAGGAAAACGATAAAGCACTGATGAAAGAAATCAAAGAATTAAGGAAACACAGAGGTATTTCATGTGCATAGACAGAAAGATCCAAGATTGTCAAGACATCAGTTCTTCCCAACCTGCTGTAGTGAAAACCCCAGAAGGCTGTTTTGAGGCTATCAACAAACTGGTTCTGAAGTTTGCGTAGAGCGACAAAGACCCAGAGCAGCCAATACAACATGGAAGCAGAAGGACAAAGTCGGAAGACTGAGACTCCAAGTTCAAGACTTACTCTAAAGCTGCAGTGGAGGACAAATAGTTCAACAAGCCAGAGCAGAGAGCCCAGAAATAGAGCCACGTAAATATGGTCAACTCGTCTTTAATCAAAAGTACAGTGGGGCAAAGAGCCTTTTCAACAAATGGTGCCAGAATAATTGGACATCGTATAAGAAGTAAATCTAGACACAGATCTTCCAGCCACCACAACAGTTAACTCACAGCGGCTCACAGCCCTAAACGTAAAATGGAAACTGTACAATTCTTAGCAGAGAACAGGGGAGACGACCTGGTGGGCCTCGGGCTTGGCGTTGGCTTTTTAGCTACAACACCAAAGGCATGATCCTCAAAAAGAAGAACTGGTGGCCTTCAGCAAGATTTAAATTTTCTGCTCCACGAAAGACACTGTCAGAATAAAAAGTCAATCCACAGATTGGGAGAAAATACTCGCAAAGCTCATATCTGATAAAGGACTGTTGTCCACAATATACAGAGAACCCTTAAAAGTCAAAGTAAGAAAACAAACAACCTGATTTTTAAAAAAGGCTCAAAACCTTAACAGACGTCTCATCAGAGAAGATACACACACGGCAAAGAAGCACATGAAGAGATGCTCCACTTCAGACGTTATCAGGGAGACAAAAGTAAAACAATGAGAAACGATGACACACCCATTAGAACAGCCAAAACCCAGACACCAATGTCACCAAATGCTGGTGAGGATGTGGAGCAGCAGGGACGCTCATTCACTGCCAGTGGGAATGCAGGACGGTGCAGCTGCTTTGGAAGACAGTTTGGTGGTTTCTCACAAAACTAAACATGCCCTGACCCTACGATCCAGCAGTCATGCTCCTTGGTATTTGCACAAAGAAGTTAAAAACTTACGTCCATACAAAACCCTGCACAATGATCTTCAAAGCATCTTTATTCATAGTTGCCCAGACTTGGAAACAACCAAGACATCCTTCAGGAGGTGAACGGATAAATAAACTGGTCCATCCAGACAATGGAATATTACTCAGCACCAAAAAGGAATGAACTATCAAACCATGAAAAGACACGGGGGAAACTCAACTGCATATTCCTACATAAAAGAAGTCAATCTGAGAAGGAAGAAGAATACTGGATAAGTCCAACCATATGACATTCTAGAGAAGGTAAAACTACGAAGACAGTAAAAAGGTCAGTGGTTGCCAGTGGTTAGAAGGGAGAGAGAGATGAATAGGCAGAACACAGAGGACTTTCAGGGCAGAGGAGTTACTCTGTATGGGCCTACAGTGATGGATACATGTCATTACACATCTGTCAGAACCGACAGACTGTGCAACACCAAGAGTGGACCCTAATGCAAGCTATGGACCTTGGGTGATGATGTGCCAGTGCAGGGTCATTGATAACAAACACACCACCTGGTGGGAGGCATGATAATGGCGGAGGGTGTGCGCGTGTGGGGGCGGGAGCAATAGGAACCATCTGTATTTTTTGCTCAATTTTGCTATGAAACTGAAATTGCTCTAAAAATAAGTCAATTAAAAATTTATGGCTAAGATTTGTGCATTTCATTGTACATAAATCTACATAAAACATTAAAATAGTGATAGCAATTGGCTAAAGGGTGGGGAATAAGTGGAAGTACAGACTTTCAAGGATGGAAAAATGCTAACTGCATATCGAAGTGTCCGATACATAGGGTGCATCACACAGTTCTGTGCAATATGTTTGAAATCTTCCACAACACAAAATGTTCTTACAAAAGCGATTGAAGAGAAAATGCTTGACATGGAAGACAGTCAAAGAGAGTCAACATGTGCAGAACTGGAGCCCCCAGGAAGAAAACTACACCAGTGGAACAGAGCAAGTATTACGGCACAGAACACAAGAATACTCCTTACAATAAGACCTAAATTACAGATTAAAGAAGTCACCCTGGATCTCAAGAAAACCGAACACCCCACAGCCTTGCCAAACCTAGGACACCTGGAAGTTTACCAGGCCTCAGACAATTAAAACACTAATCTTTTCTCAGCAGCCCAGTAAGAGCAAAGAGTTAGTTACAGAGAGGGAGGTCAGCCTGTCCTCAGACTCTTCACCACAGCAGTTGACACTGCAGGATAACAGGGCAATCCCGGTGAGATCCCCGGGGAAGCCGCGTGCACACAGCTTTATACCCAACTGAACTGTCGTAAGTGCAAGGCAACGAACACAGACTTCCCAGCGTGCAGAAGCTTGGGCTAGAGTGCGAACCGCAGCCAGCCGAGAGATGAATTGGAACACATCACCAAACGTGGCTGGGATGAATGTCTAAGAATGTAAGGTGATAGGTGTGTGACCACAGAGAAATCGTAGCACCAACCATGGTTTGGAGTGAAAAGGTTTCCCAAGCAGCTGGGAAACAGGAAAAGTCTGCTGAGTTCCTCACCCTCACAGCCAAGGGCTGAACGCCATGACTTAAAATCGGTAGAGCAGGTGACAGGTGCAGGTGTACGTGACAGCGGAGGGTGTGCACTAGGCAGGGTGGTGAGTGATGGCGGGGAGGAGGGGTGCCCCGTGTCGCTGGGCTCAGCGCCATGGTAGTGCTCAGGCGTGCGGCTTAAAGAGGACACGAGACTAGCACCCAAGGCAGAGGCAAATTTCTCACATTTTTAAAATAAAACAGATACATCCCAAGTTGTTCTCAAACTACTGGGTGTTGACACCAAATGTGCTGAGATCAGAACTACTGCCAACGCGTATATCCCCCCTTTCCTGCTGGCATTTCTTACTGGTGTCCAGGAGCTACGGTGGCAAGACCGGGGAGCCTGAAGCTGTAACACAAAAGCCACTTCCACTATGTGATTGTATAATTATTAATCAGAGGAGCTCGATAAAATAGAATTTTGGAGTAGTTTTCTATCTTGTCACCAAAGATTACGTTTCTTGGGCCAACATGAGGCTCGGTGGTTAACTTTTCAGATTCCTCTGCAGAAGGCGTTTCAACATTTCAAGAACCCTAAGACGGAGGAATTGGCTGGCTGCTACGCTAAAAGCATGAGACGGCTCTCTTGGTCTGGGGGTGGACCCTAAGCATCCCGTGGAGAAGAGAAAGAAAGCCCCAGAGCTAGGTTTCCATCACTGGGTGATGCATTCCTTCGGTAAGAAATAACTTGCAAGGGGAACTCCACATCTGATAGCTGCAGCTTTAAATTGTATTTTGGGTTCACCATGTTAAGCTATGCTGAGTGGAGATTGTTATCAATCAACAAGGTCATTATTAGGCTTACAAGTTAAATGTATCTTCTTCTGATCAGGTTTTCCTGCCCAAGGCCCTTCCCCTCGAGAGCAGCTTCGGTAGGAAGGCTGGCTTCTCTTTCTCACTTTGGAATCCCTTCATTTCTGGATGCTGGCGGCTCTGCGGCAGATTCCGCCCACCTTGCCCCATCCAGCCCATTTCCAGAAAATGTCACAGCCATCCGGGCAGGATTCGGACATGCCGCGCAGGGAACGCCAGACACCAGCCCATCTGGTGAACATTTGGACTCGTTGGTTGAGGAAACTTTCACATAGTCCTGGTACCAACTGAAAATACAGTGTTCGGTTACAAAAGAATTTAGAAAAATAAGTGTGGTCAGAGCAAAGTTGTACAGGGATCCAAAAAAAAAAAAAACAAACCATAGAAACTCACTGGAAGAAAAACAGGAAAATTTGTTTTAAAAAAACCCTGAGAGCCATTCAAAGAAATACCATGTTTGCCACAAAAGTTCTCTTTAAAAACCAAATCTTCAGTTCAACGTTTTTATGGTATTTACATTAATTTTGGTTGAAAAGAACCACATAAAATGCTGTCCGTAAGCTGAGCCTAAATCATTATGTTTCTCCGTATGCTCAGAAAATAACCAGACCATCTATATTTGCTGGGCTATCTGTACTATTTATGTTTAAAGAAAAAAATTGTTCATAAACGCCAGATTTGAGTCCAGAAGTTCGCTCGTTTCCTGCTTGCAGTGGCAGAGTTAAAGCGACCCACTCTGTCTGAACGAATTTACACCTATGTCAAAGGCCACCGCGTTCAAATTTGTCTTCATCACTCTTATTCTAGAAAGCACTGCAACTTCTCAAGTGTCAAAGTAGTCAGCTACTAATGATCACTGCACGCGATGTGGCCCACTGCTCCGCAGACCATCTGGTCCTCCTCCCGGCCCGCGGTCTGAGGACGTCTGCCAGCCTCCTGTGGCCAGGGGGCTGCGACCAAGTTCCAGCCACCAGCCCCGAGCGGAAGTGACACCCCCTTGCAGGGGGCTCACACCTGCCCCCCCTTCCTCTCAGCAGGTGGGAATGGGAGCCAGCCCCGTGGCCTGGAAAGACAGGGTCTCCAGTCGCCTGGGGCCTGCTGGGTGAGCGGAGGCAGGACCTTCTCCTGCTCAGACCTCCACCCCACCCTGCCTGCCCCGTTAACTAGGGTCTCGTCCCACTGGTTACTGGAGCAGTAAACACACCTCTCCTGTTTGTGCCACTGAACATTCTGGGGGCCGCCTGTTTCAGCAGCCAGCCCGCCCCAGCACACCCAGTGAGCAGCGAGGTGTCCTTCCTTGCCTTCTCCGGAGACATCGCTCAGCATCTCTGCTTTCCATCCACCTCCTGATATTTGCTTCTGTTTCGTAACTGGAGCTGCTTTAGAGACATTCTTCCTGGACGTCGAGTTTTTGTTCCGAAAACCCTGTCATTACGGTCACTTCCCAGCAGCCACGGATCAACCCTGCCTCGCGGGGGCTCAGTCACACTTGCCATGTTCTGCCTCTGTCCTGGGATCTGGACAGTGGGTGTCTGCCAGAGCTCCCGGTCTGACCTGCTGCTGCAGTTCCAGAACATTCCGTCCCCGGGGGCGTCTGAGCACATAGCAGGCGCTCACTGGGGCCAATGACCAGCCCAGGCTGCGGTCGGATGTGCTCGGAGGAGAGCCTTTAACCCACCGCAGGCTCTTCCAGGGCAGGGAGCTTGCCAGGCCTGTCTTTCCAGAAGGCTCTGCTTTGAGCCGGTGACGGGCCAGGAGTGGGGCTGCAGAAGGCTGGCTGCTCCGAACCAGTTTCCAGAGAACCAAGGCCGCGGAAAGAACACGGGGACACTTTCTGTCACTTTCGCTCAGTAAGCTACACACAGTCACTGCATAAAAACACACAAGCAGTAAACAACGAGAAGGAAAAGGCGCGGCCGCCTCGCACAGAAAAGCAGCTGACTGAGCTGGGCCTGCATGACACGCAGGAGCACGCGGCAGTCACGTGCGGCGGCTCCTGCTCGGGCTTTCGGGAGCAATGACATCACCAGCGGTTGTCAAGGCCGACAGTGCAGACCTACCGGTCGCTGAGATGCTGGCAAGCTGCCATGGCTCTGAGCAAGAAAGCCGAGCAGACGGGTCCGCCATCGTCGAGCACTTGTTCGCTGCGATTTCGGCCATCGTGAGAACAGTGTGGAAACACCGCTGGGCCTGCACTGGGGGCCGTCTCCTGTCACGGCCTCGGGGTGAATTCTAAGAGCTGCGCACATCGAAGGGCTCGGGCGGGTGTTTGGCGCAGAAGCAAGTAATGCGGCTCCAAGCCCCGGTCCCCTCGGCAGCAGGCGTGGC